>NW_011888923.1:1410756-1420156 GCF_000151845.1 Pteropus vampyrus
GAGAGGCTCAGACCCGGGAACTGTCCACGGAGAGTGAACTGTCACCCCCCAAGAGAGCTGGGAGCCCCGGGAGGAGAGCGCGGCAGGGAAGGGCGCAGGGCCCGAGCTCGGTGTCCGCCCTCGGCCCGGCCCCCGCGGGGTGGGAATGGGTCCAGGGGCGGACGGGGTCCCAGGGCTGGGAGACGGGGCACGGGGTCTCCCGCGGTGTCACCTGGGTCTTCTAGAGGCTCAGGTCTCACTTTTCTTCTCTTCCTTTTCAGACCCCTCCCTCGACTTGGCTGTTTTACTGCTTATTGACCAAGAAGCATTTAGTGTTCATTATAGGAAAATTCTATTACCAGCCTTTGGTGCTTCGGCGTTAAGGTGCTATCCATACAAATCTAATTAATTAATTAATTAATTAGATCGTTAATAGCGCTGTCCAGCCCCCTTCTACCTGGCGTACACAGGATTCCTGGGAAGGACACGCTTCAATCCACCGTGAGCCTTGCGGGTCCCCAGCTCCCAGGGACGGCTGTACGTCTCCCAGTGGAGGAGAAACAAATGACGGGGGTCGCCAGAGTCTGCAGCCCACCTGCCAGCGCTCAGCCCAGCTCTGCGCTCTGCCCCACGGGGGGAGTGCCATCCTCCCGCTTGGCCTGCAACAGGCAGCTAGATCCAGTTCGGGACGCAGCACAGGAAGCCACCTGGGCACTGTGCCTGAGCCCTGCTCACCAAAGAAGGAAGGCTCTGCCTGAGGCCTGGGCCTCCCGGGCAGCTCCGAAGTCATGGAGACGGGAGGGGAACAGGAGCTGAGGGCCACCTCAATCCCACGCCCATGGAGTGGGGTAGCGGCAGAGCATGAAGCTAAGGTCATGGGCTTGGCAGTACAGTGACCTGGCCTTCAGCTTCCAGTTCTGACACTCGCCGTGCAAGCTGGGCCAGATCCTGGGTTCTCTCCGCATCTCCCTGCCTGGCAGAGCTGCCGAAACGGATTTAAACGCCCAGTGCCCCGCCCACGGCACTCGGTTAAGCGGCCGATGGGGAGGGGGGACACACAAGACGAAAATAAAATAGAGTAAAGCGGGTCTCCTCCCTCGCAACACCCAGACTCTTCCCGCCTCACTCTCATGCACCCACAGATAGTAATTAGGCGCCCGCCACGTGTCCAGCCCCAGTGGGGGCGCTGGGGACACCCGCACGCAAGCTGGACCAAAAGTCCCTCGCCTCGCCTCGGGGAACAGGAGGTCAGATAACGAGGGCACAAATTAAACAACTAAGCAGGCGAACGACATCGCGTGTCAGACGGGAGGAAAGGGGGTCTGGTCTGGCTGGCCGGGGCCTGGGTGCGACCTTAAACAGTGTCCAGGGGAGACCTCGCACAGACAGCGACCCCCGAACCAGGAGGAGCCAGCGGGAGGAGCCAGAAGAACATCCTCAACGGAGGGAGGGCGCTCTTAATGCCACGATTCTAAACCCACCTCGTGGGGGGCGGAGTGGGAGGCTCCCTGGAACCCCCCAAACGGCCTTTTTACAGGGCTGGGCACACAGCAAGCGCCAAATAAAGACGTGCTAGAGGGTGATTTTTCAAGCCACCGTGTCTGGAAGGCCCCGGTTGCTGATAATACAATATGGGCTGTTTGAACACTCAGCATTCAGCCCTGTCTCAGTGTTACTGCCGCCCCCGAGGCCCCCAACCCCCCCCCCGAACCCCGGAAGCCTCCGTGCAGCACACCTCATTATTAAGCAGCGGAGCGGGGCTCCCGGGACCTTCTCTGTAATTAGGGCAGAAATCGAGCGAGGGCTACGTGTGTCACCCCCAGCCACCAGCGAGCCACAGAGACAAAAAAAGGCCCCCCCCGCAGCTTCTATACCAACATCTATATGGGCCCTGATTACGACGATTAATTTAACAAGGATTCCTCCACACAAACAATGCATCATTTTATTAGGAAACTCTATAAATGTCAGCGGTGCAATTTATTTTTATTAATTTTCTGAAATGGAATTAGCAGTGGCGGCGACGGCGGCAAACAGAAGTTGCGTCGCCTTCTCGTAGGGCAGAGCGTCGGCACCATTAATCCCCTGACGCCAGGAGGCTGGCTGGCGTCAACTCAGCAGTTAACTGCGCCGATTAATTTCAGTCCTGGAGACGGGAGCGGGGGGACCCAAACTCCACTCGACAACTAATTTAGGAAGGTCCTTGAACAACCGGAGCGACTTTTCCTGCTCCTGGGACGGACGCTTTCAAGTGTAAGCACGGAGTGGATATTGTGGTACTAAGTAAGTTCTGTCTTCACCCCCCGCCTCTAGGGAGGAAATCGGTCCCTCTGGGGCCTGCAGACACCCTGGCAGAGGCCTCCTGACACCGAAGCCTCCGGCCCGGGGACTGTCCTCGCCGACAAGAGGAACGGCGATGTCCCCATGCAGTGAGTGACACAGGCCCTCACGGCATGCAAGACAGGACCACAGATATGACCTGACTCAGCCCCTATGAGAGTCAACATCGGCTCCATCCCCATTATGAAGAAGAAAAGGTGGAGCTTTTAAAGGGGCGAAAGTGACTTCTTAACACCACAAAGCTATGGAGGGACAGGCCACGGCTCAACCCGCGTCGGTCAGCATCTGAAACCCACATCCCTCTCCTCCGCCACGTGCGTTCCTTGTGCCTCTGGGCAGGAGGTCTCCTGGCACTATTTACACTCCGAGAAGCCAAGGGAGTCGGGCATGACCATGAGTGACACCCGCCCTCAGCTGCAACCCAAGTCCCGAAGGCGGAAACACGGGGCGGAACGCCTCCTTGAAACACAGGCCGCACTGCGTCGAACGGCGGCCGAGCGGGACGCGTGTCTGCGTAACTGAAATCAGACATCGGCCCGGACACGGCCCGGAGACCCCGCTCTCTGGCTACAGGGATGGTCTCTCCTTCCACTCAGATCCAAGAGTGTTCGCCGAGGAGCGAAGGGCACGTAGAGTGGCCGGAGCCGTGGCCGGGAGTCGGGAGATGGTGCGGGGGCAGCTGTCAGGCCGACCTCCTTCTCCCCAGAGAAGCTGGGGCAGCGGTCCCCACAGCGAGGCCCGAGACTGGCCGCACCCCATCGCCTGGGAACTCGTCAGAAAGAGCGGATGCTCGGCCCCCACACCTGACTTACTGAATCAAACTCTGGGCGCGGGGCCCAGCGCGTGGGTTTAAAAAGCTCTCCTGTTGATTCGGATGCCCGCTCAAATTCGAGAATAACCACCCTGCAAGGAGATGCCCCCAGAAGAAAAGAGATGGGTGCACCAGGCCTTCCGCAGTCTGGGGTGCAGCTGTGCTCAACAAATGGCAGACTGTATCACCCTTCGCTATCCACTCCGTCCCCACCCACAATCTATGGGAAAATGTCCTTCCTGGCCCCACTCCCACTGGGCTGGGCCACGGGAATTGCTTTGGCTGATGGATCTGTGAGCAGGCATGACACATGAAGCCACACCCAGCAGGGGTTTTCGGTATTCCTGCATGGACTGCCTGGAGCTTTTAAGCTTCTGCCATCCTCCATCAGAATCAGATGTGCTAGGCAGTGGGCACTTCCTCAACCTAGGTCCTAGAACAAAACGACACATCGAGTGGTCTTGAACTCAACCCAAAGCCACAGCCAAACCACAGACCTGTGAGCAAGACATAAAAGTCTACTGTCATAAGTCATTAAGTTTGGAGATTGCTTCTTACATAGCATTATCACAGCAAAAGCTGACTGGTACAAACCACTCGATTTAATAGCAAAGGAAAGCATGGCCCCAGGAGGCTGAGGAGTTGAGGACAAACTGCAGAGGGATTCAGGTGGAAAAGTAGAAGAAGCCTCAGGGCCAACCTCTACCCCACCTGGGGGACGTGAATCTCAGGCACGATCCTCCCTCTCCTCAGTAGCCTCTGACCGCCTCCAAAGGGCAGATTTTGCCCTCACTTACCATGTAAAAACCTAGGCCCAACGAAGTAGGATTTTTAAGTACCTTCTAGAAAGAGTAGACATCCCAGAGGACAAGACCTTCTTTCTTCTGTGGCTCAGAAAGGAGGCACAGGTCAAGCTGATGGCCACAGGGGCAGAGGACACACCCCCATTCCTTTCTCTGGTCCCAGTTGACAAACCTGGAAAATTCAGTGCTCTACCCAAAGTGAAACATACTGAGCATTTCACCTCTTAAATCCAACGCACGGCCCAGACATCCTGTAAGCCACGCTCTTCAAACTAGTAAACACCTGGCCCTGTCACGACTAATAAAAAAAGTGGTGGCAATTGGAAGAGAGTGGCCACGTGTTTCCGAAGCTCTAGAACGTGACATGTCGCATACAAAAACAGAGCTGGGGAGGAAAGAAGAGGCTGCCTTTAAGATAAACCCCAAACCCCAGCTTCACAAAATGCTGCCACCGCGCCGGCAAGACACAAGTGGGCTGTATCTCCGCCAATTCCCTCTAGTCCCACGCGGCGAAAGCAACTCAGCATTTGCGGCATTTGGCAGATTCAAGGACGCTGACTGCGTAATAAACTGCGAACCCAGCCGTCACTTCTGATGTAGGAGACTCTACGACCACGAAGCATAACTCGCAAAACGAGAACAACCGGTAAAAAGCATTGAGATGAAAGTGGACAGTGGACGTAGTTTCCCTTTTGAAAAGTAAGTTTCTAGAGGACACTGGTGGCAGGTGGGCACTTTCCGGAGAAACAGTTGGCAGGCGGGGACTTTCCCCAAATCGACCCCTGACACTCCCACCCGCCAAGGCTCTCGGAGCGCCCGGCCGAAGGATCGGGCGTTCGGCTATCAGGTTAAAAGTTCCGACCTGCATGACAGTGGCTGTGCTGTTTCTAAGCCACCTCATTGCATTCGCAACCACAGTCTTAGGACAGACGATGAGACCTCAGTGTCACGAGCTATCAAACACAACATGGCATTTTCAGCTTGCCCACGAATGGACTGGCCAAATCAGGTCATCAACGAAAATCAATCCATTTACTGTACATATTTGAAAAACGGCAAGATCTGGGACATTACCTTGTCTTAGGGGATGTGGTTAGCCATTCTTCGTGTTTCTCAAATGTTATTAAATAAGCTGCAATTTCCTGAAACAGAAGAATAAAAAGATAATAACAACAATTAGGTCATGTCGGATCCCGAGAGCTAAGAAAGATTTTGCCGTCCCCAGCCGCTGTCCTCCTCTGCGAGGCTGGGACCCCATCTCTGCCAGAAAACCCTCGACTTGGGCTGTGTTTCTATTTTGATTTTTTTTTTTAAGCCCTTACCATTCAACCTGCTCTACAACAATAATCAAAGCATTGGGTTTCAAAAGCTGAGTCGGTGGTGAGGACAAAGATATTTCTCTGCGGGGGGAAAACATCAGACACCATTTTGGATTCCAAATGTCATTAATTTGAAGGAGGGAAAAACACACTCCAACAACAGGTCTGCTCACGCAAGGTCATAATTGGAAAGTTCACTCTGTCTCCTTCAGACGCCAGACTGATTTTTCATCATCGTCACAAGAGACGCCGCATTCTCTCAGCCTGATTCCCAGCCCCCTGAGCCAAATCACACGTAGATTAAAAAGAAACGATAAAGCCATACTCCAGGAAGAGAGAGAGAAAGTTAACCTTTCCCACTGCTGCTAACTGAGTCTATTGAGCAGCACTGGAGAAAGAAGAGTGATGTCAGCAGAGTTTAAGGCAAAGACGGAGAAAATGTGGGCACCTGGAGGTAGATTAAATATTTATAAACACAACAACATCACCGCAGATAGAATTACTGATTTATTAATAATTTCCATAAAAAGCCAGTGGGTGACATCAACATAAGTCATTGCTCCAGCTCCGAGGCATGATATGGCCCATTACTTTCAGCTCCAAACGGATCTGCTAACGTGGAATTGGCAGGGATTGTAAGTTAAGTTAAGGTTGCACTAGGACACGTTTCCCTTGATCTTGGCAACGATACGACACAGAGCTGCTGCCCTTGACTATCGAAAACATGCAGAGAAGAGACCTCAGCCTGGCCTTTCTGGGCTGCCAGGCCTCCTCGAGGGCTCCCCGGGCTGGGGTCACCCACCCGACCAGAGGCTCGCAGCCTTCCTCTGCAGTGAGCCTCCGCTGGGCTCGGACATAAGGGAGCTGACGCCTGTGACCAGACACTAAACTTAGCCTTGAAGAAAAAGAGACCATCACCAAAACCAGGTAAGCAGAGCAAGTTAAAGTAGAAAACACCAGCCATGCTACAAAGTGTAAAGGCCGCAGGCCCAGGTGGCGGTCAGGGTCTCGCGTAATCACGGAGACCAGCCGTGACCACGGGGTGGCCAGTGACCAGTACCTGGAGCCCAAGCCAGCTCGGTCCAGAAGCCCGGCCCTTCCACCAGGCACTGGGAAGCAGGGGCCCGTGCTGCCTCATTGCACGGGTTTCCATCACTCATTGCACCAAAGCAGCTGATGGATGAGCACATGGTCCTCTCTCATCCCTGAGCCTTTCGGATGCTATGTCCTAGCCTGGGAAAACGCTTTCCCTGAGGTCTCGCGAGAGACAGAGACCAGCTCCTTGGGCTGGCCCTCCTAACTCTTCATGACAGGGCTGGTCACCCACCCCGTGTGCCCCCACGGTACCTGGCACCTGCCACTGTGCGGGGTTTATCACTGTGCATCCCAACTGCTCGTTTACTTGAGTGGCATCCGCCACTGGACCATGAGCTCCCTAAGGGCAAGTAATATGTCATCACCGATGCATTCTGGGGACCTCGGAGCGTCCCGATGAATGTTGGTTACACAGATGGATGGACGGGAAGGTGGATGGATGGGGGGCGGGCATTACAAAAATGAATGTGCTCCTATAAGTGAGCGTGAGTGTCTGTGCGTGTGTCCTGAGTGTGTTGCGTCTGTGTGCGTTCATTACTAAAGAGAGTTGAAGCGAGAACTAATAAGCAGCAAAAACGCAGCAGTTCTTGGATAAACGCTCACCGGAGGTTCAACTAACTCAGTCGCTGTGGGAAGGTGACACGGTATCACGGTTGAGGACATGTGCTTCGGAAGCAAGCAGACCCGGCTCTGCCACTTAACAGCTGTCAGGCCCTACACACATGACTTAACTGTCTGGACCTCAGTTTCACAGCGCTGGGATGACGTGCAGTAGCTGTGAGGAGCCGCGATTCTTAACACAGTGCACAGATCGATGCCCGCAGCCGAAGCCACCGTCACCATCATTCCGAGGTCCACGTGGTGTGAGCCGCCTGTCCAGAGGCCCCTGCCGAGGTCGCAGGTACCACACAGTGCATCAGAAGATAAAGGGACAGTCACCTGCACGGATCCCCGCCTACACTCTCCTGCGCCCACAACTGGCCCCACCCCCGTAACCGTGCAGAGTCGGCCGAAGTCTGTCCCTCCACTTACGCATTGGCGCCCATTTGGTTTCCCAGGACGGTGAGAGCAGATGGCTGCTGGAGTCGGTACGCGGATAAACTGAGCCCCTGACGTGGATCGGTCCATCTACCTGAATCTGAGGCTGGGTGTCCAGAGCGGCCTGTGCCAAGCGGACCCCTCGGACCCACGCCCTTGCCCGGGATGATGCTGAGAGCTAAGTGACCCCTCCTGGCCCAGAAGGATGGGGACACAGTGCATCCCGGTCACCTCCAGACCTACTACAGCATTCCAAGGATGCAGACGCCCAAAGGAGATCTGCGTGAACACCCCTCAGCCACCCCTTGCCCCAACCTAGTGCGGTCCCCCCACTGCGCCGTTCCTCAAAGAGGTCGCTCCTTGGACCCCTTACTGCAGTCAGTATTTAGTCTACAGATATTTCCTGAGCACCCATAACGCGTGAGCCAGTGACCACACCCTGGGGGCCGTCGCAGGTCTGCTGAGCTGCTGTGCAAGCAGAGGCCCTGGGAAGTCACACTGCTTTGTGGACTATCTGTGAGTATGAGACACTCCCTCCTCCCTCCTCTGCCCCCAAGGAACAACGACGCCTCCCACAGAGAGTCACCTCAGTGGACCACCCAGCCTTACTGAGCAAAGGAAATGAAATGTCTAGACCTACACTCCAGCCTCTGTCCTGCTCAAGTTGCCTAGGCCCCAGAGCTGACTTCGACCCCCAAGGACATCGCCACCCTGCTGCCTGGCTCCCGGATGGGCTGGGCTGGGCTGGGCATGGCTGAGTCGCCCGGTCGCTCCCAGACCCACGACTCCCAGTCTGCCCGGCCCCTTTCCCTCATCTGGGTCTTGGCCCACCTCGTCATCGGGTTGGCAGACCGCGGGTGGGACTCTGCCTTCTCAAAGTGTAGGAACCGCTTGGAGAAATCGCTCTACATATGCCAAGGAACCACGCAGACTATTTAGATGCTAAGTAGGGTGGAGGAAAGTAAGAACCACCAAAATTCAGAGTAGGGAGAGTCTGCTGGACCAGGAAGGGGAGTGGTCTCGGGGGGACAGGGATGTTACCATCCGTGTCACTGTAACCATCACAATGGCTAACGGTGGCAGACTGATGCCCAAGGCCGGGTACTGCTCCAGGGCCCCATGGAAGGTAACCTCACTTAACCCTCACAGCAAACTCTGACATAGGAACCATACCCATTTTACAGGTGGGGCAGCCGAGGCACAGAGCAGTTAAGTGGTTTGCCCAAGGTCACACAGCTAGTCTCTGCAGAGCCAGAACCCGAAGCCATGCAGAATGGTTCCAGAGCCCACACTCTCCACTCTTGTTCCTAACATCTTAGAGGACAGCCATGAGCTCAAACAGAGAAGAGAAAAGCCCGCATGTGGACAGCCACGCTTTCCCCAACGCAGGCCAATGGCCTCCTGCCCTCCACTGACCCAGAGTCACTTCACTGTCCCACCTGCCCCCAGAGACCAGGAGGAGCCAGAGCGAGTCCCCACGAGTGGGGGCTCCCCTTCCAGCAGGATCCAGCTCACTGCCAACCAAAAACCCTTGCATGATTCATCTACCTCAGTGAGAGGGAAAATTCCTTATATCCATGAAACTTGTTTAAAATGTCTCCTCTCAAGGCCAACAGAAATGACAAAGAGGTGCTGTAGCCGAAGAGAAGAAAATGTCTGAAATCAAGGCTCTTTAGCCCGACCATCCGCCCCGCCCCCCGCTTCCCCGAAGCTGCACCGTCGCAGGGCTCCGAAGAAGGCAGGTGGAGTCACAGATCAGTGAGTCTTCACACAGAGCAGGACACCGAGGCACAGGGAACAGAAAGGACTTGCCCAGGTCCAGCACGTTCGTGGCTGAGCGAAACCAGGACCCCGGCGCCCGACTCCCAGGGTGTGCATGACCTTTCCCGCTTATCTGTTGCCCCTCAGACCCAAGTCCAGCCCAGGATATTCACAGAATTCTCAGACGAGAAGAGGGCGCGCCCCAAAGAAGTGACAACAGGAACTCGAACAAAAACGCGTCCGCGAACGTTCAC
>NW_011888923.1:1421886-1424196 GCF_000151845.1 Pteropus vampyrus
AAAAAAAAAATGTTTAAAAAGCAGGAGAAAGTGATCTTGAGAATAAATCTTATTTATTAATATATTTTCTATTTTAAACCAATGACTCGCACTGGTCCACCTCGGGGGTGGGGGCCGTGTCCTGCCTCTGGTGTGTGGGAAGCTGCATTTGTTCGGGAGAGGATGTGGGACTCTCAGTGGGGCCGAATTCCCTGCCGCCTCTCAGCCCAAGCTTGCTGTCACGTCCACCCGCTCTCCAGAAGGAGCTACCTGCGGCAGACACCCTACGGAACCGTCCAGCCCAGAGGGACTGGTTTCCCCCAACGATTCCCTCTGAGGCAGCCCCCCAAAAAAGGATAGGAGTCCCTTTCCTTCCATCATCCTCATCCAGCTCTCCCAACACGGTCCATTCTCGATCTGTCTTCAAGACGTGAGTCCAATGTCGGGGAGAGAGAAGGGTCAGGTCTTGAGGAGAACAATGTCCTTATTGGGACAAATTAAACAAAACAGCAACAATATACAGAGATATGTTTTATTTTTCATTCTCCTGAGTCCAAGCAATAAAAAAAAAAATCTGTGGTCTACATAATCTCAAATATTTTGCACACGCACACACAAAAAATGGATCTTTTAGCCAAGGGATATTGTTTAAACTCTGTCTTTTTATGAGAGTTCTACATGAGGGATTTATCTGCAAGGGACCGAAGCTGAGGGGAACAGCCAGGGCCCTCGGAGCAGCTGGCCCCAGCATCTGCTAGAGCCACAAAATGCAATTATATTATTCCCAAACGAGAAGTAAAAATATCTTGTTTCCAATACTCTTGGTTTTAAGACTCGTACTTAATGTCCTCTGGGCATTTCAGAGGTGCCAGATCTCCGTGTTATGTACTTTATGAGGGATGTGTGGACGTCATGTTAATGACTTCTAACCAACATATTTACAGTGGGAGCGAATTTTCCCAGAACCCACCACTCACTGCACTTTACAAAAAATAATTGGCCTTGATATAAATTGATAGGCAGCCGCTCCAAACCACGCTCCCAGTGGCGTCTCCTGCTCTCCCATGACTAAAGCTGGTCGGTCTTCTCCTTCCAAGTAAACATTCATCCCAACCCTGGGGCTAATAGTGCGATGCCCCCTCTCTACATACCCCTGACCCACTGATGTCCTTCCCGAGGGCCCAGCCAGCACCCTCTACAGGGTGTTCTGGGTCCCCGCCCACAGGTCAAACCAACACCCAAATCATGCTTTCAAAATGACCAGCTCATTATAAACGACTAGCTGGAAAATAATGGTTTCCGTTATTTTTATTTATATATACAGCTGTACTCTGAAAATGTATGTGGGTGGTGGTGATTAAGGTCTCAGCGATCCAAGGGCGTCTGGAGGACTTTCTACAGAATGGTGAGTAGCAATGCGAGATACACTCCTAACAGCCTGGACTTGTGAAATAAAGCCCGGCCCAGTTGGCCGTCTGTTATTTAGATGTGGTAAAGCATCCTCGTGACCACTGAAGTGCCAATCGGAGCAGAAACAATGAGCATCATGAAAAGGTTCAGCGGAAGATTCGGAAAGAAGTCATCCAGCCAGGCTTCCATCCATTTCATTATCCATTCACTGGCTCAGTCATTCGATGAATCGTTGAGCACCTACTGTGTGCCAGGCACCATGCGAGGCCCTCGTGATGCAAAGACGCATGAGTAATGGACTTGGAGGACGGGGCTGGGGAGACGGACAGGCTCCGGAGCTATCCGGTCCACCGCAAAACAGCGAGCACTAAATGAGCAGCCTGAGCAATGTGCTCGCGCCAAGGAGACCAGCGAAGGTGTCGCCCAGGCCAGAGCCTTCCAGCTGCGTCTCGAGGCACCAGGAGGAGGTCGCCGGTGGCAGGCGGACGGCGAAGGCACCAGG
The DNA here is from genome assembly GCF_000151845.1 of Pteropus vampyrus. Taxonomy (NCBI): domain Eukaryota; kingdom Metazoa; phylum Chordata; class Mammalia; order Chiroptera; family Pteropodidae; genus Pteropus; species Pteropus vampyrus. The sequence goes on from NW_011888923.1 coordinate 1,423,778, forward strand.
GAAAGAAAACGGCACGTGCCAAGCGGGAAGGGGGGAAAAGCCAGGGTGTTTCGGGAGCTCTGAGGAACGTGATGCAGCTGGAGTCTGCGGGGCGGGGGCGGGGGGAGTGACGGGCCCAGAGCTGGGGGGGACAGGGAGGCAGGCGCCCAACTGCGCAGGAATCAACAGGCCTGGCGCGTCCCGGGGGTGGGGACACGGAAAGGGCTGTGCCGGGGAAGCGTGGCTCCGCTGGTGCCACACGGAGGCTACCGGGTGGGGACCGTGTTTATAGCCCAGGAAGGAGACGTGAACCGTGGCAGAGCAAACGGGAAGCACGGAACAAAGCTGAATGTTTTCAAAAGTGAAGTAAATGGGGCTTGCGAAACAACAGGCTGGAGAAGAACGAGGGAGAGCGAGGCCGTGAGGACGAGGCCATGAGG
>NW_011888923.1:1425491-1444785 GCF_000151845.1 Pteropus vampyrus
AGCAAACGGGAAGCACGGAACAAAGCTGAATATGTTTTCAAAAGTGAAGTAAATGGGGCTTGCGAAACAACGGGCTGGAGAAGAACGAGGGAGAGCGAGGCCGTGAGGACGAGGCCATGAGGGCGGCTCCAAACGCGAGTCCCCCCGGGCACCGAATCCCCGCCGGGACCGAATCCCCCCAGAGACGCGCTTGCCTGGTGCGCCCGGTGCCTGTCAACACTGAAAGGATGGGAGACGGACAGTTCCAGCCTCTCTTGGAAAATAAGATGGTCCGGCAGCTGTAGGCCCACAAGTCCTGCCGGGCGCCCGCTGACCGCCGCCCAGAGAACTTGCCCTGGGGACGGCCTGGGCTCTCGGGGAGCCACCTCCCCAGCCGGGCTGGCAGGCTTCAGTGACCGAACCCGGCTCAAAACTTATTTTAATCAGCTCCATTGAGGTGTAATTTGCACACGATAACATGCGGCTCATTTTTAAATGTCCGGTTCGGTGAGTGTTAACAAACAGGTAGAGTATCTATCAGCACGTTCAAGACAGAAAACATTTCCAGCTCCACAGAAAGTTCCTCGTGCCCCTTTTCAGTCACTCGTCCTCCTCCTCCGGCCTCCAGCGACCGCTGATCTGCGTCTGGTCATTGTAGATTAGTTTCGCCTGTTCTAGAATTTTATATAAATGAAATTGCACAGTACAAACTTTTTTATGTCTGGCTTCTTTCGCTCAAGGTGACACCTTTGAGATTGATGCACACTGTCGTGTGGACCAGTACCAGTCCATTCTTTTTATTGCAGAGAATAACCCCTCTGTACGGCTATGTCCTCAGCTGTCTGTCCACTCAAACATTAAGGGACATCCGTGTTGTTTCCAGCTTGAGGCCGTTATGAATAAGCGATTATTAACATTCACTGATGAGTCTTTGTGTGGACGGACGTTTTCATTTCGCTTCGGTGAGAACCTGGGCATGCGACTGCTCGCTCACGTGGTACGTGTTTAACTCGATACGAAACTGCCAAACTGTTTTCCCAACTGGTAGCACTGTTTTATATTCCCATGGGGAATGTGAATGCATTAAAGCTGCCCCCACCTCTGCCAACGCTTGGTGCTGTCGGCTTTTTCAATTTCAGCCATTTGAGTGGGTGTGTAGTTATCTCATAGAGGTTGCAATTTGCTTTTCGCTCAGGACAGGTTTTTCATGTGTGAATTGACCATTTATATACCTTCCTTTTGTGAAATCTGTTCTAAGTTTTGCCTGATTTTTAATTAGGCTGTTTGTACTTTTATTGTTGAATTGTAATAGTTCTTTTTGTATTCTGGATGAGTCCTTCATAGAGTTTATGCATTATGAATATTTTCTTCCCATCTCTGACTTACTTTTTCATTTTCTTAAAGTCATATTCTATAGAGAAGATGTTTTTCGTTTTGGTAAAGCCAAATTTATCTTTTTCTCTTTTCCTGCCCAGTTTAAGAAATCATTGTCTGCTCCAAGTTCTCTGCCGTTTATTTGGGATGTTTCGACTGTTTGTATTTAGAATAACATCAAGGCGGTCGATTTAAATTTACCATCATTCTATTTGTTTTCTATTGATTCCATTTGTTCTTTGATCCCTCTTTCTCTTTTCCTTGCCTTTTATTAGATTAACTGATTTTTTAATATTCCATTTGATCTACGCATTGGCTCATTAGGTTTGCCTCTGTTTTATGTGCGTTGCTCTAGGATTTACGTCATACGTCTTTAATTCACAGAGCCCACCCCGTCGTGTATACTGTAAGGGCTCAAACAGCACATTTCCATTTTGCCCCCTCGGCATCCCTGGTATTATGTGTTGTCGCATATTTTATTTCCAGATATGTTACAGAACCCAATGAGTGACTGAAACAATTAATTATCTTTTTTTAAACGTTAAAAATGAAGGAAACCATATTTACCTACATACTGGCCATTTTCAGCCCTCAGCGTTCTGTGCAGCTGCCAGTTTCACCTGGCATCACCCTCCCTCCTCACACGAAGCCTCCTTCAGCGTTTCTTACAGTGCAGATCTCCGAGCAACGAATTCTCCGACGTGTGTGTGTCTGTCTGTGTGTCCGTCTGTCAACTGGAAAACACCTTTATTTCACTTTAATTTTTTTAAGGATAATTTCATTGACTATATGAATTCTAGGCATGGGTTTTTTTTTTTTGGCCCCTTTCAGCACTTAAGCAATTTCATTCCATTGTCTTCTGGCTTGCATGGTTTCTGGTGAGAAATCTGCACAAGTTCTTATCACATGTAATCTGTCTCTTTTTCCCCTGTCCGGTTGATTTTAAGATTCTTTTTATCACTGATTTGAAGTGATCTGATCGGTGCGCCTTGCTGTGGTTATCTTTGTATTTATCTTGCTTGGGGTGTGTTGAGCTTCTTGAATCACTGGGTTCATAGTTTTCGCCGAATTTGGAAAACTGTCCGCCATTATAACTTTAAAGAAACAGTGCTGAGCTCTGCTCTGGCAGGCACGTGACTTACTTGTGGGTCAACCTGACCCCTCGAAACTTGTTTCTAGTCTTCGTAAAGGTGGGTCGACAGCACCTCTTACTCTAGAAATGTTCTAGCCCTGTTGTTGCTTTTTCCCTTCTGAACCGAACACCCCCTTCATTCAAGGAGGACTCTCCGATCTGGCTGGTCAGAATCTGAACACCTCCCAGTCCTCTACGCGCTCCAGAAATTCTTCACCTTACAGCCCTCGGGTGCTTCTACCCCACCCTGTGGAGTGTCCCCTTATGCTTCGACACTTTAGTATCCGACAGAACTTTCCAGGGGAGCCCAGGCAGAGTTCCGTAGCACTTTCTCTGCAAGGCCCTCTCCTCTCTGATGGTCTGCCTTCCGAATTCCGGCCATCTCAACCTCCCCCAACTCTGACATCCGTCCCCTCAACTCAGCAAGATGACGTACTCTGCACAGGGTACCGACCTGACCCCAGTCCCGAAACACCTTCAGCAGAAATATAGAGTGACTGCAGCACCCACAGTCTCCTCTGGGGAACCCAGTCCTATCCCGACTATTGTATGACCCCTGAAAATACTTATTTCACATATTTTGCCTGGTTTTGTAATTATTGATGGCAAGAGGTCAAATCCGGTCCCAGTTACTCCAGCGTGAAGAGCAGCAAAAGTCTTGCCATGAATTTTTAGATTTTCACTTTCTTCTTGGAGAGGTCAGTAATTTTTGGATAAAGGACATTGCCGGCCTGAGGCAACTGGATTAAAACTTTGAGGGATCCGCAGCTGCCTCCGAGAGAGAGGTGACCACGAAGCCTATGGGATCCAGGTTTTCTCACAGACAAAAAGCAGAAGGAAGAGGTGGCGTCGGGGAGAGCAGTCCACCGCGCACCCTTGGCCGCTACCCCGGGATCAAGATGCGGACTCGCTGCTGACACATTCAGTCCAGGAGTCAGAAGGGCCTAAAAGAGCACAGACTGTTGCCGTAAGTCCTCCCAGAATAGCGATACGAACCTGAATACAAAACAGAAGGAGCGTTGCCAGAATCTGGCTCCTTTCTCAACCTTGGCAGGATTCTATCCGCACAGAAAGTGTCACTGACAGCCACACACTGCCAGCTCCCATTAAGGACTAGGGACAAGCTATAAAAAAACATTCTGTATCCACTTGGTCTTTGTGTAGCCACCTCCCCTTGAGATAAACTTTGAATCCCTGTCTAAATAAGTCGGAGATTTAAATCGGGTGTGTGTGTGTGTGTGTGTGTGTGTGTGCGCGCGCGCGCGCACACACACACTCCCCCATACCGACAGATAACCCCGCCCACGATGCAAAAATCCCGCCTCCCCGCTCACATATTAACCAGCACGGCTCTTGGGACGTGGGTCTTAAATCACTCAAAGAGGTCACAGAAGGCCTTGAAAGTGGCAGGCATAGCTCTGGCACCTACAGGAAAGAGCAGACCTGTACATTTTGCCTTGCTCCAGGCCCTTTCTGCCTCCAAGCAGGACAGAGCCGCCCAACTCCGAACAACTAACAGTAAGCCTGACCCATCCCCCACCCCCAACCCAATAAAACTAATAAAAACAGAAGCAAGCCATCTTCAAATTAACACATCCAAGATACAAGCAGAAGCCATTGATCAAAACCTCCTATCTTCCCTCAAAGCCGACAGCAGAGCAGCCCTAACACCCCATAATGGAATCCCATTATCTATAAAAGAAAGCCATTCCAGGGGAGAGCCACAAACAGACACTCAAAAGAGGCTGGCAGAGGGGAGACCCCTCTGCTCCCACAGACGGGGTTCAACACTCCAGCAGACGGAGCCATTAGAACTACAGCGAGGAGGAGGCACCGCCCACAAGTCACAAAACTGAGAAGGGACTGAAGGAAGAAGGCCGTGGGAGAGAAGGTTCCAGGGCCGCTTCGTTGCACCTGTGCGAAGGCAGAACAAGAGCCGATTTCGTGTAGGAAAATGCAGTCAACAAACATCTTCCCTTAAAGTCCAGAACTATCCGAATTCGGAAAACACAGGGATTTCAGCTAAAGTAGGGAGCAAGTAGGATTAATCATCAAATGCCTCAAATCCTTAATTCACGCTTCAAACAAACAAGTTAATTGTGTAGCTAACAGAGTGTGACTTGATGACAGGCCACCAGTGGCCGTCAATAGATGAAAGGTGTTTGGATTTCATAACCCGCCTTCGCAAGAGAAGTTCGGCTGAGTCACCACCTCCATTTGCCAACACCTGTGATCACGAATCCCACATGGCAAGCAAGCATTCCCAGCTCCGAGCTTTTGGAATTGAAGAGTAAACAGGAGGAGAATTCATGAATTTTCGAGAGGTAATTTCCACCCAGCTTTGAGGAGCAGTTGAGTTCGCTCTCAGAAGACCTTAACATATGCATGAACATAGACCCCTACGGACACGCAACTCAAAAGGCCCACCAATAGGCTGCTTCGGCAGGAATCCCTTTGGGAAAGCAGAACGAGACCAGGCTCCATCCCGCAGGCATTGTTGATCAACTGTGAAGATGCCTTACCCCCAAAGACACAAGCCTGGGTCCATCTGAGGCCTTAATTAAAGTGCGAGTGGTAGATGCATCACAACGCTGCCTGTCGCTGAGTCCCTGTCAGTCTTCGCTTTAAACAGGTGGGCCCTAGCAGACTCTCAGGTTGCTTTAATGGGAGAAAAGAGATCCTCCTCCCGTCTTGCTTCGTGATAACATCAAGCAGGGAGACGAAAGGTGAGGAGCCCAGAAGCATCCTATTTGTCCCCTGAAGAGCAGCGTGAGCTGCAAGACAGCAAACACAGTCAGACATCTCTTCCTGCGAACTTTATGACGTGATGATGCACATACTATCAAAGCTTTTATTAAAGGGAGCTTGCTCTTTAAGGCATCATCCTAGGGCCATAGCAATGACAGGAGGATATAAAAAAAAAAAAAAGAGAGATCCCAGTGAAGGGAGGCCCTCCCTGTCCGATGTCTAGACGCTCAAGGTCAACCCCAGCGGGTCTGCGGCCGGCCCCGCCCCCAGGCGAGCCAACTTGCTGCAACGTTCTGACCTTCACCCATGGATCTCCCTGAATCCCTTGAGGATCTGAGTCAAGCATTACAGAGGAAACAAGCCATGGAGAAGACCCAGGCCTTCTCCTCAGGAAGCCCATGACGTTGGAAGGCTGAGCACCTAAATTACAAAGTGACATGAGACTCCAAGGCCACTAGGACCCTACACAGACTGGAGGAGCCAGAACAAGGAACCTAATTGTGACAGCAGCAAAAGGACTCAGGCTGCTGTCCTTGGTCCTGAACCAACTTTGCTCCATGGTGGCAAAGTCCTACTGTCTGTCATAACCCATTAGCCCATCGGTGAGCCCTGAAATCAATCTAGACTGGAGGCTGGTTTGCTATTTTATGGTGACATTGGTTATCGAAATCCAGTGAGTTTCAAGTGTACAATTCAACAGTAAGGCATGTATATTGCATTGTGTGTTTACCTCCCATAGTTAGATTTGTCACCACATATTTGACCCTTTTTATCCTGTCTACCTCCCCCTTCTCCTCCCCCCACCCTCTGGTAACCACTAGTCTACTGTCTATGTCCATGAATCTCTGTTTGTTTGTCCTGTTTTGTTTGTTGCTTTTAGGTGTATATCCCACATATAAGTGATATCGTGTGGTTTTCAACTTTTTCTGTCTGGCTTATTTCGCTTAGCATGATTACCTCGAGATCCATCCACGTTGTCACAAATGGCAGTATTTCATCTCTTCTTATGGCTGAGTAATATTCCATTGTATATATGTATCACAGCGTCTCCATCCAATCATTTATCATAGGACACTTCGGCTGCTTCTACGTCCTGGCCACCGTGAATAATGCTGCCATGAACATCGGTGTGCATATATCTTTTTGGATATATGTTTTCAAGTCTTTGGGGTAAACACCCAGTAGAGGGATTGCTGGATCATATGGTAGATCAATTCTTAGTTTTTTGAGGAACCTCCATACTGTTTTCCATAGTGACTGTACCAATTTGCAGTCCCGCCAGCAGTGTATGAGGGTTCCTTTTTCTCCGCATCCTCTCCAACATTTGTTATTATTTGTCCTGTTGATAAGAGCAATTCTAACAGGTGCGAGAAGGTCCCTCATTGTGGTTTTGATTTGCATTCCCCTAACAGCTAGCGATGTGAAGCATCCTTTCATGTTTGTGGGCCATTTGTATGTCTTCTTGAGAAAAGTGTCTGTTCAGGTCCTCTGCCCATCTTTTAATCGGATTGTTTGTTTTGGACTTTTTCATGGCATTAAATGGAAAGGAGCAGAGTGGAAAATGGCAGAATGCAGCACATGGAGTGATGTTTCTTGAAACTTCTGATCAGATATTTCATCAAAGATATAGACGTATGACATGAAAGGCATTTCTGGATAGAACATTACTGCTCAGGGTAGAGACATTTCTTTCCACTCTGGAACACGGAGGACTCCTGTCCCCAGGAATTCTGACCGAAGTTGCAGCCAGGAGGCAGGGATAAGAGAGAAGCCCGGGATGCAAATCGAGAGACACAAATGGGGGCCGACCACCACCAAGAGGCTGGGAGGGGAGGGGTGAGGAGACATTTGCTGTTTCTACAACATCGCAGTGACCAAAATTATTAGGATGCTCTCCTGCAAGGCTAACGGGGGAGGCACGTCTGCAACCTCTCGACTCCCAACACTGTGAGGGCTTCGGGAAGGAGGCAGCGGCACACCCAGGCTGCCCAGGGCTAACGCCGCCTGCTCCCTCACCCTCTGAGGGGCCCCGGCATTCCACTAACGGCTTTAACTGCAAACTGGGAGTAACGACTGTGCCTATGGCAGAGGGTGGCAACGAGGGTTACGTGAGTTCATTTATGGGAAGTACTTAAAACAGAGCCTGGAACTCAGGGAATGCTATACAAGAGTTAACTATTATTAGCATTTTACTCTTTGATGTAAGTCTAGGTGACAAAGTCAGAGATGCCGTATCACGCAGCCATTAAAAACATTCCTGAGAATGTAATGCTTATCCTACGATGTGGAGAAGAAAAACCAACAAAAAAAGCTGTGTAACCGTATGCCATCTAAAAGACGTTTAAATTCATAAACATTATAACAGTCTCAAATATGTTTTAAAATACCAGATGAAAATTTACTAAAACGTTGCCAGCAGTTGGATTTGGGTGTAAGGCCTCCGATAAGTTTCTCCTTTGTACATTTTCTTCAACTTCCCAATTTTTTCCTACAATTAGCGTGTGTTTTTATAATCAGAAAAGAGAAACCTACGTTTCAAAGACTCGCACGGTCGAGCGGCTTTCATCCTGAGATGCACCGTTCTGCAAAGGATGTCAACAAAGCCGAACACGGGAAAGCGACACCTGCCCCCGGCTTGGTCCCACAGGCGAGCCACCCGCTCAGCAGGAATAGGGCGCTTCTGGCTTCCTGATCTTCCTATGACACGTCACAACTGCCGAAAACGCAGAATTGACCAAAACTTTTGATTTATTTCTAACCCTCAGAGGGCAGAGGAACGGAGATTACCTTAAACGACCCAGAATCCAGACACAGCAGCTCAGACCCTCTGCCCGCGTGCACCTCAGTCACGAAGGACCAGTAATATACGAGCGAAAGTTCGTAAGTTCTCACTATGTGCCAGCAGCATCTCCCTAATAACTCTAGGACGTAGGTAGAGTGACTGTCCCATTTTACATATCAGGAGACTGAAAATTCTTAAAATGAAGTAAATTCGCCATTCCATCCTTGGGCTCCCCTTCGCAGCGAACTCCCTTTAAAGAGTGTCTGTACTTGCCGCCTCCGGCTCCTCGCCTGTCACCCTTCGTGGAGTCTCTTCCTGTTAGGTCTCCGCCCCTAACTTCCACCAAGGCAGCTCGCGGCCTGGGCGCCAAGAGCGCGGTCCACGTTGCCAGAGGCAACAGTAGGTCCCTGGTCTTCGCTTCGCTCGCCCTGTCGCCGTCTTGTGATGACACCCCCTCCGTGTTGACGCCAAGGCTCCGCACTCACCTTCGTCTGCTGCCTCTCTGGCTGTCAGCTCGGAGTCGCCTGCTCGCTCTTCCTCATTCCCCTCACCCTGCCCCCGAAGGGCTGGTTCGCCCACCGCTCGGCCCTGGACCTCCTCTCTACTCCTCGCCGAGACTCACGGTTCTAAACATCATCTCTGCACTGGCTACCCCGAAATTTATATTTTCCAGCCGACTTCTCCCTGCGCTCCAGGTTCACACATGCAGCGGTACACTAAGTAACTCCGCCCGAACACTGCTAGGCATCTTAAACGTCGCACGTCTGCGCTGTGAAGCCTGACGCTCCGCGCACGCGCTCGGGCACGGCTCGCGCACGGCTCGCGCACGCGCACGCGCTCAGGCCGGCCTCGGCCTGTAGTTCCCGCCTCTCAGGTGATGGCTCCGCCCTCCCAGCGGCTCAGGCCCAGTGTCCGAGAGTCGCCGTTGCCCCCTCCACGTTCGCACGTCTCATTTGTGGACAAATCTCATCACCCTACCTTCAAAATATGTCCAAAATCCAACACTTCCCCACCTTCCTTGCTGCCCGCGTGGTCAAGCCTCCAGCGCCTCCCTCCTCACCGGAGAGCTGACCAGGGCTTCCTGCGTGGTCTGTTTACTCTCGCTCCCTCGGCGCCAGCCGGGCGGCCCTTTCAGGGGGCTCCCATCTCACTCGAAGTCGAGGCCCGGCCTCCACTGGCCCTTCTCTCTCTCTGCTCTGTTCCCTACCACTCCGCTCCAGCCACACGGCTCCCCGGCTACTCCCCGCGCAGACCGACCGGCGCGCTCCCGCCCCGGTTCCCTGTGCCTAGAACAGGCTCGGCTCCCAGAATCCCACTGGGCTCACTGTCTGACATTCTTTCTCAGCCCAAACACCGCCTTACCAGGAAGGCCTCCCGTAACCACTGTGTGACACAGCAACGTCCCCTGCACACTCCCTGACCCCCACGCCCGTGTCATTTTTCCATAGTACAGATTCCCACCTCACATTCGGCTGCAGACTCTGCATGTTGCTGTACCATTTTTGATTGTCCCCCTCTGTTCCCTACCAAACGCCCCCGTTGGAATATGGCGACTTCCTCCATTTTGATCATTGCTATATCCCCAGCCCGTAGAACAATGCTTTACCCAGATTCAATAAATATATATTGAATGAACAAAAATAGAAACAAAGAAAAGCCTGTTCAAGGCCATCTGGATAATAAATTCTGGAGGCAGGTTTCAGACGGAGACCTTGTGCCTCCAGAGCCCGCACGCCTCCCAGCTGCATCCTCCCGCTTCGGGCTGTGGACGGACGCGGCCCCGCAGCCCTGCCAGGTCAGAAACACCCAGCCAGCACGCAGCCAGGAGGAAGCCGGTGAGCCCCGCACGGCTAATGGCACCAAATATTTGAAGCAAGAGGTTTGTAAACGACACTAATACCATGTGTCGTTTAGCAGGGCTCGGATGAGTTCGGAGTTGAGAGGGTGGTCAGGGAGCTGACGTCCGCGTAGAAAGACCACACACGAAGCCCCAGCGAGCACGGATCGAGGATTTCCCCTTGACCTCAGGGAGGTTCAGAAGACACAGTGCCGGTAGGTGGACAGGAATCCATCCTTACCGCTGGAGAAACAGCCCCAGCCTCTCCACTCCCTCCCCCCAAGACAGCCGGGCAGCCACCTCCTTCCTTTCCCGCTCATTGCAACAGTGACCCCCCAGGCAGAACGGCTTCGGCGGTGTCACTGCCTCATGGCCCAAGTCCTTTGTTTTAATGGGCCCCAGGCATTTCCACCTGTAGAGCTTCCATCACTTATTTGGTTTAAAAAGTCAATCTCCACATGATCCAATAGGAGCCCAGAGAATAGATAAGATAGTGAGCGTAATCTATAGCATTTGTGTTTAATGGTTAGATATTAATTGGCTTCTTAAGCGTGTAAATCGGTTCGTTTTCAGTCTTTGTAATCTGTTCATCTCATTAATGAAGGAGCAATACTCATCAACAGCTCTGCACCAGACATCACCTTGTAAAACTATAGTCCATTTATTTAAAAAAATAAAATAGATTTATCACAATTTGAAATACAGAAAGTCATTAAAATAATAATTAAAAACACAACTACAAGCACAATAAAAGTTCCATGATAATAAACTACATTTTAATGTATATTAATTACCCTAATGATTCACTCCATACATCTTACAGGGTCAAATCAATGTCTGCACCCAAAAAATTCAATTAAATTCTGTTCACTGTATCTTTCGAGTGAGTCTATTGTTTGCTTTTGTTTCCTATTAGGCCATTTGTCAGTTGTTGTAGCCCAGGATTACAAACAGAAGGGACATGGCCCCATCAAGGTCAGAAGAAACACTCCCAAATCCTACCCAATCCCCCTTCACCATCTCTTGCTCATTTGTCACCGATGACCTTGCTGGAGGAGGTGGGTAGAAGGGGGAGGCGCCATACACCTTGCACTCCTGAGCACGCTGTGCCCTGACTGAGGGCTGTCTCCCCTGTCAGCTGGGCCAGCAGGGCGCCTGCCCGGGAGCCAGCAGAACCCCACAGGGGACCGGGGACTTCTGCCAGAGGCGGCAGCCTGGAGCTCGGACGTCCCTCCTTAAATACCCTCATGCCCAGAAACGCACACACTGCCAGGCCTCCCCTTCCGCAGGCCCCTCACCGGGACGGTCAGGGCCGGAAAAAGCACATCTGCTTCCCTGCCCCTTCACCGAGGCAAGTTACTTACCAAGGCTTTGCTTGCCTGAGTGATTTTTCTAGAATTAAAACACACAGAGAGAGAATTTCTATGCTTGGAATAAATTGGCTGCCACTGACAGTTTGATAAGCTGGAGGGACAGATGTTGGAGGTGACTGGGAAGGACTCCCCTCCCCAGTCCCTTCCCTGCCGCCAACTGCGAACAGCATTGCCCAGGATGCGTCAGAGCCAGCAGGAAGGCAGTCCTGGTCCAGGCCGGCCCGAGTTGACCACTCTCTTTGTTGTCACCACTAGGGGTCACTAGGCATAACCTAGACATCGGATATAAGGCCAGGTTCTTGTCAAGAGGCACGTTTGGCAAAGCCCGAGGGGCTTTAGAAGCCAGAAGGAAAAATGGATGGTCCCAGGGCGTCACTGTACAGCAACGGGCAGCTGACGGTGACCACCAGTGGCACCAGAGACGCACTCGTTTTTCAAGTGAGGAGAAGCAAGTTACGGAATGAAAAATTATTGACTTCGGGACCCAACGCGAATTCGTGGCAATCTTGAAACATCACAGAAGTGACTGTGATAGCCGCGCTCTTTCCTGTGGGTCCAGGAAGCTGCTTCAACACACGTGCTTTTGTGTCTGTGGCCCCTTCCGGCCGCGACGTCAGGGGCTGCGGAGCCTCCCGGAGCCCCGCTCACCTGAGCTGCCCTGATTTCGCCGTTTTCCTGTTTGATGACAGAGGGAAGGAGAGGGGCTTGCAGACCCTGAAGCTTTCACACCCGGGGAGCTGGCGGTTCCAGACATTTCCAGGCCCCGCAGCTGGCCAAGCCTTCCCTCCTCCAGACAGCAAAGGGCACACCCTTCCCGGGAGCCTCTCTCTGACCCGAGGCTGAGCGGCCATGGCTGGGGGAGGCCGAGGAAACGCACAGGAAGCGGCAGGAGTTCTCATTCACCACGACATGCTGCTGCTGGCTTTGTGAGTCTCAGCCGTGCAATGCTTTTTAAAATATAGGTGCAATTTGGGCCTGTGGTTAATACTGTTTAATTGTATTCTGCACTGTGCAATATTTTCCCAAGTTAGGCCTAGAGTAAGTCTGGAGTCTCGGCTCCAGAGCTGGCTGGCTTGGCAAATCTACCTGGTCCGGCAGCCGCGTGCAAGGCCCCCGGCTGCTACTCCCAGCCCCTCCCCCCAGGCAGTGCTGAGAGCCACAGCCACCCCACGACTCTGCTGTCCAGGCTCCCATGCTGCTCCCCCAGCCCACCCTGCAAATAGCCACTGACACAAGACCTATCCTGCTGGCTGACCTCTGATTCGATGTGTTTGTTTATTCCTTCAAAGGCCACTTAATTTTTGCCTCCTTACTCTGTGCCGGGCATCTACGTCCAATCTGGGGTTTGAAAAATATGTTTGCTGCGGTCCTTTTGGAAGATGAGGCTCGAGAAGAGAACTTGCAGATTCCGGTCCTGGTTCCGCCACTTCCATCCGAGCCATGTGACGCGGGGCCAGCCGCTTAGCATCGCAGAGTCTCCCTCTGTCCTCAGAGGGTCTCCGTGAGGGCTGGGCAAGATGAAGCGTAAAAAGCCGTCTGCACAGAGTGCGGCGCACTGCGGGTGCTCAATAAATGACTGCACTCTCACGGCTAATAACGAGTCTTTTCTAGTTGCCTTCGGGTTAAGGGAACAATCATAAAATGAAGATGTTCCGTGAAACAGGACGCCCAAGGCCTGCCGGGACCAAGGGCGTGAGAGACCACGAGGACAGTGCCCTTCCTGCTCACGGCTCCGCACAGCCGGCCTGAGCCAGCGCCCACTCCTCCCGCTGTTCGGGGCTTCTCCAGCAAGGAGGTGAAGAGAGGCGACACAGGGGGTCTGTCTCTCCCCCGTCATGGCAGTGACCTACATGAAGATCAGCCGAAACACCCTATACCTGCTGGTGTGTGAAAAGAAAGATGTCCACCCCAGCACGCTGAGATAGAAGAGAGAGACTCGGTCTCAGAGCAGCCCCTGGGGCAGTCGGGAGGGTCCCCTGTGGTGGACGAGGTCCCCTGTGGTGAGGGAGGTCCCCTGTGGTGAGGGAGGTCCCCTGTGGTGGAGGAGGTCCCCTGTGGTGGAGGAGGTCCCCTGTGATGGAGGGAGGTCCCCCGTGGTAGACGAGGTCCCCCCGTGACGGACGAGGTCCCCTGTGACGGACGAGGTCCCCTGTGACGGAGAGGGACCTCAGTGACGGAGACCGGCTCAGCTGCTAATCAGCAGCTGTGGAGCTCTGTTGGGCCAATGTTCTGTAGCCATGAATTTTTCTGAATCTCAATAAAGTGCCTTTTACTTTATTTGTCCAGATTATTTATAAATGGATTTTTCAATAAAAGCAGAGATCAGGACGCAGGCCGGGCTCTCCCTGGCCCTCCGTCCCCTCCGCCGTCGCCGTGGACCAGCAGTCGGCTTTCCGTGCATTCTCAGAAATGCACGAGCTGTCAATACATTTAAACTCCTGTCCTAAAAGCTCAAACTCAACTCGATAAGCGCTCCTGCCATCCTGCTGCGTGCGCAGCATCAGGCGGGAGGGGCCGTGATGAGAGAGAAAAGCAACGCCGCCTCCCGCACCTGACGACTTAGAAAAGAGCACACCTGTGCACAGCGCTGAGCACAACACGGGAACCCCGGTGAGGACCAAAGCGAGGGCCGGCGTTGGCCGCACAGGGCAGAGGAGCAAACGGTCTGTATCAGCAAAGACACTTCTGACTGCGAAATGACAGACAGTCCAAGCTAAAGCTGGACCAGAAGGGTGTCGTCTCGCACCCCGAGAAGCCTGGAGGAGGGGCCAATGTCAGTGACCTCGCCGAGGACCTGGGTCCCCTCCCCCAGCCCGGCCAGCCTCAGACCAGGCTGGACCCGCGCGCCTGCAGGGTGACCACGGCAGCTGCCTCCAGCCACCACGTCTTCTAAAGCCCAGAAGAGAGAACTCTCACACCGCTTTCTAACTACTGGAAAATTTCTCCAGGATCTCCCGCACCTCTCATCGGCAATAACCGAGGTACAGGCCGCCGCGAAACCAACCCCCGGCACGTGGGCGCAGGCTGACCCGGATTTACTGCCTAGGACGGGAGATGGGCCCTGCCTCTCAGGACGAATCTGGCCACTGACACCTGCAACCAGAAAGAAGAGGGGGTTGCTGCTGGACGGACTTTCAAAAGGTGGCCCTGCCTGGAGAAACCAATATTCTGCAAAGATGTTCTGGGTTAAACAAGCAAAATATACACACAACAAAAGCAGGGAACTTGCCTGGTTTGTTTTCCGCTGTATCCTTTGCAAGTAGAACAATGCCCAGCATACAGTACTCAAATATTTGTTGAATGAGTAGGTGGGTGGGTGGATGGATGGACGGATAGATGGACAGCTGGATGGATGGATGGATGGATGGATGGATGGATGGATGGATGGATGGATGGATGTGAGGATGGATGAGAGCATGGATGGATGGTTGGATGGATGGATGGATGGATGGATGGATGGATGGACGGACGAAAGAACGAATGGATTTTAGATGGGTGGATGAATAGATGAATGAATAGATGGATGCTGGAATTAAGCCAGGAGATCATCTGGGAATAGAACAGAGGACATTCAAACCCTGAGTCAGGTCTCAGGGAATCAGGACAGCAAATACAGTCACGCAGGTAAAGGACATAGATGTGTCCCTAACCGTGAGCCCCTGCTGCTTCCCAGATGAAAACTTAGTCCAGGAAGAAAGTAAATCTTTCTTTTCCTTAATTTCACCTGTTATTCTGGTACACTCGGCCCCCGACGCTCACCCTGAGACATCGCAGGGCTCACACAGCCATTTGGGAAGTTGTCATGTGTCACTGATGCTCTGAGCATCAAGACATCTGAAAGGAGGCAACCGGTTATTCGAGTGGACAAATGGACTTTTAACTACTGTCTGATGCTAGTTCTACCGGATCGCTCTGGATCGTGGGCGGCGGGCACGTTTGCATTTACAGGGGGCACTGTGCTGCTAACAAAAGCATGTTTACCCTGAAAGCGGAAAAGTCTGCCCCACAGGTAATCAAGTCAAAGCGTGTTCAGAGACCAGGAAAACCTGTCTCTACCTTTTTCAATGACATGCCGTGTTTGTCAATAACAAGCGTGTGTGCACGCACGAGCAGATGTGCCTTTCATGCTCCATGGTGCCACGTCAGATGAGACACTGGGGGCGGAAGTGCCCTAAGCACCGAGCAGGGTAACCAGCTGCAGCCGCAGGAGCTGAGGATGACGCTGGAGAGGCTGTTGCCCCAGGGAGCTGCTGGGAAGAAGATTTTGCGAAGCAGCAAAAGGCAAGAAAGAGAAGACTCCTGGGCAAGGATGGGGCCCAGAAAAAGGGCACTGGACAGGAAGTAAGCGGATGAGAAGTCAAGGTCAAGTCAAGGTCAGGCCCCCTCAGATCGGGGTTTGGCCGGTCCAGCGAAAGCCAGCCGATACCGGGGAAAGCCCAGCAGGTCTCGTTGCCTCCTTCGAGATGTGCGACACTAAGCTGTCCCAGTGAGCACGGACGCCCCAGACGGGAGGACATGCTGTGTTCTCCCAGCTTCTTACTCCACCTGCATGCTGCAGCGCCCACCAGCAAGACGCGCCAGCTCCTGCCCCGCCTCCGGCTGCAGCGGAGGGAGCGCATCCCCGCCTGGGCCGAGCGGGTCCAGCTCGCTCCACGTCCTGCCTTCTCCCCGGCTCAAGGGCCTTGCTCCCCAGCCCCCTTTCTCGTCGATCTTCCTCCCACTTCGTATCTACAACTTGCTGTTTTTTATAAGAAAGTATTTAATACTCTAACTCTAAATGCAAATGCAAATTAGCACAAGGGAAGATATTTCGGATCCAAAATAGCTTTAAACCAAAAAAATAAATGAAAACAAAAAGTGGAAGGAGGGTCGCGAAGCAGTGTTTCCGAAGAGGAAATCTCCCACCGCCAGCGCGGGAAGATCCCGCGTGTCCCCGCCCCCAGCCTGCGACTCCGCCCAGCCAGCATCCCCGCGGGAGAGGAGGCCCTCTCCATGGTGCTCCCCCAAACAGACGCAGGGGAGCCGGAAAGGTGCCCGTGGTCAAACAAGAGGAATGCCCAGCGCGAAGCTGGGGGGCGGGGGGCGTACCCCCTGCCGGGTGAGGTGCCGCGCTGCAGACGCCCTTCCGCTTTCCTGCCGCAGCCAGATACGACCTCCGCTTCCAGAGCAGACGTGACCAGCTCTGAACGGCTTAACCTCCAAATGATCATGTCCAGGTCCCAAGCGTGGCCCCTGTGACCGTGGCCTCATTTGGAGACAGGGTCTTTGCAGACGTGACCGAGACGAGATGCTGTCCTGGTGGGGTGGCCCCAGTGCACAGGGCTGGTGTCCTAATCCCAACGTGTCTGCCACGCGAAGACCAGTGCGCAGGCGGAGGGCCGTGGGGTCGGAGGCCCAGGGCCTGAGGACGGCCGAGGCCCGACGGCCCTGCCAGCCGCTGGGAGGGCCTTCCTCACGGTGTCCGAGCCTCCGCCGGCCCTGGCCGCACCCTGACCTTGGACTTCCAGACCGTGGGACCTGAGAGAATAGATTTCTCTTGTTTTAAGCTGCCCAGTTCGTGCCACTTCCCTGCAGCTGCCCCGGGAAACTGAGACGCCAGCGACGTCAGAGCAAAGGAGCCGGGTCCCGCCAGTGCCCACACCGGAGCCCACACACACCCCGCACACGCCCCACACGCCCCACGCGGCGCCGGCCCCTGGCAGAGCTGCACTCGGCACCGAGTCTGTCCCCAGCCCGCCTTGGTCACCTCTCAACACGCTCACCTGACTCTCAGCGATAACGCCCCCTGCGCACAGGGCGCTCAGCACGCACAAGCACACGGACGGACGGCCGCGTGTCACACGTCCCGTTTTGACCGTCCTCGTCCTTTGTACCAGCAGTGCTGGACTGACTGCATCGTATGTTTCTTTATAATCTACCTTAAATACGTGATTTATTACACAACTACTTACTGAGCATCAGCCATGTGTCGGGAACCTAAATCTTTTCTGGAATGAGGCAGGATATAAATAAACGCATACATTTAAAAATGTGATGGGAGCATAGAAACTGCCGGAACCAGCCCTTTCCTCGCCCCGCCTCACGGCCCCGGCTTGGTACGGCAGGACGGCGTGCGAACCCAGCTACCTGAACCGCGCTCTCCTGTCCCCTTCCCCCCGTCACCCCAGTGCCACGGGCACGGTTCCCCGCCTCAGCACCTCCACTTAGACTCTCCACCTAGAAGCCCCTGCCCCTCCCTGCTCTGTCTGCGAAACTTCTGCTCAAAACATGGCCTCATCTTGACAGCCTCCCAAAGACCTTCCCAACCTTGACCCTTGACCCACTCCACCCTCCCTGTGCCCTCCGCAGAGGTGACATTCAAAATACTTAACGACCGGTCAGGCATGGACACTACTGCTTGGAATGGACGCAGGCTAGAGCAGTGTGGCCTTCAGGAACTCAGTGGCACCTTCTTACCAACGTGCTACAAAATCATTTTGGTGGGTCGACAGCCTGTGAGCACAGGAGGCCGGTGGCCCGGCCAGATACAGACCCTGGAGCCACGTGGGACACAGCTTGACAATAAACACTCGTGTGCCCATCTGCCCTGCCCAGGGCAGGACTGGGGCTCACCCAGCTTCGGAGCCTGGACACCCGACTTCGTGTCTGGCACAAAGGAGGTTCTCCATTAGTATTTGGTGAACCGAACCAAACTTTTTCAGGCAAAGGCAGAATGGAAAACCTGGGGGTTTCCCCAGACTGTCACATGGCCTCGGTGAGCCAAAAAAAGCTGCTCCTGGGCAGTCTGTCAGCTCAGATGGCGAGTCTGTCAGATTTCACAGCTTCGGCGACCTCATGACGCTCTGGACCGGAAATAAATTGGGAGGGAATAAAAAACGGAAGAGAAGGAAGAACGACAGAAAGTGACCCGCTCCTGCCGAGGCCGTGCTTCTGGCAACCACTCTCCAGTCGGCTCCGAGCGACAAAGGGAAATCTTCACTGTGTCAGGAAAACCGACATAAATCTCCACAGCTCTGCTTTCTGGCGACACTTTACGAGCTCCAGGGAAACTGGAGCCCGATCCTGAGTAATTTCGATGCAGAAAGCGGGGCTTCTTTTAGACGAGATGCCACGGTCTGAAGGAAATGTACACCGTTCCGGATGGGACAAAAATGAGGGGTGAGCGGCCACGTGGCCGGGACCGCCTGGTGTGCCGTCGCGGCCTGCGGCTCTGGGCTCACGTGGTGGGCTCGCGACACGGGCACAGGTGGAAAGGGGGCTACCCCACGGAGACCCCGCCACTGTGAAGCAGAAGACACCCGTGATGTGCTGAGTGTGCACCCCCAAACTCATGTGCCAAAGCCCTAACCCCAGGACCTCAGAATGTGACTATTTGGAGATAGGGCCTTAAAAGAAGTGATTAAGTTAAAATGAGGCCGTCAGGATGGGCCCTAATCCGGTGTGATCGGTGTCGTCATAAGCGGAGGAAATCTGGACAGAGGGTCACCGGAGGTGAGCAAGCGCAGAGGGAAGGCCACGTGAGGACACAGCAGGAAGGCGGCCGTCCGCCGGCCAGTAAGGGAGGGAGGCCTCAGGGGAAAGCGACCCTGCCAGCGCCTTGATCTTGGACTTGCAGCCTCCAGAACTGTGAGAAGATAAGATTCTGTGGCTTGCACCACCCTGTCTGTGAGCACAGACTCACACAGCCCCTTAGAAGGGGACTTCGTGGATCCTAAGGTTGGCTCCCAGCTCACAGACTGTCCACTGAAGACACGTGGGCACCACAGACCCGCACCCACATGTAAGAGGCTTGCTAACCAGCCTGGTGGCCCAGAGCCCGGTGTCGCGAGGTCGCTCCTATAATAGAAGAGGAGTAATAACAACATCGGTTTCTCAGTGTCCTTGTGGGATTTAGATCCGATCGTGTCTTTAACACACGAAGATTGGTGCCCAGCACAATGGAAAGCTCAATAAATTTCACTCGCTATAGTCTATTTTCAATCCTTCCGCAAACACGATTCCACTCTGATTGCTTCGGGCGTAGGGGCTGGGAAGAAGCACTCTTGAGAACGAAAAAGGGAGGAAAGAGT
>NW_011888923.1:1446110-1452009 GCF_000151845.1 Pteropus vampyrus
GATTCCACTCTGATTGCTTCGGGCGTAGGGGCTGGGAAGAAGCACTCTTGAGAACGAAAAAGGGAGGAAAGAGTAAGCTCAAGGGGATCAAGTGGGGACCACATCATGAGATTTTTTAAACTCTCCTACCTTCTCCAGATGTGTCAGCAACCCCCCCGCAACCCCCACCCCGTCTTCTTGACAACACTCTCAAACTGGACCAGCTGGAGTCTTTGGGGTCTGTAAACCTGAACAGACATTTCTCCAAGGAGGACACACAGATGGCCAAGAGACATATGAAAATAAGCTCAATGTCACCAATCATCAGAGGAATGCAATTAAAACCACAATGAGATGTCACCTCGCACCTGTCAGAGCGGCCATCATCAACAAATCGACAGACAGCAAGCGTCGGCGAGAATGTGGAGGAAAGGGAACCCTCGTGTATTGCTGGTGGGAATGTAAACTGGTGCAGCCACGATGGAAAACAGTTTGAGGGCTCCTCAGAAATTAAAAATAGAACTACCTCATGACCCAGCAATTCCACTTCTGGGTATTTATTTGAAAAAACCCAAAACACTAATTCAAAAAGATATTCGTACCTCTAGGTTCACTGCAGGTTGTTTACAACAGCCAAAATATGGAAGCAACGTAAGCGCCCATCCATAGACAATTAAATCAAGAGGAGGCTGTACAGATATACGATGGAATATTACTCAGCCATAAACAAGAATGAAATCTTATGATTTGCAACATGGATGGACCTAGAGGATATTCTGCTGAGTGAAATAAGTCAGACAGAGAAAGACAAATGCCTATGAGTTCACTTATATGTGGACTGTAAAGAACAAAATAAATGAAAAAAAAAATGAAACAGAAACAGACTCATAGATACAGAGAACAAACCAATGGTTGCCAGACGGGAGGGGGGTCGGGGGCCGGTTGAAAAAAGTGAAGGGATTAAGAAGCACAAACCGATAGTTACAAAACAGCCATGGGATGTGAAGCACAGCGTGAACGACATAGTCGATAATACGGTAACAACTACGCGTGGTGCCAGGTGGGTGCCACACTAAGCAGGGGGCCACTTTACACGTCATATGTATATGACGACTGTGCCGTACACCTGAAACTAACATAGCACAATACTGAATGTCAACTCTAATTGAGAAATAAAAATGTTTCCATTTTAAAAAGAAAGAATGAGAGAAGGAAGGAGAGAGAGAGAGAGAGAGAGAGAGAGACAAGAAACAGAAGGAGTTCGGTGGTGCCCCCGCCCAAGCCTGTCTAGGGGCAGACCGACCTGGGGCGGGACGGGTGGTGGAGGCTGAGAGGGAGGGGGAGGCCGTGGGACATGAGGGTGAGGCCCGGGGCAGGGGAAAAGGAGACCACAGGGACCGAGCAGTGATGCCCCCAGAGGCCCAGGGAGAACCCGGATGTGCGGCTCTAACCCTCACATCACCGAGAGCAATTCAGCCTGCAAAGCCGGTGGCCCAGGAGCACACAGCAGGAAAGAAAGGTGCTGTGTGCGCGCATGTGCATGTGCGCGTGTGTGCGCGTGTGTGCGCGTGTGTGCGCGTGTGTGCGCGTGCCTGTGTCTCCACCATCCCCTCCACGAGGCTGAGCCATTGGAAACTGATTTTTCAGAAACATCTTCCATCCTTCCTCGGGCTGGAATGACATCCAGAACGCACAGCGTAAGGAAGGGGGGGGCGGGTGACAAGCCCGGGCCTCTGCGTTTGGACCCCAGAACTTGGGAGGACCGACCAGTCCAGACACTGCCCCTGGCAGAGGGGACCCAGTTTCCTGGATTCGGCCCCACTCAGGATCCCAATGTCCCACGGAGGCGCCAATCACCTCTGCTCAACGAGCATCATTCATTCACTCTTCACTTATTCACTCGTCTTCGAACACCTGCTGGGCGTCGCTCTGCATTCATGGCCGCCCTGGCCTTTCCAGCGATGAGCTTTATCCAGGCTCCACCAGCCCAGAAGCAGGAGCCTCGGGTGAGGGTCCCCCAGGCAGGCCAGCGGGCCGTGAACGAGGCGCCTGGATGTCTTTCTCCACTGTTCCCCCCCAGGAAATCAGGCTGGGACAGAAATGAGAAAACCTGAGCCGAGAAACTCATGCCGAGCATGAGATGAACCGGCAAGGCCGGGAACGCTGGTCCAGTCCCAGGGGGAAGGGGGCGGGCGCTCCGGCACAGGCAGGCAGGACAACCCAGGACGTCACAGAGGTGTCACGACCTGGAGAGAGAGCCCCGCCAGGCAAAGCCGGCTGCCCGCAGGGCTGTTCCCATCTGCTGTGTATGTGGAGACACACCTCACACTCCTGCCCGGGGCTCCTCCCGGGAACGGCAGCCAAGGTCATGCAGTCACACCCCGGGCAACGCCACCCTCCAAGACAGGGGTCACCTGTGAGAAAACCGACTTTGCTGGAAGTGTCCCCTCCCTGCCTCTGGAGTGGACAGCAGCGCTCCCTCCCCTCGGGTCTGCCATGACCGAACGGCCTGGCCAGGCCTTGGGGAGCGGCCGGGTTAGGGACACCCCAGACAGGAGACTTTCTCTGTCCTGGCTCTCGGTGGACAGTCCTCCAGTCTGTTCCGGCCCAGGCAAGAGGATTTGAGGTCAGTAGAGGTCCCGTCACAGGATCAATGAAACCTCATCTGCATGTCAATCAAAGCATTGTCAGGACAAACGCCAAGACCAGTCCCAAGAAAGGCCCCCCACGGAGTCGACCACCAGGGCTCCAACAGACCTGGGTGGTGGTTCAGCCTCACAGCTCAGACTAGTCCAGGGGCGGCTGGGCACTCTCTGGCCCCTAGGGGG
Source organism: Pteropus vampyrus (assembly GCF_000151845.1). Lineage (NCBI taxonomy): Eukaryota > Metazoa > Chordata > Mammalia > Chiroptera > Pteropodidae > Pteropus > Pteropus vampyrus. The sequence continues at coordinate 1,448,918 of NW_011888923.1, forward strand.
ATGCCCCTGGAATTCTGGCCCCTGGTCTAGGAGGAAGGGTGACGCAGCCTGGGCAGAGGGTGACTTGAATGCAGCAAGGGATGTCTCGCCAAGCTGAGTGCCTGCCGAGCCTGCTGTGTAGCGGTATCGTAAAATCCACTTTAAATCTACGCCGAAAAACCTATAAAGCTGGCCCGTCTAAACGCTTCGTCCGTCAGGGATCCAAGTTCTCTCACGGGTCGTTCCCAGGCCCGCCCCGGCTAAAGCAGTCGGCACACGAGACGGTTTGCACGCTTCGCAGGACGCTAGGGAACGGGACAGGGCTCCTGAGCAAACGTCCCCACATCCAAGCCGAAAACCTAAAGGCAGAGATGGAGGCTGAGCTTTTCTTCCCAACAGACGGATTTCCAGAAGGACCTCGGGTCGCAAAGAGACAGAAAGAAGGCGCCGGGGCCCGGACCCCATCTGAGGCTGAGGCGGGAGAAGAGCCGGGGCTCAGGCTGCCTCCGCTCCCGCCCCACTCTGGGCTCCCCGCCACCCCGGAGCGGCCCAGCCCCGAGCCATGGATGAGAAAGCGAGGCCCAGGGGAGACGTGGACAGGACCAAGAACCTCATGAGCCTGGGAGGCCGCGCCAGGCCCATAACGGGCACCCAGTGGATCTCCTGTGGAACCTGGGGACCCCGTGGCTTTTGGGGGCAAGGACACACATCAGCCTGTGTCTACTCCCCTGAAATATCACAGGCCCGGGCCTGCCCAGACCTTGAGCCGAGATGGCCCCTTTTCCCAGCCACCTCCCCCCACACACACCTTATTTTCAGCACCAGGTGATCCGCAGCCAGCTGCCTCCTGTCCCCAGGCTCTGAGCTCCCCGCTCAGGGGGACCAGGTCACACCCATCTCTGCATCCCCAGCACCAAAGACGGGGCCTGGGTTTAAAAGGCCCCAATCAACGCGGGCTCAGCTCGCCCACCTGTGACCCCAACACCTGGTAATCTGCAGCCTTTTTTCATGTCTGTTTTAACTGGTGACTTTTTTTTACTTTTAAAAATAAAAAGAGCCGGAAAAGAAATCACTCCCAAATGCCTTTCAGATAATCATACTCAGCTCACCCAAACAGGTCAGATCACGGCTCCCTCCCACCTGACGGAAGCATGTTCTGATTGCAGGTTCAGTTGTTTGAGCCATTACGAGGAAATGATTGAAATCAAAAATTTAAACACTCAGAAGCACCAAGGTAACCTCAAAGAGCTCATCGAAGCCTGCGCGCCTGTGAAGTGCCACTTCCTGGCTGACTCTACGTGAGGGACGATCCTAAAGGTATGTGACCCAAAGCCACCGAGCTGTCACTCCTGGGCGGCCTCTGGGTCCCGGGGACCGGCTCTGCCCTGTGTGTTCATACGCACGTCCTCCCCTCGGACTGAAGCCGCGTCGGGGCCTCAGGGCCCACGTGGGATCGTGCAGGGAGCAGCAGAAGGTGAGGTAACTTCAGGGGAGAAGAGAAAATGTCAGGGCGCGGCGCGCGGAGCGAGCGTGTGACCCGATCTGGGTCAGATCGGACGGATTCGGCTCCACCGGGAGCTCAGCCCCGAAGTCCTCCCAGTTGGACTCGCGGTGGAGAGGGGAGTGCGGACTGTGCCCGGCAGGCAAGCCCCTGGGTGGTGCTGACCGAGCAAATGGCCTGGGACTTGCCAATGGGGACTCAGGGCCTCCCACTGTGAAGCAGCTGCAGCCCCTGGATCGAGGTACCACAAGACACTCGGCCACCGCTGGGCAGGTGTCTGCATTTGCAGGTTGCCACCTCCCACAGCACCCGATGAATGCTCGCCGCTTAAGTCAATGCTAACAGGTAACGGCAGCCCTGAAGCGTGCGGTGTGCATCAGAGTTCAGAAAGTCCCTTCTCGGGAGTTCTCTCATTTGCCCCCCGTTTCAAGCCAGAGAATGGGCGGCTCGGGGACGCTAAGTCCCGCTGGAGCGGCTGAGAGGCGAAGCCAGCCCAGGGCTCTGTGGTGCTGCGTGCAGAGTTCAACACGCTTGGGAAGAGGAGCTTCGGTCCTGATCCCTGGGCTTTGCTCAGAATGGTGAGAGCGGCCACTTCACACGCGCTGCCCGCTGCTCACGCGCTCTCGCCTAACCTCACGCAACCCAAGGAGCGCGGAGCTGTCCGCGGGGGTCAGAGAGGCTGCCTCCCCAGCTCACACGACTGCAAAGTGGCAGCGCTGTCACTCAAGTGCAGGTCGGCCCGACCCCAAAGCCACACTGCCGGCTCCTCGCTGGGACGCGGACGGACCCCACACTGCTGTCCGCACGACTCCCTCACCACCGGCACACGCGACCTGCTGGGCTGGGCTCTCCGAGCGACCCCGAAGGAAAGGTGACGATGACCCCACCTCCTGCCACCGCGGGTCGGCTCGCCACCTTCAAGAGGAGAGACGGAGCTTCCGGCAAACCACGTGAACGCGAACGGGAAGACGAAGAAGCAGAAGACAGACGCGGCGTGCCCCCCAGGGACAGACCCTGCAGCACCCGCCAGTCACCGACTGTCCTCAAACTCGGCACAGGCCAGGAGGTGCGCTCTCTGTGACAGAAACCGAGCGATGTGGGACAGCCGGCCACCCCGTCATCCTTCGTCCCACGGGCGACGGGAGCTCTCCCCACGGGGAGCTGTCCACAGACCAGCAGGACAGCATCTGTTCGCCCCGTCAGCCCACGGCCTTGAACTTGGGGTAGGAACAGCAGAGAAAGGAGTGGGCCACTCAGGAGGCCACGTGCCGGCAGGTGGTCTGTGACCAAACGGGTAAGCACAGGGATCCCCGCCCCATGCCCAGGACTAACTGCGGCAAAGTGGGAGCACATGGCCATCAGGGAAGAGGTCCCCAAGGGCTTGGGGGACGTGGAGGTGGCAGCAAGAGCAAGACCTGAGGCCAGGCCCGGCGGCAGGCAGGGGAGGAGACTGTGCCGGGACGTGGCATCGCTAAGAGCCATCTCCCATCGGGAAGATCCGGTGCTCCTGGTGGCAGCATTCATTCACTCATTCATTCATTCCACAAGTGTGCACTGAGCACCAACCACTTGCCAGGCCTTTTGTAGGTGCTGCGGATACAGCAAAACAGGT
>NW_011888923.1:1452544-1453079 GCF_000151845.1 Pteropus vampyrus
CCACACTGCTGTCCGCACGACTCCCTCACCACCGGCACACGCGACCTGCTGGGCTGGGCTCTCCGAGCGACCCCGAAGGAAAGGTGACGATGACCGCACCTCCTGCCACCGCGGGTCGGCTCGCCACCTTCAAGAGGAGAGACGGAGCTTCCGGCAAACCACGCGAACGCGAAAGGGAAGACGAAGAAGAAGACAGACGCGGCGTGCCCCCCAGGGACAGACCCTGCAGCACCCGTCAGTCACCGACTGTCCTCAAACTCGGCACAGGCCAGGAGGTGCGCTCTCTGTGACAGAGACCGAGCGATGTGGGACAGCCGGCCACCCCGTCATCCTTCCTCCCACGGGCGACGGGAGCTCTCCCCACGGGGAGCTGTCCACAGACCAGCAGGACAGCATCCGTTCTCCCGGTCAGCCCACGGCCTTGAACTTGGGGTAGGAAGAGCAGAGAAAGGAGTGGGCCACTCAGGAGGCCACGTGCCGGCAGGTGGTCTGTGACCAAACGGGTAAGCACAGGGATCCCCGCCCCATGCCCAGG
>NW_011888923.1:1454939-1457872 GCF_000151845.1 Pteropus vampyrus
CTGCCCCCACTGCCCGCCCCCCAAATCCAGCTCATCTGCTACTGACTTCCTCACATACAGAAAGGTGGTAACCCCTTGAACTCTCTGCCTCTCTATGAAGAACTGGGAGACACGCCTACAGAAGCACAGTCCAATAGCCTGCAGTCGCCACCACAGGCCCCTCAGGTGGCATCTGCAGAAGTCTGAGCTTCGTGCGGCTTCGGCAGAGTCCACACGCACGCCCAGCCCTGGGGATGGAGCTCAGTGAGGCCCAGGCCTGTCTGAGCGAGTCTGTGTCGAAACCCACCACCCCACCAGGACCCGGGGAAGGGAAGAGCGGCAGGGGTGCAGCCCGTCACCAGGGGGTTGGGACGCAGGCTTCCTGTCCGGACCCCAGTGCAGGCAGCTGCCACCTCCGGAGAATCCACAGATGGAGCGTGAGAAACCCACTTGCCCTGTCTCCCGGGCCAGGCCGGGCAGGGAGGCTCCGGTCCCACCCTCACCCCTCCAGCACCACAGAGGACAGGGCATAGGGCTAGAACAGAGGTCCCCAGCCCCTTGCAGTGGCCTGGGCCCCACGCAGCCCACTGTCCGGTCACCTCTCTGATCTCGTGTCCCGGCATGTCCCCCCTCCCATTCACCCAGCTCCAGCCTCATAGTCTCTGGCTGTGCTTCAGACACACCGGACCTCTTCGGTCCCCTCTGAGTAGAATTCCTTCACCAGATGTCCATGTGGCTTGCTTCCCCCTGTCCCAAGGCTTTACCCAAACATCACTCGGGGTAACCACCTGACCACCTGGCTGACTATTTAATACTGGCCCCCGTGCCCTCCCTCACTTTCTCTCGGGGCACAGGTCACCCGCTGAGACGTCACGAAATTTACCTTCTTGTCCCGGTGACTGCCTGACCCCCTCCTCCCACGAGAATATCAACTCCGTGAAGGCAGAGGTCCTTGACTGCTCCAACATCCGTGTCCCCAGCGTCCAGGGTGGTGCCTGGCACACGCTGAGTACTTAATAAATATTTGCAGGATGACTAAACACTTTGAGAAGCATCTCATCTTCTCAGCTGTTAATTGTTTCTTTGAAAACAAGAGACACAAAATAAGGCTGGAATGCATCGATGTGTGCAGCATGATTCATCACGTTTCCCCAGAACTGAGGGTCCCTGTGAAGGGGGTGGGGGTGCGGCCAAGCACCACTGGCCATCGGCTCTGCCCACGTCGAGCCCTCCCTGGCGTCAGGCTGACGCACGCTGACCGTCCCAATCAGGCAGGTGCCCTCTCTTGTTCATGCTGTTCCCAGCCGGACCTCCAGCTTGGGCTGAGACTCCAAAACCGACATTTGGTGAGGGTGCGACCCCCAAACTTGAAATGCACGGAGCTCACACCCCAGAGGATGGCTGACATTTGGTTTCAGGTGAACTGGCTGACATTCCCCTTGCGGACGGTATCGGGGAGCCACTTGCTACAAGGAAGCCACACGCTGCACTTCCCCGAGTCGGCCTGGGTCTAGGGAGACGCAGCCCGCCTGTGACTTTAATTTTAAACTAATCCCTAAAGCCAGAGATTTGTAACACGGGTTGATGAATCGTCCTAAAGTCTCAAAAGTCCTGTGAACGATTTTGAATGCACTTGAGGAACAGAGCTCAGCCTCGGCCGGCCATCCCATCCTCGGAAGACACGCGGCCCTGATCAAGCACCCGAGTCCACACGCGACTGCCGATTCGTGCTCCCGTGTGTGAGGCGAGGCGAGGCGGGCCGTCCCCAAGCAAGGGACGAAGCCGCCCCTTCTGGCTCTGCAGTGGCTGAGGGGAGAATCCGGTGAGGGAGTGCTTAGAACGCATGAGGGGGAACGCTGCATTTCGTCCAGAGCTCGTAAGTCACTTGTGGCATGGAAAGACCCTCTTGAGGCAAAGGCCACCAGGAACAGGGCCCACCACGCTGCCAGCCGCCCACCGCTCCAAATCAGAGAGCCCTCCCTCCGCCCAGAAGACCCATTCCTGCAACTCCATCAAACAGTAAACTTTCCATTGTCCTTTGCTTTTCAAACGACTCCCACTGAGGCCAGCCAGCCAGCGTGTGTCTCCCGGCAGTAATTGCCTGGCTTTCCAGTCACAGAGCTTTATTTTACCTTGGACTGACACTCTCTCTCTCTCTCTCCCCTTTATCCACAACCAAAAATTTCTCCTTGTCATAATAATTAATAGGTTCTGCTCCTACAGTGATTATATTCGCATTATCTCAATAAAGCACAGTTCTGGGTGCCATCCAGCAAAAGTCTTGATCCCCACTAGGCCAGAAAGCCTCTGCCTTCTCCTCAAAAAATCCTCTGTGTCCCAGGCCCCCAGAGACAGTTATGGCCAGCAGCCTTGTCAGCTCTCAGGGAGCCTTAGCCTCAGAAATCCACCAACTAGCCAAACAGAGAAATCTCTGCAGATTGGAGGGCAGGGGTGAGTGAAGCCCTAAAACCTCTTCTTTGTCAGTGAAAACCAGAAAAAGCCACCTGGCTATAGAAAGCCCAGCGTTTATGCAGAACCCACCCAAGTCACAAGAGCTGTGCCCTGGGGAGACACGGAAGTTGCATGCCCGCCTCAGACACACCTTGTGACTGGCCAACCCCTGACCGAACACTGTGCTCACAGTCGACCTTTTCTGTGGAGCTCCCGCCTTCTCGCTCACATCACGAGTCCAGTGCACGTGGGGTGGGAACCCTGCTCCTGGCGGTCACTCATGGGTCCAGGCTATGGGGGTGCCGCCTTGGGGGAGGGGCACAGAGTAAACCCCATGCTGGCTCTTAAAGCTTGGGGCTCAGAGAGACCCGCGTCGCTTCTGCCCAAGTTGCATCGGCCAAAGCCGTCGTACACCCACCGTAACTTGGGAGGAGAGGGCAGTGTGGTCTCACCGTGGGCCCCGGCAGGAAACGCAGAAGTCCTGCTGGCCAGCCCTCGCATCC
>NW_011888923.1:1458652-1460684 GCF_000151845.1 Pteropus vampyrus
CCCCCAGAGACAGTTATGGCCAGCAGCTTTGTCAGCTCTCAGGGAGCCTTAGCCTCAGAAATCCACCAACTAGCCAAACAGAGAAATCTCTGCAGATTGGAGGGCAGGGGTGAGTGAAGCCCTAAAACCTCTTCTTTGTCAGCGAAAACCAGAAAAAGCCACCTGGCTATAGAAAGCCCAGCATTTATGCAGAACCCACCCAAGTCACAAGAGCTGTGCCCTGGGGAGACACGGAAGTTGCATGCCCGCCTCAGACACACCCCGTGACTGGCCAACCCCTGACCGAACACTGTGCTCACAGTCGACCTTTTCTGTGGATCTCCCGCCTTCTCGCTCACATCACGAGTCCAGTGCACGTGGGGTGGGAAGCCTGCTCCTGGCGGTCACTCATGGGTCCAGGCTATGGGGGTGCCGCCTTGGGGGAGGGGCACAGAGTAAACCCCATGCTGGCTCTTAAAGCTGGGGCTCAGAGAGACCCGCGTCGCTTCTGCCCAAGTTGCATCGGCCAAAGCCGGTCGTACACCCACCGTAACTTGGGAGGAGAGGGCAGTGTGGTCTCACCGTGGGCCCCGGCAGGAAACGCAGAAGTCCTGCTGGCCAGCCCTCGCATCCACCCCAGGCCAGCGACGGGCACCAGCCATTGCGTGTTCATTTTTATAGTTCGTCTTTATAACGAGCCCAAAAGAAAAGCATCACTCTGTGCATTTTTCACAGATGAAGAAACCAAGCCTCAGAGAAGTTAAATATATTTACTGAGGTCTGCTGTCTAATGACAGGTAAAAAGAGCTGTATTCCCAAACGGGACGTGTGTGAGTTCAAATCACACAGTCCTGCCCGCCCCACCCTCTTTCCTAAATAAAATAGTCGCTCTCTCCTCTCTCCTACTGTCTCGCCCGCTTGACTGTGAGTTTGAGGAAAAACCAGTGTCGTCCTTCACTGTCTGGCCAGCAGAGTGTCCGGTGCTCAAAGCATCTGCAGAGCAAGCACCCCAGGTCCAGCCCAGGGACGCGTGAGAAAGCTGAGCCTGGCCCCCACCCCCGGGTCCTCCGCCAGGTGCCCGCCACGGGCACCATGGACAGCTCCCGCGTGCCCCTTGCCAGCCTCGTGGGCTGAGGCTTCGGGCAGCTGGCCGACCACTTGGGAGTTCCCAGGAGTCTGGGGAGGTCCTGCCGTCCTGGCCTCCTGCTCCAGGTCACCATGCTCAGATCCAAACAAGCCACCAGGAAAACCCCAGGAGGTTGCAAACAAAAGCCCCCGAGTCTTCATCAGTGTGGGCTTAACCACATCGGCTGCCCTCTTATTAAATAAAGTAAATTAGATCTCAATTATTTGCTTGCACACCAGGCAGAGAAAATGAAATTTTCAATTTAAAAGTAATATCGCTCTTAATATGCAGAAGCAGATCTGCACCAGACTCTGTACACGCCTGCCGAGAGGTCAGAAGCGAGAGATGCCAACACGGGGTCTTTCTGCCATGGAGGCACACCCTTTGGGGGACCCCAGGCCCTTCCAGGGGAGCTGGGTTCTGGGTTCCTGGAAAAGCAGTTTGGGGAGGAACAGCGGCACTTAACGCCATCAATTTAATCTTCCCTTTCATTTTATTCGGGTTTAAGTACCACATCACTGCCAAGCACCCTGGTTAACCTGCCCGTCCGTATCGAAAAATCTAAATCAGGCACATTCGAGGCCTCTGAATTTACATTTTTTAATGGAAAGGGAGAACCAGTATCGGGTGAGGCTGTGTTAGCGCTAAGCCCTTATCAGTCGCACGATCCAAGAGCCGATGCTAGCGGACATCTTCAAAGAGGAAACTCTGGAAATTTACTCCATTCAGGCTCCATCGGCACAGCGTGCTCCCGGAAGCCAATTTCATATCTGGAATTGAAAGAACCAAGATCCAGCAACGTCAGTCACACTCTGGGTCCCCCCGCCCTTCCAGAAACCCTTCTCCCTCAAGGGCACCTCCAATAAGCATGTAATGATTCTAATGGAATAAAAATAATCTCTCCAGTGTAGACGTATTTAAAAGTGT
>NW_011888923.1:1462125-1464279 GCF_000151845.1 Pteropus vampyrus
CCTCCAGAGCACCAGGTAACGCATGCACCTTCTCCAAGACCCGCCCATCCTCCAAACGCCCGGGTGAGGGACGTGAGCACCTGCGTGGAAACCGCACCCCCCTCCTCACTCTGCCCGGCGACTGGCAGAGACCCGCTCGCCTCTAACTTCACTGTGTCCAGTCAGCCCGGGCAGGTCCAACTGGGAGAGAAACCAGAGTGCGAGGAGCCCCACAAAGGCCCCAGCCAGAGGGCCAAGTGCGGGCCAAGTGCGGGCCAAGTGCGGGCCCCAAGCTCCGCCCGCAGCCCTCAGGTCCTCCTGCCAGCCGCCCACCAAAAGTGCAAACAGCTGCCTGAACGAACACTGAGGAACGGCTGCCAGCGAAGGCGGCCGTTTCTCCCTTTCTGCCGGCAGCATCGACATAGAGAGAAGATGACCAAAGAGGGGAGCGTTGGGACTTCCCCAGAAAGAGTCCCAGCCGCTGTCTGGGGTGTCAATGTCCCACCGACCCTCCCCCTAACGGCAATGTCATTATGGCGCGCATCCACCAAGCACCAGCCGTGAGCCGGGCACTGGGCTTTTAAGCCCTCACATGGCCTCTTTTCAACACCAAACTGCTCTAGGTGACAGCACTGTTCCTGCCCCCCCCCCGAGGGGGAGTTCACGCACGCACGCGCAAACACGCATGCACACGCACGCACGCGCACACACGCTCTTGCGCACTCCTTAGATGGCCTAACTGGAAGATGGCTGCAGGAAACCGATATTGTGCATGCAGCTCGGGGTGGGGCTGGAGGAGGGACCCTCCCTGAGGAGCACGGAGAGCGGGTGTGCACGGGGCCACCCCAGGGTCCTGGCAAGTCCACTGTTCCCTCAGCAGCCGCCTGCCCTGGTCCCGCTGGGCTTCGCGGCTGGGGCGAGCATCTCCAAGTGAGAATAAAGCAAGGGCTGCCCGTCCAGCCCCAGGACACACTGCGGCACTGTCTGGCCACTTAGAAAATTTGGGGGGATTTTGCTTGGTTTTATTTTTTTAAGCCAACTACTAACTTAAGACGCTAAAACACCTGCTTTCTACCTTATTACAGTGACCTCTGGTGGTCAAGAACCAGACATTGCAGGCCCAAATTAGAATTAAATTCCTTAATTTCAAGCAACTCTAAGGAACAAATGCCTTGCGGTCCCTGAAGAGTTTCCAAGAAAAGCAGAAGAAAAAGAGGCGAGGGACGGAGCTGCCACCCGCCCTGTGCAGGTGAGAGCTGGCCGTCACCTGACCCTGACTCTAACCCAGCGTGGGGCTTCTCGCACCGTGCTCCCTGCACAAATGTGAGAGGCCCCTGAGCTCCAGCCCGGGGTGACGTCCCAGCCTCTGCTCCCCCGCCCCCCACCAAGCATCTCAATGCCAGGCGTAGAGGGCAAAGGCTCAGGGAGGATTTTCAGAAAAGCTTCAACCTGCCGGACACCTACCGGGAGCTCGGGGGGCGAGAGGGTGGGGAGGAAGGGAGGGGGCAGGGTTTCTAGAAGGTTTGCATCTCAGTGCTGCCAGCCAGACGGCCCCAGCTGCCCCGGACCCCTTGCCGGCGGCCAACGTGGGGACTGAATCCAGGAAGCAGAGAACCAGTACTTCCTTCTCCCCCCCAGCATCTCAGCCCCCAACCGAAGGAGGAAGGTCTGCCAGGAACGAGAGCGGCCCCGCCCACGCCAAGGGGCTGGGGGAGCCCAGGCAAGGGGTGAGAGAAGGCACTGGCTTTTGAGGTCACTTTGGAGACTGGAGCTGCTGAGTTCATGGTGAGAGGAAAGGACAAAATCTCAGGGACGTAACAGATATCTATCTAGCTCTACACCAGGTCCGTTTAGGTGAGGGTGGGGAGCAGTCTTCCGTGGGAAACAACGCTGAGCAGCGTCTCCTTTGGAGCAGGAAGAGATGGGTGTGTGGGCGCCTGTGCCCCCAGCTGAGAACAGCGAAACTTAATCCAAGACAAGTCTCTATCACTTTATCCCCAGGACCACCCCTAAACCACCCTAGACAGATGCTTTTAAATCCTAAAATCCCTTCAGAGAAAAGAACCCAACAACCCCAGTCACCCGCTCTCATAGCTTCTAGAAGCTTCCAGTTCAGAGCATCCGGAAGGTGACCTTTCCACATTTTATTTCAACCTCTTGGTCCATGCGGGGTCC
>NW_011888923.1:1464329-1473713 GCF_000151845.1 Pteropus vampyrus
CAGTGACCTCTGGTGGTCAAGAACCAGACATTGCAGGCCCAAATTAGAATTAAATTCCTTAATTTCAAGCAACTCTAAGGAACAAATGCCTTGCGGTCCCTGAAGAGTTTCCAAGAAAAGCAGAAGAAAAAGAGGCGAGGGACGGAGCTGCCACCCGCCCTGTGCAGGTGAGAGCTGGCCGTCACCTGACCCTGACTCTAACCCAGCGTGGGGCTTCTCGCACCGTGCTCCCTGCACAAATGTGAGAGGCCCCTGAGCTCCAGCCCGGGGTGACGTCCCAGCCTCTGCTCCCCCGCCCCCCACCAAGCATCTCAATGCCAGGCGTAGAGGGCAAAGGCTCAGGGAGGATTTTCAGAAAAGCTTCAACCTGCCGGACACCTACCGGGAGCTCGGGGGGCGAGAGGGTGGGGAGGAAGGGAGGGGGCAGGGTTTCTAGAAGGTTTGCATCTCAGTGCTGCCAGCCAGACGGCCCCAGCTGCCCCGGACCCCTTGCCGGCGGCCAACGTGGGGACTGAATCCAGGAAGCAGAGAACCAGTACTTCCTTCTCCCCCCCAGCATCTCAGCCCCCAACCGAAGGAGGAAGGTCTGCCAGGAACGAGAGCGGCCCCGCCCACGCCAAGGGGCTGGGGGAGCCCAGGCAAGGGGTGAGAGAAGGCACTGGCTTTTGAGGTCACTTTGGAGACTGGAGCTGCTGAGTTCATGGTGAGAGGAAAGGACAAAATCTCAGGGACGTAACAGATATCTATCTAGCTCTACACCAGGTCCGTTTAGGTGAGGGTGGGGAGCAGTCTTCCGTGGGAAACAACGCTGAGCAGCGTCTCCTTTGGAGCAGGAAGAGATGGGTGTGTGGGTGCCTGTGCCCCCAGCTGAGAACAGCGAAACTTAATCCAAGACAAGTCTCTATCACTTTATCCCCAGGACCACCCCTAAACCACCCTAGACAGATGCTTTTAAATCCTAAAATCCCTTCAGAGAAAAGAACCCAACAACCCCAGTCACCCGCTCTCATAGCTTCTAGAAGCTTCCAGTTCAGAGCATCCGGAAGGTGACCTTTCCACATTTTATTTCAACCTCTTGGTCCATGCGGGGTCCGTGCCGAAGCCCATCCCCCAACGCAAACAGCAGATTCTCCCAGGGTCCCTGCAAGCTTCGGTTCGGACAGGCTGGACCTCAGTGTCTGGAATGTGAACGCAGGCTGCTTTGCTAGCCTGGTAGTTTCTGAAAACTCGAAATGGATGTAGAATATCAATATTGTCTCAATTTTCCTTTATCTGCGAGAGACGTCAGCAAACCTTTCTGCCAAGGATTGTACAAGGATCATTAAAAGGAAAATGTCCATGGTAATTGTGCCTTTATGCATATTTCTTCACTCCAATATTCTATAACATAATAATGTTTCACATTTCTACAGAACTGTCTTTTCAGCATGTTTTCACATTATGCTTAATTTCGTAAGAGTTTCTCAGCCCCACATAACGACACAGTTCAATGCAAAATCAGATATAAATCTAGCTTAAGAGACTCTCAACAGGAATTTCATTTAAAACTGTAAATGTTAAAAGATTCCGGCTCTGATTTATGTTATGTTGTGTGTGTGTTTTCAGAGTGAGCGCTTAACCGGCCCTCTTAAACAATAGATAGAGAGGAATACGTAGCCTTCGCTCGTCCAACCTGGCCGTCTCTACCCGTCTGGAGAGGGGAGGAGGCGGACAGACGGGCGGACCCGTGGACAGACAGCCCGCTCACATCCAGCCGGAGCCACGCGTGGAAACCGAGCAGAGCGCCCTACCCTACTGCCCGTGCTGGCACAGGAGCAACTTTTAAGGAATAATTTTTCAGCTTCTCATCTCCCTGCTCCTCCAAACGCTGGGGCAACACACGAGGGCCCTCCGGGTCTTTGTGCCGACTGTCCCTGTCTCTATAAAACATGGGAGAGGGATCAAACGGAGAGGCGGTTAAGTCCTGGGTCCCGATTTTGATCCGTACGCTCCCTGGTGACATTCACGACCCCACACTTTTAGTGGCGAAACAATAAACCCCACTGCCTGGTCACAAATACACGTGAGAGACGGGCAAACTGACAGTTCTCGAAGCTGGTTCGAGAGGGCGCAGGCCGATGCCTTCAGGAGCTGTGAACGGTGCATTCGCGATGGAGTTAATGAATCTGGGAGAGGCATTTACATTGTCTAAGCACAGTTAAGACGATTTTAAAATGCGGATTATTTACACACCGGGCTCCAGTGACTGAAGCAACTATTACAGTCCATCACGTAAAACCATATCCAGGCAATTTTATTGCAGCCCATCACAGGCAGGCGTGTTTTAGACGACTTACAACACACAAATCACATCGTGAAAACATCTCTGTGGCCCTGGCATTATGCTATCAACAAGAGACAACACGGTAGCAGTAGATTACGCTGAAATATGCCGCCTGCTTCTGAAACTTTCAATATTCCAAAATGCGAAGAGCCAAAAAAATTCAGTTAGCATTTCGGAACCTACCGTGTCTGAAATTTCACTTGAAAGGCGGAGCTACTGTGAGTTGCAGCTCCCAAAAGAGTTAGTCACCACTTTGCGATTGTAAAATCCACTTATGGAAAGAAGATTGAGGGACCCGAACCCTCCGATAGCTCTTAACATAGTAAAAAATATGCACCGCAAAGCTCTAAACCTTTCTGAATTCCTTCATAAAAAAATGTTTTTGCCACTTCTAATGGACTCCACCCAATTCCAAACAGGATATGTAGGACACGCGCCCCCAGAAAAATGGCGATTGAAATGACTTGACTATATATCTTCCGAGGAGAGTAAGTTATATGCAGGCCTGCGTGCCCACCCCCACTCCCCTGCAGGTTACCCATTTTCCTCCCACGCTCTGCAGCCCACGGAAATGAAGGGAAAATTATCAAGTGAGCCAAAGCGCTTGGGCACCTAATTGCGACAAATCGGAGAGCCTCATCTATCTGCCTCTTACAGCTCCGCTTTCAGACTTGAAATCGAGTCTCATCAGCCAACTGGCTCCGTGCGTTTTACAGAATAACACGCCCCTCGAGATAAATCGCCCCACATTGCTACACATCGTCCACATACCTCCGTTTGTTTCTCGGTATTTCGTGAAAACCAGGCTCTCACGTGACGGAGCAGATGTTCACGGAAGTGCTATTAGTTTTCATTCGGGCCTCAAACAACGGTATCGAGAAGGACCCCAGGCTTCATTAAGGGCAAAACAAGCGTCTCCAATCAGAGCGGTGCCCCATTTCTGTCCGCTTGCCGCACGCGATGCCGGGGTTGCCTGGGCATTTTGTACCTTTGCGACAGAAGCCAGGCTTTCGCTGACCATGTCGGATGACGACTACGGAGGAAGAGGTGAAACCACAAAGCCATGCTCCGACGATGCGCCACGTGGCATAACCAACGCTGTACGCACGTGTCAAATAAAGGCACGTTGCTCAGTAAGCCCGCTCCTCACGGACCAGCCCCAGAGCGGTTCGCCGTGATCCCTGCAGACCTGCACACATAAACGTCTTTCTTTTTTACGTAAAGGGGTTCATACACTATCTGTTGTAATAAAAACTAATTTTTCAAAAGAACTGTAAACAACTAACTAACACAGGCCCCCAGAAAAATGGCGACCGAAATGACTTGAGTACATATCTTCCGAGGAAAGTAAATTATCTGCAGGCCCGCGTGCATGCTGAAATGTTTGGGGGAAGTATACTGACCTCTGCCACTTTCTCTGAAATGAATTACAATAGTAGGACGGATGGATGGATAGACAAATGGATGGATATGTAATAAAGCAAGCAGAATAAATGTTAACTGTGGAAGCTAGTTAGTGGGCATATGGGATTCACTGCAAATTCTCTCGACGTTACTGTATGTTTAAAATTTTTGAAATGAAATGGCAAAAAACTAATTTTTTTCATTTAGTAAACAGGCATTGCTCTCTCCCCACGTCAGTAAGTGCAAATCTCTTAACCCTTCTTAACAGCTGCAGAGAGGCCAGTTTCCGGGCGTGCCGCAGCTGGCTAACCAGTCCCTCGCACACAGGCACCGAGGCTACTTTACAATGACAATCCCACAACGAGTATCCGCATACATATGTTTTGACTACACTTACGATAGCTTTCCTGCAGGGTAAGTTCCTAAACGTGGAACTGTTGACTCAAAGAGAAGACACATGTTACTTCTGACATGTGATAATGGCAGCCACCACCCACAGCAAGTTTACTTGTGCGGACACTTTCGTAAGCGTGTTTCCAGTATGATCTCTTATACTCCTCCCAACGACCCGACTGAGTAGGAACGACCGTCCCTCCTTTTATAGCTGAGGACACTGAGGCCCAGAGAGATTCGATGACTTGCCCAAGGCCTTACAGCCAGAAAGCGGTGGTCCGGCTCCAGAGCTGGCGCTCTTAACCGCTACGCTCACAAATTATGGTCAAAAAGATCAAACCAATGTATACTCCCACCGACGGCGTTTGAGGGTGACTGTTCGCCCAGGCTATGTTGTTGTTAAAGTTATCTAAAACCTGAAGGAAACACTGTCCCTATTTCCAGATACCGTGAAGACAGATTCGAGGAACCTGTCTTCACAGAGGAAGGAGCAGCGAGAATGGGCCGGACGGGGAATGGATGGCGCCACGTTAATTACAGAAAGGACACCAGAGCGGGGCACCGAGGAAGGGCGCCGAGCTGCTCGGAGTGGCCGTCGCTCCGTGCTAATCCGACTGCCTCTCTCCAGATTCTACGGAAGCACTGGCAGGAAAACGAACCTAGAAAACTCTTCGAACTTCTATGTTTAAACCCTGTAAATTGCCAGCGCCGCTCCCCAGATGCATTCGTGCAATCTCGAGTCTTCTGCCTCTGTCTATTTTTTTAGCAGACAGCTGCAAGTAGAAAGGACTACATGAGTATGGACATCATCTCTGTTCCCATCATCTACTCGATTAATTCAAATAAATCTTTAGACAATGCTCGACGTGTCAGTGGGACATGATCATCAACAACCTCAAAGCTCCTTTTGTTTTATTACCTAAAACGTTATAAATGACCCCATCGCAAAACTGATGAAGAAATCTTCCCATAGGGGGCTACAGAAGCAACCCTAAACTTAGCCCCTAACCAGCCCTCCCCTGGCCTCACGAACACACAGCCTCAGCACAGTTAGCTTCAAAGACGAGAAAGCTGGAAATCATGCTAGACATCGGCCTGGCAGAATCTCACAGCACAATGAACAAACATGATGTCATCAGTCCGGCCGGCTCACTCGGTAGAAACCTAACGAACTATGAAAAAAGTGGGTTTGGAGCAAGAATTAGGAGGAATAGCAACAGCATCACATCAAATAAAAAGCCAGTCACCTCAGACATTAGCAGGGTGGGAAAAGCACAGACCTCAAACCCAAAAGACCTGGCTTCTACTTGTGACGTCACGACTGACGGACTGCGTGACCTTGGGCAAGTCACATAATTCAGAATGTGCATAGTTCCCAGCTGCAGAATTAGAATAATAATTCCTACTTCGTAGGAAATCAGGAAGTTAGGTGAAGCCCCTGGCAGGTGACAGTTTCTCCATAAGCGGCAGCCGTTGGCACTGTGACACCATGGCGAGCTCGCTAACTAGTGCTCACTGAGCATTCTTCACACAGAAGTGGGACTCTGTTGTGTGTTGACACATGTTCCCTTTTTGCATATGACTTGATGAGGATGAGAATGATGATTATGAAAGATTTCAAACTTCCCCAAAACTATAGAGAATATCATAAAAACCTACCTGCCAACCGATCATATTTTCAAATCTTACTATTCTGCTAGATTTTCTCAGATTCATTGTTTAGAAATAAAAAATAAGAATTACAGATGTAACTAGAATTCTGTTAACTAACCACCTCATTCTCCTCCCTCTGAGAGGCAGTCGCTATTTTCCATTTCGTTTTTGTTTACTACGTATGTAGGTATCCGTAAATAACATGTTTGTTACATCTCTTTCTGCGACTTGTCTTATTTTCCACTCAGCTCTTTTGATCCCTACATATAGATACACATAACTTTAGCTTATTCATTTTAACTGCTACAAACTATTCATTATATACATATATGACGACTTATCGTTCTATTACTGAGGACCATTTAATTGTTTTCAAACTCATATTAGTGGAAATAATGCTACAAAGAGCATTCTAGTATATATCTCTATGCACAGGTAAAGAATGTCTCTAGGGCATCAGTTCTCAAAGTACACTCTGTGGACCCTTGAAGCATCCCCAAGACCCTTTTACAGGACCGTGTGCTCAAAACTAGTTTTGTAAAATACTAAGAAGTTATTTGCTTTTGGCCTTTGTCGCCATATTGACATGTGTACTGCTGGAGCGAAGGTAATGGTGGATAAAACTAACTGTTGAGACCTAAGCACAAATTAAAGACGTAGCAGTAAGCTGCTAACAGTGTTCTTCACCACCGTCCACTTACAGAAACACACAAACACACACACACACACACACACACACACCCCCATCAGCTTCATTTAAGAATTCCTTCATGAGGCAGTAAGAATGATGGATTCTTTAAAATCTCAGTCTTTGATTCCATGTCTTTTCAATATTCCGTGTGACAGAAATGAGCGTGTACCAGAAAGCGCAGCTGCTTCAAGCTGAAGTGTGAGATTGTCTTGAAAAAAGTATTTGCGTGATTGAGTTGCCAGCTAAATTAGCCACTTTTTCCGTGGGACACCATTTGTACTTCAAAGAATGACTGACGAACTGTGGTCATTCAGACTCAGGTACTTGGGTACTTGGCAGGACTTCTTTTTCTGGCCAAGATGGAGTAACAGCGGCTAGACATACCCTCCTGCTTGGAAGAACTAAAAATCTGAACAACATATGGAAAATATCCGTTTTCTAGACATTGGACATCAGGCAGTAAAGGACACTGGTCCCAGGGAGATAGGAAATAAGCAAAGTGAGACCTGCGACTGCCCCAGACACTTTCCAGAGGTTTCCGGCCATGGCACAGGAAGGGGCCCAGGCAGAGCACCGCATTCTCCCTGAGTCGAGAGGAAAGAACCAAGAACCCCAGGAGCCAAGGCAGCTGGAGGAACGGGGCCGAGCACTGGAGAAAGCAGCACAAAGAACTCTCGAGCCAGGCGAAGGGTCCCCTCAGGTGTTCAAAGAAATGCAGATCAGTGCATGTGTGTGAGGGAACTATCTGAGACCACCTAATGAGAATTAAAACACCCAAGAGAATTAAAACAATCGCTGCCATTTACATTTGGGCCGGGAATAGTGCCCATTCCCACCGAGCAGAGTGAAAACCTCTGTAATATACAGAGCACAGGGCAGAGGACTCGGTAGCATTTACCTCCGTAGTGGGGGAAATTAGCCCTAGACTCAGTGAGAACCCACCTAACACAACATAAAATCAAGACCTGAATAGATCGAACTGATTCCAGAAACACAACCACGTTCCAAGACAAAGCACAAGAAGATTCACAGGAATGGAAACATACACAGTACCCACAAGATGAGATTCAGAGTGTCTGCGATCACATGGAAATTTTCCAAGCATGCAAAGAAGGAAGAAAATACGACGTGTACTGAGAAAAAAAATCAATCACAACCGATTGTGTAATCCAAAAATTACACAATGATAAAATTCTAGATAAGAGGATCGGATGTGCTAAGAAGAGATATGGAGATTTTAAACAGAACCAAATAAAACTTTTAAGGAAGAAAACTGCAGTGGAAGCCTAAGGTGCAATATGAGATGAAAAACACAATGGCTGGCGTTAACAGAAAATTAGACATCTCGAAGGAAAATATTAGCGAAGTGAAAGCAATAGAAACGATCCAAAATGAAACACAGAGAGAAAAAAGAAAAAAAAAAAAATGAACACAGTATCAGTGACGATTTCAAGTAATCTCATATGTGCATAAAGTTCCTAAAAGAGGAGAGGGCACAGAAATTAAAAATAATAATAATAATAATGGCTAAAAAAATGTCAAAAACTTGATAAAAACTATAAATCCACAGGTCCAAGAAACTCAATAAGCCCCAAGCACAAGAAACATAAAAAAAAACACACAAAGGCATAATCAACTTGCTTAAAACCAGTGACGAAGAGAAAATCTTAAAATAATCCATGGAAAAAGGACACGTTACATATAGAGAAACAAAGATATAGAGAACTGTGAATTTCTCATCGGAAAAAAATGCAAGCAAACCAGAGGATATAAAACACCTTTCTTAAAGTTCTGAGAGGAAAAAAATGTCAACCTAGAATTCTTTACCCGTTGGAAATATCTTTCAAAAATAGAGAGTTTCTTTCAGAGATAAAAAGCTGAAAGAATTTATGACCAGGACACATAAGCTGCATGAAATGTTAAGGGAGGTCATTCGGGCAGAAGGAAAATGATTCCAGATGGAACTCTGTACCTGAACCCACAGAAAGGAGTGATGAACACCAGAAGTGGTAAATACGTGGGCACACATGGGGACATGTTTATTATTTAAGCTTCTTTACAAAGTAATCAAGTATTTAAAGCAAAAATAATAACCAATTGTGGGGTTTATAACATATCTAGAAGCAAAATGCATGAGGACAATACAAGAAGGACGGAAGGGAGGAACGGAACTATGCCCTCATGACGTGCTTACCGTCTACGCAAAGCGGCATAACATCACTTGAAAGCAGATTGTGATACGTTAAAGCTGAATACTAAAAACTCTATAACCACCACTAAAATAACAAAAAATTATCGCCAATAGACAACAAAGCAGATAAAACGGAATTATAAAAACTTTCAGTTAAATTAGGGGGATCGTTTTATAAACTATATAAATGTCTAACCAATGTACTATATACTTGAAACTATATATTTTAAAAAAATAAAAATAAAAATGGAACCTTATGACCCAGCAATCCCATTTCTGGGTATTTATACAAATAAAACCAAAACACTAATTCAAATAAACAAACAAACAAACAAACAAACTCTCAGTTAAACCAAAAGAAAGTAGAAAGGGGAAAAAAAAGAACAAACAGCAGATGGATAAAATAGATATCAAATGGAAACACAACGATATTGATAATCACATTAATGTAAATGGTCTAAATAATTCCAATAAAAGACAGAGGTTATAAGATTAGCTTAAGATGTGGCTCCATAGTGTAGTGGTCAGCACATCTGCTTTACATGCAGAAAGTCCAAGGTTCATGCCCCAGTGGAGCCACAGTCCATGGTCTACGGCCATGCCACCCTGAACTAGCCTGATGTCTGATCTCGGAAGCTAAGCAGGGTTGGGCTTGGTTAATACTTGGATGAGAGACCACCTAGGAAGCCCAGAAGAGACCACCTAGGAAGGCATAAATAATAATATTAA
>NW_011888923.1:1474948-1481010 GCF_000151845.1 Pteropus vampyrus
CAATTGATATAGTTTCAGATTCCACACTGCAACTAAAATCTAAGAAAGTACCACTTGTCAAGTTTTGGTTAGTATCAAAGAAGAATATTCACAATTCTCTGGAAAGGAAATTAAAATACTGTACTTCTTCCTTTTCTAATTATGTATCCATATAAAACTCGATTTCTTCATTTATCTCAAACATTGCAACAGATTGAAAGCAGAGCAGAATGAGAATTCAATTATCTCTCATTAAGCCCAATTTAAAAAGATTTGCAAAATCGTAAAACAGCATTACTCTTCTCACTAAATTTTGTTTTGTTTTGGAAAATATAGTTACTTTCCATTAAACGATATGCTATTTACGTGAACATGAAATGAGTTTATTACTGTTATTTTAATGAACTAATACAGATTTTCATCATCTCTCAGTTTTCATTTCGAATGCAGTAAATGCTAAGCTATCACCCATAAACCAAAGGTCTTTGGGGTTCTCGATGACTTTTAAAAGAGTAGGGAGGTCGTGAGACCAAGAGCCTGAAAACGCTGTTCTAGAGAAGCTGAGTTGCTCAGAAATACGCTATGCAACATACGAGGTGCTTCTTGATATCTTCAAACTCAGCGGGAGGTTCCCAGCTAAGCGACGATGTTCCATGGGGATGACTCACAGAGCCCCGGATTTCACAGGAACCGGTAACGACGATCGCCAGAGCAGCAAAGAGGGCCATGTGTTAAACCCGTACTCTGTGCCCTTCATTATTTTCGAACTAAAATCCCCGTTCCTCTCAACGTATCCTGAAAAGGGAATCTGATTCACATGTTATGAATAATGAAACTGAGGTTCAAAGGGCTTAAATTAATTGGCCTAGAAGATGAGGGAGCCAGGATCTGAATCCAGATCTGACTCCAAACCACTAACACCTCCCGCTTTCAGATTTCTCCGAATCCACGCCACGAGCGTCTTTCTACTCTGCTGCATTTGCCGCCTTAGCGTCTGTCTGACTGCGCGCCAGACGGCATTCACGTAGCATCTCTCTCTGCCCCGTCAGGATGCGATTCCACGAGTTCGGCAGAGATTTTTGTCTATCTTCCTAGACCCCAAGGCCTACAGCGATATCTGGGACATCAGAGCAGTTGGCTCAATCAGTGTTTGCTGAACGGGTGGCTGACTGAATCACCGTGGTCACAGACAATTCTGTAATCTGTGGTGCTTAGAGCTCCAATTGCAACGACATGTTTAAGTCTTCATCAGTTTTTTAAATTAAAAGTCCTATCGGGCTTCAACCATGCATACCCCATATTCATACAAGGGATAAGAACAAGGATAAACCTCCCCATCTTATGGAAGAAGAAATCAAAAAGATGGTTATTTTGCTTTAGGTCCCACGGGCTTCAGGCGAGGCTCCCTGGCTTTAGGTTAGAGTTCAGTCCCCAGATCTTAAGACAGAGGCATTTATTTAGTTTGGGGGCGGCGGGGTGCATTGTGCATTCTCAACCAGACCTAGGAGGTAAGGGGAGGGACCTAGGAGGTAAGGGGAGGGACCTAGGAGGTAAGGGGAGGGACCAGAAGCTGGGCAGTCAGTCATTAAGCTGTCATTGGTTGTTTAAAGTTATTAAAAATCCTAACTTCAGAATAGGTGAGAGCCAGGTCAGAACGATCACGAGTGTGCTTTTATTTATGCCCGACAACCCAAGCTCTTAAGGAGCATGTGCAGAGCTCCACGCGACACCCTGGGTAGGCAAACGGGCAAGAAGACAGGCCTTGAAGCGCCGTGGGGACACAAAACGATGGGTGACAATACGAAAATGCCCCTCTGATCCCCGTGGGGTTACCGCTGGACAGCACTACAGAGAGTCCAGAGCCAGGCATGGCGGCCGAGGGTTAGGCTCATCGGGGGACGTTGGGAGAAAGGGTAACCTTGAAAGCAGGACTTGGATTCGGACAGGAGCAAGGAGGAGGCGATGCAGGTAACCAAATTGCAGTTCCAACGCGCCGTCGGGGACCTGACCAGCGTCCAAGCCTCCTGGGGACAGAGGGCGGAGCGTGCTCGGCAGTGCTCACAGGCTCCTCCGGTGACTTCCGGCTGCAGCTCCGCTCTGACCACCAGCCCCAGCACCCAGACACCCGCGGGCACCAATCGTCTGTGCTCTGGAAGCGACACGGCGTGCCGGCCGTTCGCCGCTGGCTGGCCCGCACTGCACGCGTTTGCTCTTCGCCTTTGCTTCTGCCACAAACTTGGACCCAAGAAAGTGTCAGGAAGAAAAACGCCAGAGAGTATTTCTGGACGACAGTATGTGTAAAGGGAACGAATAAAAAGTCAGAGTCATCACGACCGCCGCCAGCAACACCGAGATGCCTGGGCACACTGAAAACATGGCCCCAAGTGACGACCAGGATGACAGAACAGACAAGAAGACGTAACCTGGCAGACACTGACCTCGAGGTCAGCGACGCATGGAACGAAGGTTCAACTCGTCCCGTCCCCCGGGGCCAGTGGGCCTCCCAGGCGTCCTGCCTTCAGGTTTTGACCTTAGTGGCTGATACTTCAATGCAGCACGTGTGTCTGTCGATCCCCAAAGCAGCTTTTTGACCCTGATATTCGTGACATTATCGGGATTCTCAGCGTGCGTGTGTGCGGGTCCAAACACAAACAGGAAACGTGGTCGGAGCCTAGAAACTTCTGGAAGCACAAACTCCAACCACGGTGCAAACGAATCCCAGGACTAGGGACCCACCCAAAGCCACCTCCGCCACCTCTCAGAGAAAGCCGCCAGCACAAGGACGAAGTCTACTGACGTGGCCAGAAGTCTGTGCCAGAGACGGTTGTCGGACAGCGATCAGCGCCTCAACCTTTAATTTCCGGGTCTGTTCAGAGAAATCCGCCCCCTCCCCACTGGCTCCATTTTCCTGTATTGGAATCAACCCACGAAGGTCTCTAAAACCTTTTCAAACTAGTTTTATAGTTTTAGCTTATTTCCAGATTCTGGCAAGAGGAGCCACAATGCAGCAGAAAACCCACAACTGCGGTGCTGAGTCCTTCTTCTCCATCCGGCCCCCCACCCCTCCGGCATCCGTTCACCTGATCACACCGGCCGTGCCACGTGAACCCACCTGTTACATATAATCAGGAGGACGGCACGGATGTGCCACTGGCAACCACGTGCTTGCAGCCCTTGCTGTGACGGCATGTCTCCCTTCCCTGCCTCTGCCCACGCAGTCACACCTTAATTACTCCTTAGACCTGGCTCAGTCACTACTTCTCCAGGAAACCATCCAGACCCAGCCCCCTCTTCCACCCTCTGCCCCCAAAGCGGGTAAGCAGCGCCCCTCTGCGTGCTGACCAGATCTCTACCACGTCGCCAGTCCGGCTCACTGAAATCGTGTTTGGGTCTCGGCCTTTCCCACTCCCCTGGGAGCCCCTGAAGACAGAGGCGGTCTCAATTCCTCAGGTGTCTCCCCAGCTCCGAGCCCAGTGCCTGGCACAGAGATGCACCTGCATCCCTGATGAATGCCACTGCGCCCACCCTCCTCAGCCACCCCAGCCCACTATCGCCAGAGGGGCTGATGAGACGTACCCCACAGACAGGTGGCTATGTTGCAAATCCTACATCCCGCAGTCCCCCCACTGCCCCGCAGCCCTTTCATTTAGGGAGCCCGGCTGTTCGCCTGTGCACCTGGAGGTCTGAACCCCCCACCCCACCCCTGCAGCCCCGCAGCACGACGGCTCAGCCGGGCCCCGAGGCCTCCGGAGCCAGCTCTCGGGTCAGCCCTGCGTCCTGCGACATGGCCTCCCACAAGGGAAAGTCATTGCATTCTGATCAGCTGCCTCGGCAATAGGTCGGGCTTCCAGAAGCCGCCCCTAAACGCTGATTAATGGGCAGGAGCGGCTCCTGTGCATCTCGTTACACACACAGCTGCAGTGAAACCATCTCTGCTTTACAGTTTTGTGCAGGACATAAAAGTGGGAAATATCCTGGCCTTCAGAGGGAGCAGGCTATGAATACTGAAGCAGCCCCGGGTTGTTAATCCAGCACCATTAGTCTTAGGGAGTCACCCCAGCACTGACCCCCTCGAAAGAAATTTCTCTTGCTGGCCATTTCTCATTTCAAATTATCCACATAGCTACTGTACCTACCACCTGTGAATTATTTGATATTTTGGAAAGGAAAGTAAACAATATAAAAAATCAGCAGAACTTAGGGGATCTATAAATTCTCAGTAAGTTATTTTCAGAGTGAGGAAAGCTGATTCATGTGGCACTTTACTTCCCAAGATTAATTTAGTTTGCCTTTTTCCTTTCATTAATAGGAGGTAAGCACCCTGGGAAGACCACATTTCTGTTCTCAGCAGCACCTGTCAAGGGGATCCCAGGCCCACAGCCCACATTTGGAGGTTTATCCCCAAAAGGTATTCACAGAGCAGACGCCACCCGAGTGACACATCAAGTGAACAATACTTCACAGAGCGCTGGAGACAGACACACGCGGCTGCTCTTGTTTTCGAAGGCCAGCATCGGACAGCTGATGCTGACCGACGCCACGCTCGGAAGGGCCACGTCTTCCCTGACGCCTTTCTCAGAAAGACGTGTTGACGTACAGAAAGCAGCCCCTCTCCTGCATTCTCCCGTTTCCCACTTATCCAGACGGATGCAGGCCTACTGTGGCTGCTTTCCTGGTGGCTCCGTTAAGGGGCCTCCAGACGGTCCCCAGTTCCACCGTGATGTCCCCACGTGTCGACTTGGGCCCTGTTGATTCCGCTTCGGACCCCGCGTCCGCGTTCAGCGAGAGGGCCCGCGTCTTCGCGATGTTCTCCGCCACATTCCTTTCTGGGGTGCCTCCCTCGTTGTAGCTTCTCCCTCAGATTCCTACGAGATGTGAGCGCGCCCTTCTCCTCCACCGCCCCCCGTGCGCCCCTCAGCTTCGGCCCGGACAGCCTCTCGGGGCTCCCCACTCATGGGCCGGCCTTTCTTCAGCAGGGCGCCTGTTCTGTTCACCCCGCGGTCAGGAGGGGGTGTGGAGAGTTCTCCTTTTCAAATTTCAACTTCAACGTGTTTTAATTTCTAGAACTAACCGATCCCTTTTTTAACTGCACCATTATCATCTATTCGAGTCCTATGGATTTTATTTCTTATTTCATCTCTCCAAACGTTTTAAACACATTCGGTCTGATGACCCTCTCAGATCGCTGTCATCTGTGGTTCTGACACGTGACTCCTCCCTTCGCAGCGTCTGTGGATTATCTCCTGCGATGGTGGATTTTCTTCTTTGCTTTACCATCTTCCGAGAGCTGATCGACATTGAGAGTCCCCCAATTTTTCTTCCACGGGAGTCCCACGTGTGCTCTAGGTTGAAGAAGGTCCCCACAGGGCAGCCTGGCACGTACGCCTGACGAAGCGCTAGGGCCCCACCGGTTCTGGACCAAATCTTCGGTGAGGGTCTCGGCCCACGAGAACAGGTCACATCTGCATACACGTTGAGCCTGGTGCACCCCTTTCCTGTAGGAAACGCCCGTGACAGCTCTGGCTGGGGGATGGGGGCCCCATACCCCTGGGCGAACAAACGGAGTCCTTCTCATTCAGATAGGACACCCCTTCTTGCCCACGGTCTGCTGCAGATCTGGTCCCACCTCCCCAGGATGGTGAGGACCCCAGGGGGGCCACCCAAGTTCAACTCTGAACTCCACCTTCCTGTCTGGCACCTGGAAATCTCCCAGTCTCGCCTTTGAATTCAACCACGTTTTTGCTGCTTTTATGTCTGATCCACCATCTCTACGGGTATAGAGTTAGGGGAGCGATTCCCACGCGTGACAGTCCATGTCATGACCGGAAGTTCTACCATAACCCCCCGGCCCCAAGGGAATTATACTCTTGCCTAATATTCACCAAGAACAGATTACCCATGGGCAGAGCTCGCCCAGGCATGTGGCCAGTAAACACCATCCAATCAGAGAGAAGAGATTAAAAAAAAAAAAAAGCCACGTGGCATTTGGGATCCATTTACATCTTTAGGATTTCAGCAGTCGCCAAGGCAATTACGTCTGGATATCCCAAAAACTCAGACACGGAGATATGACCAAATCCGAC
>NW_011888923.1:1482165-1484254 GCF_000151845.1 Pteropus vampyrus
GGAGAGAGACAGAGAGGGCGCGAGAAAGCAGGACGGCACGTGTCGATGGCCACGTAGCCGCCTGGAGAGACACAGGGAGAGCGGCGGGGAGCACCGCGGGCAGGGAGAGGCGAGAGGGGTAGGGACGGGAGCGCGGGTCTGTCCGCTTCGCCTCTGGGGGCCGGGGGAGGCACCCGCTCTTCCAGGGGCTCGGCTCAGGTGAGGGGCTGCTGCTCAGCAGGGGCCGGCACCGCCGTGCTCCATGGCGCTGCCACATTTTTCACTGTCAAGGCCCTGCGAGAACACAATTCATCACGGCCACGGCCAGAAACCGCCCGTGTAAATGCAGATTCCCCCGGCAAGGGCCCGAGTGCCCTGTGGGGCTTTTGCGAAGCATCCCTGACACCGTCATCTGGTCTGCACCGGCCATGAC
Organism: Pteropus vampyrus; assembly: GCF_000151845.1. Classification (NCBI taxonomy): domain Eukaryota; kingdom Metazoa; phylum Chordata; class Mammalia; order Chiroptera; family Pteropodidae; genus Pteropus; species Pteropus vampyrus. Next base: position 1,482,578 of record NW_011888923.1, read on the forward strand.
GGCCCCCAGCACTGGGGGTCCACAGACCGACTCTCAGCCCTGAGCACAGAAGGGTTAAGACCGAGGGGTGACTGGGCCCACGACGCCCGCTCCTCTGCAGGATGCGGCAACCATGGCCTGAGCCCGGGGTCCAAGGGCCCGGACGGACCAGGGCAGGGGACAGTGCCCCCGGCCCCGAGCAGGAGAGCCGCCTGGCTGTCTTGAGCCAGGTCCCTGCAGGAGAGGGTGCCCAGCTGCTTCTTGTGGCCTTGGGTCAGGCTTGCACCTCCCCAGCCCTGCGTCTGGCCCTCATTATCACGCTGCCCATGTCACGGATCAAAGCCAAGTCCACCGCTGGGGCAGAAGCCAGGAGCACCTCCTACAGGAACCCTCTCCGCGGTCTCCACCCCTAAGCCGTGGGCAGCGGGTGGTGGGAAATTCTCTGTCTGCATTTATTACTGCCTGCGTATGTGCTGGAATATACTCCTTAGCCCTAACTGGCTCCAACTCGCACCCCTAATTATAGGATGAATCACTTCAGAACTCAGAACAGAACCGCCTGGCGGACAGGACCGCCTCCCAGCAGGTGACACCGATGCGCACGCGCCATCACGGCTCTTCCAGAAGGGGGGCCGCCGGCCACACCGTGTCGGCCTCGGTGCCCTCCCCGAGGCCCTGGTGGCATGCCAGGCCCGCCGGCCGCTCTGCAGTCTGAGCCCAAATCGTTTCTGGGTCCAGAAGCCCCACGCTTGGGAAAGAGCGGGAAAAGGGGTGTTGACATTCGAGACAGCCACTCAAAACAGCCTTTCCACAGAGCTGGGGTGAGGCAGGGCGTCCAGACCCAGCGGGCCTGGGCTTCTCCAGAAAACAGCTTGGTCTCAGGGTCACAGGCGGAGGGCTCACAGCATTCTGCGTCCTTGTTCTCCAGGTTGATGAAAATTTGTACCGCGTTTACACAGCAGCAAAACAGACAGACTCTGGCCTGTGGCTTTCTGATGCACGTTGCTGATTTCTTGTTCTCCGAGGTCCCACGGCATCGCTGGCGCTGAAGCACTGTCCCCTCTGTGAAGCTGAAAGGGGATCTGGAGTCCGATGCAGAATTTTCAAAGTGAGGCTCCCTCCACTCCTCATTTGGAGGCTTTGTCACCGATGTCCCACATCCCCTGGAGCTGCCCCAAGCAGTGCGTCTGCTGTCACACAGGGTATCTTGTTGACTTTACGCACAGACTAAACCCCGCCTCGGCCGATCCCGGTCCCTTAGAAGGTCTGCTGGGCGACGAGCCGGCTGCTGTTCAGAGAGAAATGTTGCAAATGTCCCCAACCCGCCTTGCCGGAAACTGTCCGAGCCGACAACGAAGGTGTGGACCATGAGACTTCAGGTGGAGGCCGAGGCCCGCCAGAGAGCGAAGGCCCCCGAGGCCACAGGCTCAGAGGAGCACTGCACAGCAGCCACAGAAACGTCGGGGCCAAAGCATCACAGGATGTGCGCGGACACTCTGCGCACAGGCCGGTCTGCCCCGCCACCGGGCACCAGAGGCGAGTTGGCGTCCACTCTGCCCGCCGCGGCCCTCCTGCCAGGATGGCAGTCCAGGGAGTCAGAGTCGGAACAGACACCAGTGCCAGGAGGGACAGTTTCTTCCTGGCCCCTGTGCCCTCGCTTCTGGGTCCCTGGGCTGCTTCCCAGATGCTGAGCACAGA
>NW_011888923.1:1485484-1486564 GCF_000151845.1 Pteropus vampyrus
ACTCTGCCCGCCGCGGCCCTCCTGCCAGGATGGCAGTCCAGGGAGTCAGAGTCGGAACAGACACCGGTGCCAGGAGGGACGGTTTCTTCCTGGCCCCTGTGCCCTCGCTTCTGGGTCCCCGGGCTGCTTCCCAGATGCTGAGCACAGAGCAGAGCCAGGGCAGCAGGTCGGGCTGGCTTTGCTCGGGGAGAAATGATACTGGAAGATGCTAGAAGCTTTAATGGCTAGGAAGGGAAAGGATAGGCATTAAAACCAAAAAGTGACTCCAAAAACGGCTTTGACCCCAACGACGGGAAACAGATCTCCCCTCACGTGTCCAGGCTGATTACCATGGCGGCGAGGCGGGGGGAGGGTGGTGTCTACTGCTGCTGGTTACGGAGACCATATTGTTGGCTGCTGCAAAGGCGTCAGTGAAATCACCTCTTCTCTCCAGCTTCCTTCCGCTCGTCCGGCCTAACTGGTGGTATAAATCCGAGAGGGGGTGGGGAAGAGGACTCAAGGATGGAGAATATTTCTCAAATACCACAGAGCTCTCCTGACGCGGAACAAGGCCGGACTCTCACGCCCACCTGTTCTTTCTGGGATAAAGACTCTAAAATATAATATCATCCCTCTTCGGGGCAAGCCCGCCGGGGACCGGAAACATCCGCCGCCAGCATGGTCACCCACAGGCACCCCGCGCCTCCCTGCTGTGGCCCTCAGCCGGTCTCCCACTGCCCCCACGTCTTTCCTGGGAGACCCATTTGACACCATGGAGAAGCTGGCTCCACAGAGCCGCTTTCCGGCCCAGGAGCTGAGAGAGGGTCCAGACCGCCAGCTCCAGCCACCAGCTGCACGGCCTGGACGGGGCCCGCCAGCACCAGACAGCGGTCAGTGCAGACACTTCGGAAACCAGCGAGGGTGGAACAGAGGGGCACTCAGCCAAGGACGCTCCCAGGACTGTCCCCGAAATCGAGGCCTGGAGGACAAGCCCAGGCGTCCCCACAGGGGACCTTGTCGTGCCCAGTTCTGCACTAAATCTCTTTTGCAGAAAAGGCAGCGGCCAGGAGCCCTCACCCCGCTCTTCTGCTGAGGGCACAG
>NW_011888923.1:1487317-1487652 GCF_000151845.1 Pteropus vampyrus
GACTGGGTGCTGTAGGCGTGAAAATAGAGAGAGGGAGAGAGAGAGACAGACAGACAGACAGACAGGGAGGCGGGTGAGCAGGTAGAAAGAAGCCCTGTGATCCGGTGACCTTGATTTCCTTCTCCTACGAACAGAACGCAGGGGTCCATCAATTGTTTTTGATTCAGGAAACCAACAGTGACATTTATTAGAGAATTTTTTACAATAGAGGAAATACCAAAGTTTTATAAAATTAATTTCGCTTTCATGGTTTGTTCATCCGTCCACTGGACAGCCGTGAGCCCACAAGTCACATTCCAGGAGCAAATTCCATCCTCTAACTTTCAAATTTCCTT
>NW_011888923.1:1488562-1490443 GCF_000151845.1 Pteropus vampyrus
AAGTTTTATAAAATTAATTTTGCTTTCATGGTTTGTTCATCCGTCCACTGGACAGCCGTGAGCCCACAAGTCACATTCCAGGAGCAAATTCCATCCTCTAACTTTCAAATTTCCTTGACTTGGGAGAATAGGATCAGAGACCATCCGAGGCGGAAGAAAATCCACCGCTCATCTAGCTGGTGGTTGTTAGATCAGGAAACCTTTAAGAATCTGAAAAGGGAGCTCCATACTTTCTCCAGAAAGAGACACGCAGAGACCCAGTTACAAGGACAATGTCTGGATATTCCCGAGCTCCCTGACACTCACCCGAGACACGGGGGCTCTCACACAGTCCCCAAGTCCCGGATTAAGACGCCCGACAGGACCCCAGAGGTTGCACAGCTCACAGAGAACATGCCACCCCCGGCCAGTCCCGCCTCTTTACCAGGAGCCTAGAGCTGGCACCGGAGAGAAGCTGGCTCCTTTTGGGAAGCGAGTCAAGTGCGAGTGCCTAGAAATAACTCGAGACTGGGAGAGCGGGCAGAGCGGGCCCACCGGCCGCCGCAGGAAGGCGGCAGCTCGGGCGAGTCCACCTGCAGCTGGGTGGGGCTTCGGTGACTGAAGGGCCGGTGCCCGCAGCCGCCCGCTGTCACTGCGGCGTGTAGCCGAGGAGCCGGCGCAGGGATCCAGGAGGAGCCTGTCTCCAGCTTGTTCACAGTTGACTGACTCGCCAACCCCCTCAGGCCTCTGGGCTATTTATAGCCTCACACCCAAAACACAAACTGTTGTTTGCAGCTTTTCCAAGGCCTAGCCCAAGGCTCCGCTTCAATTCAGACTTCCATATGTTCAGACAGCAAGCAGGTATCAGGGTGAGAAGACCAGGGGCCGCTTGGGGCCACCCCAGGGCCTCTCCTTCCCCAGGAGGACAGGGTGCTGGCCGCTTCCAAGGACACGACGCCCAGCTTGCAGGCCCGGTTCCCTCCAAGGATGGCCCCTCAGAACCTGCTGATGGGCAGGGCACCAGCCCTCTCCCTGCAGATGGGTCTATTTTAAGAGCTGTATTTTTAGGACGAGCACACGTGCCAGTTTCCATGTTCCAAGATCATGGCCTCACGTCTGGCAGCAGCTACACTGCCCGGCCTCCTTGTCTCTGACTTGGGAGGATGCTCTCAGGCCCTGTTTGTAGTTTGGGCAGCGTTCTGGGTGGTTCGGGACCGGGGAGAGCAGAGCCAAGATGGGAAGGAAGTCTGCCAGCTCCTGGAAGCCGAGAGCTGAGAGGCACGCTCGCCCTCGCCGCCAAGGACGTACGAAGAACCTGAACACTGCGAAGGGCCCTCCATACCCACACCCGGGACGCAGCGAGAAGGGTACCCCAAAGACCAGCGGCTGGCTCCATCCTGACCCCTTGCTCCCTGCTGCCAGGAGCAGAAGACCTCTGAGCCACATTTTGCTCACCTGCACACTGAGGCTAGGAGGCTGGCCTACCTCTGGGGCCACTGTGGATGAGTGAGATGAAACCCTGGGGATGCTTGGCCCTGATGACTTACCTGAGAGGCAGGTATGCAGCCAGCATCACTGCGATGCCTCCAGGGCCATTCCGTTGTGCGAAGGAGAACAAGGTCCCCCGGCAGCTTTCCCTTGGCTCTCTCCTCTGTGCCGCACCAGGGCCTGATGGCTCTTCCTGGGACAGGGTCCTAGCTATGGTCCTCCCTCGCCATCTCCACACCCCCAGCCGGGCCCTCCCTGCCCAGCCCCTAACACTCATTCCTGCCCCCAGTCCCTCCCTGGCCCAGTCAACGCTGCATGGCACCCCTGGACACAAATCAGAGCAAGTCACTCCTCAGCTCGGAGGCCTCCCATACCCGCCCAAATCTCCTTAGGATAAAATGCAGCTTCCTTAGG
>NW_011888923.1:1490493-1496115 GCF_000151845.1 Pteropus vampyrus
CCAGCGGCTGGCTCCATCCTGACCCCTTGCTCCCTGCTGCCAGGAGCAGAAGACCTCTGAGCCACATTTTGCTCACCTGCACACTGAGGCTAGGAGGCTGGCCTACCTCTGGGGCCACTGTGGATGAGTGAGATGAAACCCTGGGGATGCTTGGCCCTGATGACTTACCTGAGAGGCAGGTATGCAGCCAGCATCACTGCGATGCCTCCAGGGCCATTCCGTTGTGCGAAAGAGAACAAGGTCCCCCGGCAGCTTTCCCTTGGCTCTCTCCTCTGTGCCGCACCAGGGCCTGATGGCTCTTCCTGGGACAGGGTCCTAGCTATGGTCCTCCCTCGCCATCTCCACACCCCCAGCCGGGCCCTCCCTGCCCAGCCCCTAACACTCATTCCTGCCCCCAGTCCCTCCCTGGCCCAGTCAACGCTGCATGGCACCCCTGGACACAAATCAGAGCAAGTCACTCCTCAGCTCGGAGGCCTCCCATACCCGCCCAAATCTCCTTAGGATAAAATGCAGCTTCCTTAGGACTCACGGGCAAACCAGGCTCCTTTAAAACCTCGTCAGACTCAACAACAAAAAACAAACGACTCGATTCAAAAGACTTGAACAGACATTTCTCCAAAACAGACATAGGAATGGCCAACAAGCACAGGAAAAGATGCTCATCGCTAATCATTAGGGAAATGCAAATCAAAACCACAATGAGAGGCCACTTCATACCCGCTGGGATGGCTGTTATCAAACAAACAAACAAACGAAACAGAAAATAACTACTGTTGGAAGCTGTAGGGAAATATGGGCTCCTGTGTACTGTTGGTAAGAATATAAAATGGTGCAGCCGCTGTGGAAAGCAGTAGGGCAAATCCTCAAAAATTAAACAAAATCACCATATGACCCAGCAATCCCACTTCTGGGTATTTACCAAAAAGAAGGAGCTCATGACACACGCTGTGACCTGGACGCACCTTGCAGACACACGCCGTGCGAAATGCATCAGACACAAACAGACAAACACGGTGAGACTCCACTCACACGAGGGACGTGGTCGAACTCACAGGGACGGGAAGTGGCTGAGGCCAGGGGCCGGGGCAGGGGGAGATGGGGAGCGATTGCTTCATGGGGACAGACTTTCGGTTTGGGTTGATAACAAAGAGTTCTGGGAATGGACGGTGGTGATGGTCACACGACCATGGTCACATGACCACGAACGTACTTAATGCCACCGCACTGTATACGTAAAAACGGTGACGATGGCAGTTTGTGTTACGTGTATCGTGCCCACTTCATTCAAGGCTGGATTTCCAGTCTCACTTCAAAACGGGGCTCTCCAGGGCCACCGGAGAGTCTGCTGGGCCCTGAAACGCACGTGCCTTGTCCTGTCTCTGCTCAGCGCTCACTCTGCCAGGAAGGACTTCCCATCCGCCAGGTCGACACGCTCATTTAAACGTTTACCAAGTTCCTGCCATGGGTGAGCCTGTGATGTGGGTGGTGGGGACACAGTGGTGGAAAAAGAGGCGACACACTCTGTGCTCATGGAGCTTCCATTCCAACGAGGAGAGAGAATGACGCAGTGCGGGAGCATTGCCTGTGGCTCGTTAGCGCTCAGGCTATGGAGAGAAACCTAACGGGGGGGGCGGGGAGGAGTGTGTCGGCAGTGGGGTGAGACGGTCACCGGTGGCCGGGGCAGGGTTCCCTGGACAGGTGACACTTGCAGGGAGAAGCAAATGATCTCAGCTCCACGGAAGGAGCATCCGTTCCGAGCCAGGGCCTGTCGAGCGAGCCCTCCGCACAGCGCCTCGTGGACGCTCCCTCCTGCAGGTAAGGAAGCACGGTCACGTGGAAAGCACCTGCACAGGTGGGCGCTGGCAAGGCAAGAGAGGGGGAAGGGCGTTGCCAGCAGAAAGGAGAGAAAGGGCAGCAAAAGCAAAGGGCCAAGGCCCGGCCACCCCGAGGCAGGAAGACGCGGAGGCTGGAGCAGAGGGCCGAGGGGCCGGGACAATGGAGGCCCAGGGAGGCGAGTGGAGGAGCAGAAGCCCCCAGGCCTGGGGGTCGACGGAAGGGCTGTGGCCTTGGCTCCTGGTGAGACGGGAGCCACTGGCCTGATCGGCCCCCACTCCCAGGCTGCAGACTGAGGACAGACTGAAGGACAAAGGCGGAGCGCGAGACCAGGCCGGAGGCGGCTGCAGCTGCGCGGGTGAGACACGCTGGTGTCGTGCCGCGGGGTGCGTGGCGAGGTGGGATGTGGGCTCCATCTGGAGGTGGAGGGGCTCCAAGATGCCCCCCAGCTGCTGGCCGGAGACACCGGAAGGACGTGGCTGGTGCTGACTGGGACGGTTAGACAGTCGGAAGGTCGGATCTGGAGAGAAAGGGACCAGCCGCTCCCGGGCCGTTAGACAGCGAGGCCGCGGCAAGGTGAGGTGAGGACTAAGATGTGGCTGGGACCGAGGACGCGGAGGCCACGAGGCCGCGGCAGGAACACCGCCGGGCGGAGGGCTCACGCGAGAACAGGGCAGCCGGCTCTGCGGCCCGGGCTACTGTCCGCGTCTCCCCGGGAGAGAGCGGGAGAGACGGGCCTTCGCCGGAAGGAGACGAACTCAGAGAGCGTGTTTCTAATGGGCGGTTTTCATTTTCCTCCTTACAACTTTCTAAACTTTCCGAATTTGTGTTACTTTTTAAAATTTGTTTGATGGTGGCAAAACACACATAACACACAATTTGCCATCCCAACCATCTTTAAGCGCACAGCTCGTGGTGTGTGTTCAGCACGTTCACGCTGCCAAGCGACCGTCACCACCATCCATCCCCACAACTCTCCTCCTTCCACACACCGAAACTGGCCCCACTGGGCACTCGCTCCCGCTTGTCGCCTTTCCCGGCCCCTGGCACCACCGTCCACTTTGCCTTTACGGGTCTGAGCCCTCTGGGTCCCTCAGATAAACAGCATCACGCGGTGTTCATCGCTTTGCGACGGGCCGATTTTGCCCGGTGAGCTGTCCTCGAGGCTCACCCACGCAGCAGCAGGTGTCAGCGTGCCCTCCCTGTGTCAGGCCGAGTGACTTGACTCTCCCTCGTATGGCTGGACCGCACTGTGCTTGCCCACTCGCCCACCGCCCCCGGGGCGCAGGTTGTTTCCGCCTCTGGCGGCTGCGAAGGAAGCCGCCATGAACACGGCGCCACGGACAAATGCTCGAGACCCTGCTCCCGGTTCTCCAGGGCCGATACCCAGAGCGGGACTGCGGGGTCACGTGATCGTTCTATCTGTGACCTTTCAAGGGCGCGTCCCACGGCTCTCCACAGCGGCTGTAGCATTCACATCCCGCCACCGTGCACAAGGGGCCCCGTCCCTCCTCATCGAGGGGCATCTTTAAGACGAGAAATCACGGCGTGTGTGCTGACGGGAAGGCAGGAGACCGGGACCGGGAACAGCGGTGAGGACAGACACGGGCCTCCCGGTGAGCCAGGGGAGGCCGTGCGCGGCATGAGGACGGCGGCTGGCAGCAGGAGCCCCAGGAAGTCCCGTTATGATCTCCGCTTGGCAAGGTCACCGGCCAAGAGAGGGCAGGAGAAGTGCTGGGGGCTGGAGCAGGAGGAGGAGGAGGAGGCACAGGGGCCCCTGGGAGCCAGCCGCTGGGCAGCGCCCCAGGCCGGTGGAGGCAGCCGCCGGCCGCTCCCTCTCAGGCCACACTCAGCCGCATGAGGACGGGGGGTGAGGGAGCTGGGTGAGGGCTGATTTAACCCGGGTGTGGTTTTACTGAGGAGAACGAGATGAGAAAGGAGCGAGAAGGTAGTAGGTGGCATCTCGACAGAGGGGGTGAAGTGAGAAGCAGGGAGAGGGTCAAAAGTGTTCCTCGTGCCATCCGCGGCTTGTAGTCCCAGCGGCGTCATGGAACTCGGAGGAGGTACAGCAGTGGGTAAGGACAAGGTCACAGCCGGCATGTGTTAACGAGTGCCTCCACCTGCCAGCCTCTGAGCGACAGCACAGACGGCGTCTCCAACCTCACGGAGCTTACGGAAATGGACCAGTGACGGAAATGGACCAAAAAATAAAATAAAATAAAATAGCTATGAGCTGTGGTGAATGTCATGAAGGAAGGAAGCTGGGAAGTAGAGGGCTGGCTTGTGCTCAGGGTGGCCTCGTGAGGAGGTGGCCTTCGAGCTGAGACCCGAGTGATGAGAAGGGACCGAGCTGCATCTAAGTGTTGAGGGAAAGTCTGCAGAGCAGAGAGCAACGGGGGGAGGGGTCGGGGATGGTGCTAGAAAGACGGGAGGGGGCCTGCAGGCACGAGGAGGGGTTCAGAGGCTTACTTTAAGGATAACGCAAAGCATCAGAAGGGTTTTTGTCACAAAGTAACACACTGGAAAGGCTGACCAGCAATTTGACCACACCGTTAGTGAGACCAGCCGGAGTCTGCAGTGGCTTCCTTCCAACGTGCCGGGGCCAGGACGGCAATGGGAAAAGCATGCCCGCACGCGACGGGGCGACAAACCAGGAGGGGTCTGCGTGGACGGCTCCCGGGATGTTTGTCCCAACCATCGGGACTGGACAGCAGAAGCCGCCCTCCATCGGCACCTGGGGCCAGACATCCATGGGGTGCCAAGCCCGGCCACTGACCGGGTCACAGGTGCCGCACAAGGGAAGGGAAGTCATTGGGAGGCTGAGTATAAAAAACTGTGAGCAAGAAATCCGACCGCACGGAAACGTGCAGAAACGAAGGCTGCGGGGCCTGGGACGGGGGAGCGGACAGCGGCTCACACGTGAGGGTGTCCGTTCTGAGCCAGGCCCCGCTCTGCGAGGCCTCCGCGCACGGTCTTGTGGTCCTGGCCACGTATTTTCTGCACGTTCCAGACTATGAGGAGAACTCACACCACACAGCTGGCAACAAGGAGGGTCGAGATTTGAACTCGGGTCTTTTCAACTCCAAAGTCCATGTGCCAAACGCCTAAGCTAACAGAAGCCAGGAAGCAGGCAGGCTCGCTATTCCCGGAAAAGGTGTCCAGGCACCCTCAGGGTTGACCCGAACTGGGAGCATCAGAGAGGCTCCTGGGGGAGGTGACGCCTGAGCCGGTGCCCGCGGTGGTGGTCGCGGCCGAGCCGGGCAGCGTGGGGGCGGGGCTGGGGGGCCTGAGTTCTGGACTCAAAGCAAGTTGCGCCATCTGGGGGGCTGACCGACCCGAACCCCCACGCTCTCTGCAGCGTCTTCAGTACTGTCCCCCCATCTCCGGCCTTCGGCTTTCCCCAGATCCAGGAGCCTCCCAGCGACGACAGCCTGCAAGCCAGTGGTTCGCGGTCATACCCGAGGACCCCTGCCCTGGGGACGAAGCTGAAGGGGGCAGAAGTCCCAGACCCCGCCCCGTGCTGGAGCCCTGCTCTTCTCTGTCCATACGGGCCAGGTCCCTGCTGTCTCCCAGCACCTCCAAGGGGCAGTGCCCTCGAATCCACAAGGCCCCGAGGCCTGCTCCCCAGGGAGGGCGTCCCTGAGGAAAGTGGCCTGGAGCCCCTGGATGAGGAGAGCGGGGACAACATGCAGTGGCGGAGGCTCAGCACGCACGACCTGGACTCGGGGGCCTTGGGTGAAAAAGCAGGTCCAGAACCGCAGCCTCATCCTTCTAGGTAGCTCAGAGGCC
>NW_011888923.1:1496895-1498402 GCF_000151845.1 Pteropus vampyrus
CCCCGCCCCGTGCTGGAGCCCTGCTCTTCTCTGTCCATACGGCCCAGGTCCCTGCTGTCTCCCAGCACCTCCAAGGGGCAGTGCCCTCGAATCCACAAGGCCCCGAGGCCTGCTCCCCAGGGGGGGCGTCCCTGAGGAAAGTGGCCTGGAGCCCCTGGATGAGGAGAGCGGGGACAACATGCAGTGGCGGAGGCTCAACACGCACGACCTGGACTCAGGGGCCTTGGGTGAAAAAGCAGGTCCAGAACCGCAGCCTCATCCTTCTAGGTAGCTCAGAGGCCGTGCACACACCGCTGACCGTGGCTTGTGTCTTGGCCCGGAGGAGAGCTGATTCAGCCTGGATCAGGGGGCCAGGTTCTGCGTGGCACCAGGGACAGGTGTGCTGTGACTCAGCTCCCCCTCTAAGCCTCCTGGAGCTGCAGGTTCGGGTGAAGCTCCCCTTTTTCTGCGACCGCAGATGGTCACCTCCAAGGTCGGACGTGGCACAGGTGTCCAGCAGCCTGGGCAGTGCGGACAGCACTGAGCGGGAAGGCGGAGGCAGAAGGCCCTCAGCGAGCCCCTCGGCAGGACGCGGAAGCACGCAGAGGGGCACGCACGGGCTTTCTTCCGGACACCAAGCTGGAGCCTGGTCCTGGAAGCAAACAGCCCCCAGAGGACTCAGCCCCGGGTTCCTGCCTGCCCAGCACAGTGCCCCGCTCTCCAGGGCAGCCCGGTCTCTGACCTGAGTCCCCCCCCGGGATCGATTGGGAGGGAAGGGGAAAGTGGGCAAGGAAAAGCAGCCATCCTGGTCTGGCCGGCCTCAGAGCCAGAGCAGATGTCCCCCAGCCTCGCATCCCTGTGGCTGAAGGAGCCCAAGGTGTCCAGGTACCAGCCGAGGAGCAAACAGAGGCCGGCAGAGGGAGGGACGTGTCCTCCCAGCCTGAGGCTGAGCTACTGCTAACCCGGCCCTGCCAGCAGGACTGGGCATCCAGACCCCTGGTGAGGCCTCCGCACCCGTGTCTTCATCAGGCCACCAGCTAACTCTGCAGTGCCCAGCTGGTCCCGGCAGGGAGGCGAGCTCGTGGGTGCAGGGGAAGGGAAGGGCGGGTTTCAGCTAACTGGTTTATCATCATGTTCCTCTCTCTCTCTCTCACACACACACATGCACACGCACACACTTACATGCACAAACTCTGCCCTGTCCCTACAGAGAGGCCAGTGTGCCCCAAAGAGGCCGCAGAGCGTCCATGCTCCGTCCTGCCCCCGCAGCCCCAGCCCCCAGCACAGGACCCTGGGGAAGCAGGCCGGCCCCACCCCCATGCCCCACACCCCTGGGAGAGCAGAGGGCCCAGGGCGGGAACAGGGAGGGCCTCGGCCACCGCGTGTGGTCCGCAGGCCAGAGGCTGGAGCAGCTTGTGCCGTGGAGAGCCCGCGCCGTCCTGCAAAGCAAGGCTTGTCACTGCCATTCGAGGACGGGGAGGCTGAGACTCTGCGGGCCGTGACCTCGACTGAGGTCCCACAGGGGACA
>NW_011888923.1:1498452-1500490 GCF_000151845.1 Pteropus vampyrus
CGGCAGGGAGGCGAGCTCGTGGGTGCAGGGGAAGGGAAGGGCGGGTTTCAGCTAACTGGTTTATCATCATGTTCCTCTCTCTCTCTCTCACACACACACATGCACACGCACACACTTACATGCACAAACTCTGCCCTGTCCCTACAGAGAGGCCAGTGTGCCCCAAAGAGGCCGCAGAGCGTCCATGCTCCGTCCTGCCCCCGCAGCCCCAGCCCCCAGCACAGGACCCTGGGGAAGCAGGCCGGCCCCACCCCCATGCCCCACACCCCTGGGAGAGCAGAGGGCCCAGGGCGGGAACAGGGAGGGCCTCGGCCACCGCGTGTGGTCCGCAGGCCAGAGGCTGGAGCAGCTTGTGCCGTGGAGAGCCCGCGCCGTCCTGCAAAGCAAGGCTTGTCACTGCCATTCGAGGACGGGGAGGCTGAGACTCTGCGGGCCGTGACCTCGACTGAGGTCCCACAGGGGACAGTGACCCTCCAGCTTCCTCGCTCTCCCACCCGTGAACTGCCACCTGCGGGGAAAAGGCAGAGCCACCGCAAAGCGGCCGCGACCCCGAGCTTCCTTGCCAAGGGTGGTGGCCGAGCGGCCCCTGGCGACCCAGGCGAGGGGCAGGAAGCTGCCGGTCGCCCTCGGCTCCCCGCGTGGGACAGCCTCAGTGTCCGCTCCTCCCCGTGGTTTCGTCCCCAGCACCAAACCACATTTATCCTTGGGTCACTTAAAGCACAGAAATTAGGTTAATTACTTCCTTCACTAAATAGCTCCGATAGTTACAGGTTCCGCCGTGAGTGAGCAGAAAGTTCATTCTTTCTGCACTTAGTAATAGGAAATAAGCATCTTAAATGGACATTCTTCAGTTTGCATTTGTTAGCAATCCAGCCCCTTTCGGAGCCCCTCGCAAGGGGTCCCGAGTGAAAGTTAAACTATCAAGACGAAATCAATCACTTGTAAACAGTCGACTGATTCAATATAGATGCAGGGTGAGACTGTGCCCGCCGGCCACTGGCCGGGTCTCTGTGGCGGCTGCTCAAGGCCCAGCCACCTGGGCTCAGCCACCTGGGCTCACCCACCCAGCCAGAAGCAGCTCTGCCCTCCCTTCCCTATTCCCCCGGGGACAGGCAGGCCTCCCCCTGCCCCACGCGGAGCCAAGCTCCTCCGGCCTGTCCGGATCCTCCCACCCAGTACCCTGTGCAATTAAAACAAGACGCCAACAAGCAACAGGCCTCCTCGCCACGGCTCTGTGCAGGACGCTGTGTCCCTGCCCTGTCCCGCCAGCATCGGGACGCGCTCACGCCCGCTGACCGCGCCGGCGCCGGGCCCCCTCCGCCTCCTCTCACATCCACGCACACTGTGGGCCACGTCACTCACCCAGCGCCCGCCTGCACCCCCACGTGCGGTTCCCAGAGAATGTCGCCGGAGTAAATCCGAGGCCCCAGACGGGAATGAAAGTTACATAAATGTCGCATTGCTGTGTTGCACACCTGAAACTAATACAGCATTGCGTGTCAACCGTAACTGAAAAATCTGAAGACATGTTAATAAAAATAAAAATACATAAAATAGTTTCTTGGCACCCGTTAAGAAAAAAAATAAAATAAAAGGTTCTTTTCTACATCTTTCCACTCCTCAGACTCCCGGGACGGTCCCGTCTCTTGCCCACCCCAGGCGCCCTCTGTCCACTCCAAGCACCCGGGTGCACGCGAGACTTGGCGCACTCATTGTGGGTGTGCTATCTCTCAGGACTCACAGACACTAGATGCTTCCTAAGTCAATCCAACTAATAACCATTAAGTTCCTACTATGTGCAAGGGCCTTGGGGTGCGGGAAGTGGGGGCACCGCAGGGTTTTTGAGGCAAGGACGGAACCAGGAAGACGGTCCGTCTCCCCAGCTGCAAAGGAAGCTCCTCGGGGCTTGTCTCATCAGCAAGGCCAAGGGTTCCGACACGAGCCGACTCGCCGTGGATGCTCCCAACGCCGGCGCCCCCAGACAAGCCCCCAGACAAGTCCCACGGTCAGACCCCTCGCCTCCTGGGTCCTCTTCCAC
>NW_011888923.1:1500540-1514084 GCF_000151845.1 Pteropus vampyrus
TAACTGAAAAATCTGAAGACATGTTAATAAAAATAAAAATACATAAAATAGTTTCTTGGCACCCGTTAAGAAAAAAAATAAAATAAAAGGTTCTTTTCTACATCTTTCCACTCCTCAGACTCCCGGGACGGTCCCGTCTCTTGCCCACCCCAGGCGCCCTCTGTCCACTCCAAGCACCCGGGTGCACGCGAGACTTGGCGCACTCATTGTGGGTGTGCTATCTCTCAGGACTCACAGACACTAGATGCTTCCTAAGTCAATCCAACTAATAACCATTAAGTTCCTACTATGTGCAAGGGCCTTGGGGTGCGGGAAGTGGGGGCACCGCAGGGTTTTTGAGGCAAGGACGGAACCAGGAAGACGGTCCGTCTCCCCAGCTGCAAAGGAAGCTCCTCGGGGCTTTTCTCATCAGCAAGGCCAAGGGTTCCGACACGAGCCGACTCGCCGTGGATGCTCCCAACGCCGGCGCCCCCAGACAAGCCCCCAGACAAGTCCCACGGTCAGACCCCTCGCCTCCTGGGTCCTCTTCCACCAGGCCTCGGCTTTCATCGGAGAGGAAGCGCCCACGTGCTGAGGGTCCCTCCCCGATCGGTGTCCCCCGTGGAAGATCCTGTGTGGCCACCTCCACGAAGGACTTAGTGACAGTGGCCCTCAGCTGACCTGCCTCGTTCCAGACAACTCCCCGTGTCCCCACCGTCCTTCCCTCTCTCCCCAACCATGGGGCCCGTGCAGCTAACGTGATAAGGACTGGTTTTTTGTGTTTTACTCCTGTCTGGCGGCCTTGTTGAAAAAGTGAGTATCATCCTAGGCCATCGCAGATCCTTCCTGGAAGCAAACGGGATGTAAATCGAAGTAAATCGAAGTAAATAAATAAATCCTCCAAGCAGAAAAATGAAGTCTAAGAGCTGGAGCACGTTGCCGGCGTTCGATTTCGGAGGCTGAAGAGGACATGAAGACGGGGTGGACAGTGCAGAGGAAGGAACAGGGACGCTGTGGCCCTGATGGAGGCGTGGAGGGCAAGGTCCCCCGGGACGGGTGTGGCCGGGGCCACGGCAGCCGAGGGGTGACCGCTCCGGCTCGCGCGCTCGGGAGGAGGTCGCCCCCGTCTTGACCCCCCACTGCTTCCCAGCTTCCTCGGTGGGCAAGCTTCGTCTCGGCTAATGAATCTCCCTCCTAATTGCTAAGCTAGTCTCGCGCGCCAGCCCGTCTCCGAGCCCAGCTACGCCACTGCTGACGGCACTCGGTGATGGGGAGAAGACGAGAGAAGCAGGGGGCAGGAAGGGGCGGGGCAGAGGGAGGGGGCACTCGATGGATTAACTCATCGCTGGGTTAGCTGGTCGTTCGCCCAGACACCTGACTCAGCGCCCCCTGGCGGCTCCAGAAGACCCCGCCCTCTTTACTTGCCAGGAGCCTTCAAAGGCGCACGTGGCATCGGTCAGGTCTCAGCGCATGGAGCCTTCAAAGGCGCACGTGGCATCGGTCAGGTCTCAGCGCATCAGATAATGCTCAGGCCAGTTTCCCTGCCTGGGAAACTGGCCTGAGTGTTATCTGATGACCCAAAAGCCTGGCCAGGTTGGCATCTAAGAATTTCTCGGGTGAGGAAAAGTAGATGTGGCAAAGCGGGTACAGGGGAAGGCGGAGACGTGCTTCTCACGTACCTCCTGCAGCTTCTTCATGGGTGTGAGGCGTTCAAACTCAAAAAAGTGAAAGAAAAAACGGACAAAACATCAATACAGTGTTAAAAGACAAGAGGGTGGTTGTCTCTGGGAGAGAGGGGTGATCAGGGGAGGGGACTTCTGAAGGTGCCGGCATAGTATGTTCTTAAATTAGGTGATTTTCCTGCGTTCACGGCCCTGCAGCTTTGCTTGGTATACTTCTTCATCTACATCTTTCATGACACAACAAATTTTTTTGAAAAGCAAACAAAATACACACATTTCTGAAGTCCCCATGGGAGCATGAGAACATTCTCATGGGACCACGGGCGCCCTGCCCAGCGGACTGGTCGAGACCCCGGGCAGCATTCCAGAAGCTGCGGGACAGCTGCCTCCCCTCCCAGACCAGACTCCAGATCCTCTGACCCAGGTGCTCCAGCTGAGGTTCCAGCTGCCTCATGCCCAAGTCCAAAAGCAAATGATGCCAAACCCCCATTTTTAAGAAAGAAAAAAAAAAAAAAAACCCCACAGACTTGGCCTCTCTGCTCCTTAGCGATTATTCTTTCTTCAAATAAACAATTTTTCACCATTAACTGCACAACGGGGCTTTAGTTCGCAAGGTGATCCATCCAGAAAATAATGTAGTGTCCACCATAATTCCCATTTCCTAAGTAGGTTGGCTATTTTTTATTTCAAGAAAAGCTAAGGAAATCGTTTTCTGTAACTGGGCACATTCTTGTGCTCTGATCACCTCAAAACAGCTTACGTTTTAAAGTGGGATACACCTTCAGGAGGCACGGCGCGGCCCCTCTGGGGAATTAATTTTCAAAATAAAAATAATGATGATGAATACACCCACATTTGACTGGCAAGGACAGGCTTTGACTCACCTCTCAACTTCCGTTACCTCCTAGGGCATAAACAAGATGCTTTTGCAAAGTCGGAGATTCCTTATTAGTCTCATCCTCAGCCTGTGATAACATGGTTTATTCTTGCTGGTATATGAAAATCATTACTCTTTCTAATAGAAACGATAACTTCTGAACAAAGTACCTGTGTGGCCTCCTCTGACCAGGACCTACCTGACTCAGAGATTACTTAAAAAAACCAGAGAAGTTCAGAAGATCCCCTTTATGTGGCTTTGCGGCCCCAGGCCAAAGCAATAAAGTCTCAAAGCTCCTCTGCCTTAGGCGTGTACTGATAAGGTCTGGGATTCCACCCGCCTCCCCACTAAGAGTCAAGTTTAACCGCAGTGGACCACCCACTTAACCTGTCACCATGCCCGGTATTAACCCCAATCTTGTTTCCCCTGACCGGCCCCCGCCCCCCAGTCACCAAACACGCTTCTGGACCCCGTTACTCTATGTTGACAGAGCAGGATCGAAGCACACAAACTCATTTTAACGACACAATGAGGACAGCAAACCCGTGTTATCTGGAATCCAAGTGGTGGAGGGCATGGTTGTTCTAAACCTTTCTGCCCTCTTCCCTGGAGTTAGACCCACGGTTCTCGACCCAGGCAATCCCTCCAAGCCCCAAGCCCAAGCCCGCCCCTGCCCCAGGGGCATTTGGCAGTGTCCAGAGCCCCAGAGACGTGTTTTATCGTCACGGCTGCAGAGGACTGTTAGTGGCACCTCGCACATGGAACCAGGGGTGCTTCCAAACATGCCACGATGCCCAGGACAGTCCCCCACAGCGAAGAATCGTCCAGCTCAAAATGTCGACACCGTCCAGGCTGAGGCGCCCGGGGCCCGACAGACCGCCACGCCAACCACGGTCTCCACCCTGGGCCTTCAAGGAACTGCTGTGGCTCGTGCCTTTTGTCCTCGGTGACGAAATTCTGGGGAGTACAGGCTTGGGGAGCACTTACAAGGTAGCCGTGACCCCTGGAGCCAATACAGCATCATCAGTGAGTCGTGACAAACCACCACATTCCCTTTTCGATAGGACTCTCACCCTGTACAGCCCAGTGCCTCTGCAGTCCAGCCAGGCGGCCAGCCAAGCCCCCCGTGCTGTCGCTGAGAGCCAGCCGGAGCCATGCGGGCTGCCTCGCAGCACAGTCGGGGAGAGTCTCCTTGGCCAAATAACCGAATTTGCAAAGTGTGGCATAACAGACCCCAGTCGCCCCCGAGGGAGGCCCCCGAGGCACGCCGTGGGCTTTGCCCTCAGCCCCATCCTGTGGGACATTTCATCTATGGCTTGACTAAGGCCACAAAAGTATTCTGACGAAATCCCATGAATAACAACACTGAGAAGCACGCTGATATTCTGGTGGGCGAAGACGCCATTCAACACGACAGAATAAACCGGCTCCGCCACGGTCATAGGCAGCCTTGGACGTCTTTACAGCTTTCAAGGACTTTCGCGCCAGGCTATTTCACGCAGTCATTGTCACCAGCCCACGATGTGGGTGGGACTCCCGACCCCCAGCCCCACGTCCTGTTTCCCACCCTGCTGAGCGGTCAGGAGCCTCCACCTCGGTTCGGAGCCTCTCCCGGTGCGTCCAGACCGGGGACAGAGTCCACCGGGAGAGGGCTTTAGGTGAACACAGACTCGAAAGGTGTCCACGTGGCTGCACTGACGTGAGCGTCCTGTCCAGGAAGGAAGGTGGCGATCCACTGCCCTCCGCCCCGACGGGCGGCCACGCGGGGCTTTGCTGTCGGTTTGGCTGCCACACTTTAGAGCAGCAGCAGAAACCACAAGCACTCGCTCGGAGGAGGGTGATAAGGAGGGAGAGGAACCTCGACTTCAAGTCCTGCGAAGTGGACGGAGAGAATGGGGACGTGTGCTTGCGAGAAGCACCCTGGGCGCCCGCGACCACCGTCTTCAATAGCGGAGCCGCCGCCTGGGCCAGAGGGGTCTGGGGTATTCTCCGTGGCCCCGAGGACAGACAGACGCAGGACTGACGCATAAGCGACAGAAATAACTGAAGCTCAACAGACGGAAGAGCTTCCTGACCGTTTCCGCCACTCGGGAATGGCAGGCGGGTCACATGCCAAGAAGTGAGCTTTCTAGCCTTGGAACTATGCAAGCTCAGACCTAGGGCTGTGAACTGTCATTCGTTCATTCAGCAAACGGGCACTGAGGGCGTCATCCTAGGCTCTGGGAAAGTCGGCAGTGAACGAAAGGTGAAATCCAGTCCTCGTGGACGTCAGAGGGCCGGTCATTATGAGACATCCAGAAGTGCTGCAGAGACGTGGGGGGGCCCCGATAAATGACAGCTTCCAATGAAATGCCCCCCAACGCTGCTACTCCGATACCGGGTCCTCAAAACGTAAAGAAATTGCAAATGTAACAACAGATCGACCGTAAATATTTCAGTGGGAAGCCAAGAGAAATTGTGGGGTTGTCCTAACAGCATGGGATCGGAGCTACTAGATGAGTAATTAGTGAGTCACCCAAAAAATAATTTGATATAAACGAGACCTGTCACCGCCGATGTCCCTTCCTGCCAAAGACACTGGAATACTGTAAAACCTGTCTCTGGCTTGCCACAAAGCCTCTTTCTGGACCAAGCCTGACCACTTGACAGCACGAGCACAAACTGGGACTCATCAGTGGCCATTAGGCAAAGGAACTGGGAATTGGAAGCAGGAATCGGGGCCAGTTAACAGGGAAGGGGGAGAAAGTGGAGACACCGAGTAAACGCGTGCAGTAAACGAGTCAAAGACCCGAGGTCAGAGCCAAGAGGAGATCTATAACCCAGAACCTCAGGCCCGGTGGGCAGAGGCCCAGGACGGGGCCTGCAGGTACCTGCCGACCCCTCCCCCACTTCCTCACTGGACTGTGACCCGTAGGCCTGGCCCGCACCAGGACCTGGGGACACTTCCAGGCTGTCCTGCTGACCGTTCTCCAGGTCCCGCTCACAAGGCATGTTCCTCAAGCTGACCTCCCAGGCCGGGCCATCCGAAGCCGACGCCGTGACAGCGACCTTGAGAACAAAGAACTTCAAAGGCCGAGGGCCCTCGCAGCACGTGCTTGGACATGGGGTGCAGGCTCTCTCCGCTTCAGAAACGCCCCTGACGAGAGGCAGAAACTGAGAGGAGTGTGTGGGGACAGAAAGACGCTCGCGTCCCACGCAGGGGCTTGCAGGGCTGGGAGGCGGGGGGCTCCCACAGTGAGTGGGGCCACGAGGAAGCTCCCAGCAGCCACGTCCCTCCTTCATCTTGCCCCAGACAGTCATCACCCATCCGGTCTGCAGAGCGGGGACAGGGCAGAAGCACCAGCCCTACCTGCAGTACCAGCTGCGGTGACAGGGCCTGGAGAAGATGGGAGTCTACTGCAATGGGAGTGGGCCGCGGGGCGGCCCCCATAAGCAAGGGGACTGCGGCAAAGGCTGGCAGCTCTTAGAAGAGAACCTTGCGGGGTCAGGTTGGCCAGGGTGCAGGCAGGGGCACCTGAATTCAGGGAGGTGGCAAGCCCAGACTCTTGTCACCAAAGTCCTCCACCCTGAGGGGCACCCCTGTCCCCATCCGTTCTCCAAAACTCACCAGGAAAAGCCCAAGTGCAGATCTAGGCCCTCCTCCCCCCGCCCCCTCACCCCACCTCCCCGGTCATTCCTGCCATCGAGGCAGCTGGGGCTCCCAGGGAAACATAACAAGACCTTTAGGAGAGCAGCCACCCCCAGAGAAAGGTAGGAGACACCTACATCTGTCCTGGAAGAGAAGCTGATAGACGAAGCACAACAAGAATTCAAGCTAAGCAAACAAATATCCTTGAAGAAATGGGGGAATATATCGGGAATGTGAAGGAGGAGCCGGCAGTTGCCGAGACAAACCAACTGGGCATGAGACACGTAAAAGCTTTGTGTGACGGGGACAGTTTCGGTTTGGGAAGACGACAGAGGTCTGGAGACGGGTGACGGTGACGGCTGCACAACAACGCGAGGGTGCTCAAGGCCAATGAGCTCTCCACTCAGAAACACTCAAAATGGCAAGTTCCATGTTATACATATCTTACCACAAATAAAGATATAGAAATGGACGAATAAACGAATATTTAAATAACTCCATGAATGTAAAGTCCCAAGCAATGTTTCTGGTGCAAACAAGATGTCCAACAAAAGGCATCTCTTAAGAAAAAAAAAAGAGGTGAAATAATGAATATAGTATAGTATAATTACTATAGTATTATAGTAGAATATAGTATAATTACTAATTCATTTAGCAAATATTTATTGGACATTCGCTATATGTATATCTATCTATCAACCTATCTATCTACATATGTGTGTGTGTGTGTGTGTGTGTGTGTGTGTGTGTGTGTGTGTGTGTGTATCCATAAAATCAGAGAACAAAACAGACAAAAACTACTGCCTTCCTGGCCCTTCCATTCTGACTAGAGAGACCAAAAATAATTAAGATGAAGAATTAAAATACACCTGTCTACTGCATGGTGAGAGGTGCTGCGGAGACATGAAGTAGTAGAAGTGGATCCTCAACAGAACGGCGAGGAAGGTCTCGCCGGGGAGGGGTCCTGGGGGTCCAGCTTCCCCACGGTGACTGAGGATAAGGGGCAGATAGTGGCAGATAGCGGAAGGACAGGTGACGCGTGAGAAAGGTAGGGCCACCGAGTGCGCACGGTGCTTCGGGCCTTCCTCTGGACTCAGATGAGAGGATGAAGGCTGCCAGAGGAGCAGCCTTGTAATATTTTATTCCTAAAATAAAGCACTCGATAAATAGCCGAAGGATAATTTAGTGAGCTGGAAGATCACATCAGGAACCCTTCCCGGAAAGCATCGAAAAGAATAAAGAGGTGGAAATATTTTTTAAATACATAAATAAAGTGAAATATGGAGAAGAGAAGTAGACCTGTCAACATCCATATTCTAGGAGTCCCAGTGGACAGAAATAAATGGAGGGGGGACAAGGAAGAACTAACAGCCAAGAATTTCCCAGAATTAAAGAAAGACGTAAAAACATCATGTGGAGAGGATGCACAGAGTGCCAGAGGCCTGATGGGAGCGATGGAGGGGCAGTGGATGCTCCTGAAAGGGACAATAACTCAAGAAGATATAACGATCATGAAAGATATGCATCGAAAAATTGGGCCTCAAAAAAAAAAAAATGCAGAGTAACAACTGATGGACTATAAAAAGAAAGAAAGAAATCAAGAGATTTGGTTGGAGACTTTAACACGCCCCTCTCAGAAACTGATGGCTCGAACACACACGCACACGATAAAGAGATTTATTAAGGTTGAACTTATAAATATCTGGAGAATCCACCCAACAGAGAATACACATCTTTTTTGAGCTCGTGTAGATCATTCACGAAAATCAAATATGCACTATGCCATAAAGATTCGGTAAATGCCAAAGAATCGATATCAAAGAAACCATATTTGAGACCATAACATAATAAAATTTTTATATGTTAACAGAAGTATCGCTCACAAATCCAAATATTTGGGAACTAAAAAACAAACATTCTATTGATCCTTGTTAAAAAAAAAAAAGGGGGGAAATTTTTAAATGATTAGAATACCTAGTAAAATAGCTATATATCAAAATTACAAAATATACAAACCAGAATATGTGACCCACATCCAAAAGAAAAGGTAGACGATGAAGACTGACTCTGAGATAACAAAATATTTGTATTAAGCAAGTTGTTTTATTCTGATGCTTTGACACCCTGGGGCCTTGCTAACACTTGAAGGGACTGCCTCTCTGAGATTAGTTAATTCCTAGAGATAGCCAACAGCTTTCCCAGGAGTGCAACTTTCATACGCAAACTAACAAACCTGAAGCCCAGCCCTGATCATCTCCCTTATTGGGGTCTTACAGAACTCTCACAGTGAAGCCTTCTACCCTCCTGCCCTAATCACCTCAGGACCATGTACCAGCTATATGGACAGCCCCTACACTCCAAAGTCTGCTGAAATTATTCAAACCAGCCGCTCCTACCCCTGACTTCCCTGCCTTGCCTACCCTTTCCTACAGAAACTGCAATAAAGGCTCTTGCCCACCTTTACCCTCATTCCCTCTGCCCCTTCACCAGCCCTGATGCTTCCCCATGTGGCCCAACATGACGTGCTGTGCCCCCTCTTCTTGGGAACTGTGAGTAACAAACTATATTTCCAATGGCAACTGTCTCCCGGTCTGATGGTCTCACCATACCTAAATAATAATAAGGCCTATATTTAGAAGACAAATATTACAACTATGCTCAATGGAGTAAAGGAAAATATGTTTCCAATGAACGAACAGATAGGTCATCTCAGCAGAGAGGTAGAAAACTACAAAGAAAAAGAACCACGTAAAAATTCTACAATTAAAAAATAAAATATCTGAAAGATATCCACTGGATTGGAGATAAAAGAAGAAAGAGTTAGTGAGCTTGAAGACTGGATAATTTCTGTTGACTTAGCTCAGTGATTCTTAACTGGAGGTGATTTTGTCTCCCCAAGGAACATTTGGAAATGTCTGGAGACATTTTGGGTTATCACGACTGGGGGTCTATGCTTCTGGCATCTAGTGGTAAAGGCCAGGGATCCTGCTAAATATCCTACAATGCACTGGAAATGCCTCCCACAAACAACAAATAATGATCTGACCAAAAATGTCGAATGTGCCAGGATTGATAAATCCCTACCTATCTGAAAAACAACAATATTTTTAAAAAGTAAACAAACCTCAGTGATTTGTGAAAAAATTATGCAAGATCAAACGTATGTACAATTGTGCCCCAGGAGAAGAGAATGAAAATAGGGCAGAAAACATATTTGAAGAAATAATGGATACGAATTTCCCAAATGTGTTAAAAACCACAGGTTTTCAGGTTCAAGAAGCTCAGCAAACCCCAAGTAAAATAAACAAAATGAAGCAAAAAACACCTAAGCACATCATGGTCAAAGCGGATAACACAAAAGATAAAGAGAAAATCCTGAAGACAGCCAGAGACAAACAACACATTACATAAAGGACATAAATAAATAAATGCTGAGTAACTTTTTATCAAAAACAAGAGGACAGAGAGAGAACATCATCTTTAACGTGCTAAAAGGAAAAACTATCAACTAAGAATTCTATACTCAATAAAAATATCCACCGACAATGAAGGCAAATAGAGACATGTTCGGGGAAAAAAAAAAAAAAATCACCACCAGAAAATATTCTCTATGAAAAAAAGTTAAATGAAATTCTTCAGACTGAAGGGAAGTAAAGCAAATAGGAACTCTGATTTCAAACAGAACAAAGATCCCCAGAAATGTAATTATAAAAGATATCATTTTCCTCTTTTATTTTCCTCAAATACATGTGGCTGTTTAAAGCAAAAGAATAAAAAATACAGTAAAATGTGTTATGGGACTTCCAGCATATACAGATATAATGCATATAGAAAGTATAGTATGAAGGAATGAAATTATATTTAACTATATAGTTACAAGATTCTCACAATTTACATGAAGTTGTGCAAATACTAACGGTAAGTAGACTGTGAAAAGTTGAGAATATATATTATATTCCCTCGTTTGAACCACCAAAAAGTGCAAAATATACAAAGAGCATAGTTAAAAAACCAACAGAGAAATTAAAATGAAATTCTTTTAAAATATGCAACCGAGGGAGGAATTTTTTTTTAAAGGTGAAACAGAAAACAAATAGCAACACAGTAGACCTATATCCAACCACAGCAATAATTACATTAAATGTAAATAGGCTAAAAACTCCAATTAAAAAGCACAGATTGTCAGATGAATGAACCAACTATATGCTGTCTATAAGAAACATACTTTAAATATGAAGACAATGAAAGTAATCGATTAAAAATATGTACCATGCAAACCACAAGCATAAGAAGGCTAGGGTGGCTGTATAAAGCAGGCTTCTAAATACATAGTGTTACAATGGAGACATTTATAATAATAAATGGGGTAATTAATTAGGGAGACATTACGAGTATAAATGTAAAATGCGCCCAATAACAGGGCTTAAAATACGAGAAGCAAAAATCGACAGAAACAAAGAGAGAAATGGGCAAATCCATTATCTTAATTGGAGATTTTAACAATAGCATCCAGAAAGCATAAAATGCCTAGGAATCAACTTAACAAATGATGTGCAAAACCTCTATACTGAAAACTACGAAACACTGTGGAGAGAAATTAAAGAAGATCTAAATAAATGGGGATACATACCCTATCTGTGGACTGGAAGACTCAGTATTTTAAAGATGGCAACTGTATCCAAATTGCCCTATATCTTTAGCACCATCCCACTCAAAATACCTACGGCTATTTTTGTGAAAATTGACAAGGTAATTCTAAAATTTATATGAAAATGCAAAAAAAAAAAAAAAATGTAGATTAGCCAAAGCTATTTTGAAAAAGAATGGAGTTGGGGGATTGACTTTAAGATTTACCACAAAGCTACGGCAATCAAGATGGTGAAGTCGTGACCTCGGGAGAGACAAACAGGTTGGTGAAACAGGAGAGAGCCCAGAATAAACCCTCTCTTAGTGGCCAACCAACTCAGACGAAGGTACCAAAGCCATCCAGTAGGGAAAGAAAAATCTTCAACAAATGGTGTGGACATCAATATGGAATATAACGAATATCTCCTATCTTAGACCATACATAAAAATCATTTTAAGATGGATGATAGAGCCACAAGTAAAAGCTAAAACTATAAATCTTCCAGAGGAAAATACAGGAAAATGTCTTCACAATGAAATGGTTAGCAAAGATTTCTTAGAGAGGATACAGAAAAAGCAATAACTATGAACGGGAAAAAAGTGATAAATTAAACCAGCAAAATTTAAAACTTTTGCCTCTGAAAAGACACCATTATAAAAATGAATGAGAAGGCCACACCCTTGGGGAAAATATTTACAAAACATATAGTTGACAAAGAATTTGTATCCGTACTTTACAAAGTACTTCTCCAAGCCAATGATACAAAGAAAATCCAAAACTTTTAATTGGTAAAAAATTGGAACATTCAATCCATAAAGGAAGATGCATGAATTAATATGAATGAGCACATGAAAAGTATGGTTATCAAGGAGATATAAATTAAAACTACAGTGAGGTCCACTATTCACCCACCAGAATGGCTAAAATTAAAAAGACTGACGATATTAAATGTTGACAAGTATATAGAAAAACCGGAGTCATCAAAAGCTGTTGATGGAAATGAGAAATAGTGCCATCGCTTTAGGAAATAAAGTCTGCCAGTTTATTCTAAAAGAAAAAAAAAAAAAAAACAGCGTCCAACAATTCCCTCCTAGGCATTTACTCTAGAGATGTAAAAAACATATTCCTCAAAAAGACTTGTACAAAATATTCGCAGCAGTTTTATACATAATAAACCCAAACTGGAAACACACCAGATGTCCGTTAATGAACGGATAAACAAACTCTGGGACAGTCACACGGTAGAATACTACTCATCGATAAAAAGGGAAAAAACTACTGATACTGACAACAACCTGGGTAAGTCTCAAAAACACGCCGAGCAAAGGGAGTCGCACTCAAAAGAGCACATATTATAGGAATTCATTTATGTGAAGTTTTAGAACTGGCCAAACAAATCTATGGTAAAAAAAAATTTTTAATCAGAACAGTGGTTGCCTGTGAGAGGGGAGTAATAACTGGGAAGAAGCAAGAGAGAACCTTTTGGGGCGATGGAGACATCTGGGTCTTAATAGGAACCGGGACCACATGGGTGGATGCACTTTGTCAAAACCCATGAAACGGCGCACTGAAGGTTGTATTTCACTATACATAAATTTTACCTGAAAAAGTAAATAAACGGCTCATAATATGCATTCCGAAATATTTAGGGGTGACGTGTCGTTATCTTCAATTTACTATGAAATGCATCAAAAACTAAGATGGACTGAGGAATACACACATGAATGAATATGTGATCGGGCAAATATAGCAAAATATCAAAGCGATGGATATAAGGACATTAGCTACAATTCTTTCATAACTTTCTTTACATTTGAAAATTTTCATAATATGAAGTTGGGGGAAGAACAAACAGAAATCATGAGACACAGCTTAAGCAGTATTTAAGGGGAACTTCATGGTTGGCATGCGTGTAACAGAAGACGAGAAAGAGTCAAAATAAATGCACTATCAGCATTTTGGCTAAAGATGGCCGGTGGCCTACCAACATCCGTTCCCCCATCTCCCTGAGCCACGCACGCTGAGGTTATCATGAGCAGGAAAGTACTGGGTCAAGAAGAGCCGTCCAAGCCCTCTGCAGATGGAGCTGGCCAACGGGGTGGGGTGCTAGCAGGTGCGGCTGCGTGTGACTCTCGGGAAAGCTGGTTAAAAAAAAATTTTTTTTTTTAATCTCCAGGTGGTGAAAACATTTAAATGTCTTTTAGTGGTTAACGCACAAATGACGTGGCCTCCGAGAGTCAGAGGCAGGTGGCTCTCCTTTCATCTCTGACACGGGCCCTGGCTGCTGAGCGGGCTCTTCTCAAAGCCGAGGGGACCCTCCCCAATGAAGGGGTTCGCTGCCTCACTTAGGAGCCAACACAGAGCACATACCTGAACCGCCGCTTCTCATAAATCTCATTTGGGGGGAAAAAAAAACCTTTCGATTCCCAGTGGAAATATGCAAAACAGCCGCCACACGGTAAATCTTCCTTTTCAGCTCTAAGGAGATAAGTTGGACCTATTAACCTTCCGTGTTATTTTCAACTTCATTATTTGAGCTGACATGGCAGGAGAGCCGTGGCGGCTCTCTCCGGCAGAGTGCGTGTAAATCGCTTTCTCAAAGGAAATTACTTCTCCAGCCTGAATGTTATTAATCTAAATTCTCCGTTAGTCAAATTGTTGCCCATAATAAATATGGAACAGCTTGTGATACTTATCGAGTGTGGCATTCTTGGTGGATGCCACAGCCGTTCCTAACCCCCTTCCATGCAG
>NW_011888923.1:1515767-1517803 GCF_000151845.1 Pteropus vampyrus
TCCAGGAAGCCTCCCCTGATTAACAGGGTACCCAGAGAGGGCGTCTCCCCACCCGGCCTGCGCCTACTGCCAGTCGGACGCCTCCACCGGCAGTTGCTGGCAAACACCTAAGAACGCTGTCACTTCCGCCACGCTGTCTCTCTTTGGAGCACACACCCCTCCGGAGCAGGCACCGCGGTGTCCAAGCTCTCCCTACACCACCCTGTGTCTCCCAGGCCAAGACCGTGCCCACGGCAGTCAGTGCCCCCCAACCCTGACCAGCGTCCGCTTCCTTCTCTCTGGGACCCACTCTGCCCAGTGAGCCCTCCCCAAAACGCCCTCTGTCACATCTTGGGCTGTGTCCCGCACCTTGGCTGAGGACAGAAGGCCACTCTACTCCTCTTGCTAAGAGATCTAGACTTTACATGAATCGACGCTCCACGGGCGCTGAAAGGGGGCCCGACCCCACCTGTGGCTCAAGCGCCTGAGCTGAGACGGTCTCAGGGAGGCAGCAGCCTGCCCCGTCGCAGGCCCCTCGGACCCGCCATCCCGACGGCCACCGGCAGGTGCCAACAGGGAGCTGAGAGAAAGCCCCAGGAGCAACGCCTAAGAAGTCTGAAAGTGCAAAGCTCGTGATTCCAGAATGTTCTCTCACCCCTGAAGGAGTCCGGTCGGCCCAGGACGAGTTAATCTTCCCACAGTCAGAGGTTAGAGTCAAGGCAGAGAGCCGTCCTCATCTTTAGTCAGCGACGTGTGAAAATGTTAATGAAGGGAGTTCTAATCCGTGAGACTGTCGCCGTTAAGATGGAGTTCACGGCCGGAGGTTCTGCTTCCACGTGGCCCGCTGCACATCAGTCCTGCCACGGGCTCATGACGGACGCAGTCGCCTCGCTCCGTCTAGCCACCTTCGCCCCGGCAATCCCGAGGTTTGCTACAACTGTTATTGTAGAAATTATTTTCATGCTATTAACTTTGAGTTTTATTACGTGTCCTTAAAAGAAAATAAATGCAGAGAGATTGTAAGCGCATACCGGGCCCCCGATGAAAGTATTTTTAAAATAGAACGTAATGACGAGAAGCACTGAAGTAGAGTGACATAATGGTCCCTTCCCTTACTGAAACCAAAATTAGATTCGGCATCGTACAAGTGCATAAAGAGGTTCCTTTCTTTTCATGGAGAAAATTTCTATTCTGAAATGGCAGCACACGGCCTGTTGCAAAACCAGATTCGGGAGCAGGGAGGGGCCCATCTGAAGGACGAGGCATGGGCTCCGTCCTGTGTCACGGCGTGTGTCTGACACACCGGAGGTCTCACTGCTGCGGGCCGCCGGAGCCGTGGCTGCAGCTGGGCCTGGCCAGGCTGCAACCTCGTGCCCACAGCTCCTGGACTTGCGGCTGATGGGCCTGGTTCCTGACAGGCGCCCAACGGGAACCAGACGGGATGGAGCACGTCAGCCACCACTGGAAGTAAGACCCGCGGGGCAGCCTACATGAAACCGATGCCGAGGATGTAATGACCCTTCCTCTGGGTGGCAACCCCACCACGCATCACAGGGGTGTGCCCCAGCAGTCCGAATATGTGACCCTGCTGCCCCTAGCAGGAAGTGACTCCACACTCTCTTCCCCAGGAACTTGGGATTGGATTTGAGGGCCTGCCAGTCGCCTGATGCGTGTGGACGGAGGGCATCGTTGTCCTGCCTTGGGGACAGAACCAAGGGAGTCTGCTGAAACGACGCAATGTGCAGCGAGGCAGGTGATGGAGAGTAGAGATGGCCTCCTTGTTCCCTGCTCCAATCTGTCTGCGCCTGCTCCTCCCTGTGAGACATGACTCTATTTCCACAGTCCGTTCCCTGTTTCCTCAAGCTGGCTTAACTTATTTTCTGTAACTTGTGACAAAAGGGTCAGAATACAGTTAGCTAATGTAGGATGGGCCTAGTGACACTTTTAGATGCTTAATTTTCATGGAATGCTCCAGAAATAACTGATATTGCCATCCATGCAACTATCCATCTATCCACCTATCCACCCATCCATCCACCCATCCATCCACCCATCCA
>NW_011888923.1:1518908-1522142 GCF_000151845.1 Pteropus vampyrus
AAGGAGGATCCCTGGGGGTGAAAGGCCTGGAGCCCCCCTCTCTGCCTCCTCTCAGTGACAGGTGGCACCAGGGCGATGCCAGCTGTGACTCTGAGGAAAGGCACTGGATCATGGGAGAAGCACTCGGCTTGCTGAGGGAGCAGACGAGGGGCTCCTGAGTGTGAAATGCAGGCAGGAAACACCCTCCCAAGTGGGGAGCCTAGGGAAGACCCCGCTCTGCACCCCCCACCGCCCCCACATGTTCAGACCGAGGCACAGCCACCCGCCCAGGACCTACCCTCAGCTTTCCAAGCTAACGGGACTGCCAGCTGCCTGTGGAAGAGAGAAACGCCCTGGAAATGGCCCCCCGAGCTCTGTGCCACCCACCCCGTCAGGTCCCGGAGGCCTCAGCCGGGCCATTCCCAGGGGACAGCGGACACTGGAGAACGTCCCCGAAGCGCGCTCCATGGGGGCGGGAAGCGGCACGAACAGCTCCGGGCCGGGCGGCCGGACGCGGGCTCCGAACGCCGCGTGACCATCCAGAAGGTTCCGCTGCTCAGACACAGAGGAAGCGCAGATCGTGTAAAACCAGCAAACAGAAGGAGGGCGCGAAGCTGCCCAGAGGAAGAGCCCGCTGGGTGAGAAACACCGAGACGAACGCCTGGAAACTTCTAACAGTGGGTCCAGCTGCCATCCTCTTCTAAAGGCACATTCTTGAAACTCGGCTTTTCCTCGGAGGACACGTGTCACTACTACGGCGAGCCACATCCTTTGTTGGAAATCCTGAACTGCGGGAAGCTCCAGAAATCTAGTTTTCTTCTTAGACGTGGCACCGTGTGGTGACAAGACTTGACCCGAATGAACGCAATTTCGAGCCTTTTCCTGCCCCGCGCCGTGGGGCGCTTCCTGCGTGTCGGGGCAGGATGCGCGGCGCGCTCGCCGCCGGGGTGCGGGTCACTCCACGAGCCGCCGGGGCGGTGCTGCCATGCGCACTGCGTGACTCCCCTGAGATCCCGGGGGTCTGAAGTCTGCGAACGACCGACCCGAAGCGTTTCGGGTGGGGACAGACAGGATGCCGGGGCGCTAGACTGAGTCTCGGTGCCCGGAGTCACATCCGTGGGGGCCTCCGCTTCCAGATCGGCACAGGAAGGTCTCACGTCTGTCCTGGGTCTGCCGCACGTGCTCGTGACGCCTGGTACCGCCAGGGGCGATGCGATGCCAGGAGGCCCCAAAGGGACCTCCCCCTTCAGCTGACCTCATGCCTGGCCAGGGAGAGGGGCCCCGGCCTGCAGCAGGGGACGAAGGCTCCCGGACGTCTTGGGGTGACTGCCGGCGAGGGAAGCCAGCACTGGCCCTTGGTCCCGCCCCAAACCGCAGGCCCCACGGGGCAAGCCCTGCAGACAGGACTGTGAGTGAGCCGACAGGGGCTCTCCAAGCACACTCATCAATCAGCAAGGGGTGTAGGAGGGGGAGCAAGCTGCCTCTCCACAGGGCCCCCTCAGGGTGCTCCCCTCTAGAAGAAAAGCCCAAGGGAGTCGAGCCCCAGTGGTGGGACTTTAAGGACCTGAATGGCAGAAGAACGTGGGCGCCCGAGGACAGAACCATGAGCGGGATGGGGCAGAGCAAGCAGCCCGCGCCCCGCAGATCCTGCCCCCCAAACCACACTGCCACCTCCACAGCTTTGTGATTTTTAATTTTCTTCTAATTTTAGGATTGTAGCAGCGTTGTAAGAACCCTTCTAAGTGTTTTAGGGAGATGGTAATGGTCCTACACTAAAATAATTCAACCAACACTATAATTTTAGTGCCACCATCAAAATGAAATAATGGCTGTTTACTATGTTACACCTTTCAAATGACCTTCATTTGAATACAAATTGTGGCTGGAAATTCTAAAAGCTGCTCTGTTCCAGAAGGCTGCAAAATGCAGGAGCTCAGATCCTCCCCCGGAACCACAGTTTACACGAATCTTTCCGTGGAGCTGCTGGAGACCCATTCACACCACCCTGCAGAATCCACCTGCCCTCAGGGCATCGAGCTGGGGAGGCAGCAGAGTGGGTGGGAGGTTACCTGGGAAGCCCACTGAGCTGGGACCCGAGCACAGAGAGCAAGGAAGGTTCAGGACACTTCCTCAAGGGAGACAGATGCTGCTCTGCCTTGGCCAGCCCATGTCACATGTCTCACCTGGCCTGTCCCCAGCCCTGCCCTCCCTCACCTTCCTCTAGCCACACCAAACTGCTCCCCCGGGCTCACCCCATGCTTTCTCCACTCTGTATCTTTGCTCAGGTGCCCACCCCACCAGACGGAAGGGGAACCCGTGCATTTATGCATCCATCCACGAGAGCTTCTGCAAGACGCAGAGGTGGAGAGACCCAGGCAGGCGATGCGTGTGAGTGCGTGTCCTCTCTCTGCTGTCCAGGACACCTGGGGTCAGGAGTGTGTCCCACTCAGCTTTGTATCCCGAATACCCAGCCCTCAGTTCACGGGGGTTGGATTGAAATCTCGTCTCCAGAAGCTTTTTAGACTCACTGGTAGGCAGTGTACCCAGTCTCAAACGTGGCTGTAATTATTACCGC
Organism: Pteropus vampyrus; assembly: GCF_000151845.1. Classification (NCBI taxonomy): domain Eukaryota; kingdom Metazoa; phylum Chordata; class Mammalia; order Chiroptera; family Pteropodidae; genus Pteropus; species Pteropus vampyrus. The sequence goes on from NW_011888923.1 coordinate 1,521,463, forward strand.
CTTTTGTTTACATCCAAATGAAGGCTTTTTAAGAACTCAGGTTGAAAAATTTTTAGATATGTGGCCTAGCATGAACATCTAATGTCTCTAGATCGTACTTCCCACACCTGCAGAGGAGTCACAGTAAATCTGCCCTGCAGGTCATTGTCACGAGCGACATAAATAGCCTCACCTGGCGACATAAAAAGCTTCACCTGGCACAGAGCCCGCCATTCACTGGGGGTGCTGACACCACCTGCCCTCCAGCTTATGCACCCACGTTACCTGCAGGGTGTGGCTCCTGGCCTCTGGCCAAGCCCATGCTACCACCCCCAGCTCCGCCCCTGCTCCTGCTGTTCGCCTGGCTTGGATCCAGAAGGTTCCCCACCCTCCTCTCTGGCTCATCCACCCTTCAGGGACACTCATCTCCTGCCTCCCAGAAAGCCCTCCTGGGGGGGCTATCGTGGCCTGTTACCTCCTCTGGGGCACTGGGCCTGCATCACAGACGTGCTTCCTGTTCCGGGGGCCTGCCTCCCAGCTGGATCTACTCTGTCTAAGGCAGTTCCCTAAGGAGCGGGCCCTTTTTCCCTTCCGGCCCGATGGCCAACTGAATGCTGCAGCTGCCATTACCCCCAAGAGGTCGAATGAACGCGGAACCTTCTCCCTCCCATTCTCAGCAGTAACCACACATTGCTTTGCCC
>NW_011888923.1:1523115-1528730 GCF_000151845.1 Pteropus vampyrus
ATGATGACGGTACACCTACCAGAAGTTCCAGAGAAAAAAAGATACAGTCAGGCCCTGCTTCCAAGGCGCCCACCGCGTAATGAAAAAGAAACAGCAGCAACAAACAGAAAAGCGAGCAGCCGACGGTCACGGTGCAGTGGCACCTGCCACGCCGCTCCCTTGGCCCTTAACTTTTTCAGCTTCGGGTGTCGCCCTGTTCCTGTGGGAAGGCCCACCCCTGAGCGGCAGGGACAAGGTCCCACGCTCTCCCTGCCCTGATTGCTCGCACCGCTTGTGGCGGGGGGACACACTGCTGGCCTTGGGCTTCTGATGACCCAGGGTCGGCTCCCGGCTCCACCGACCATGTGACTGACTCTGGGCGGCCGCTTCATCTCTGCCCCACAGTGTCCCCTAGAAAACAGTGCTGGCACCTCCTTCACAAGTAGAGCCGCGTGTGTGGCAGGGTGATTTATGGAGAATTTAATTTGGCAGGATAACCTGTTGAAAAATTAACTTGTATCTTGTAGACTCATCAAAAATGAAAGGAAGGTACTCTCCCCTCCTCCCAGGAAGATGGCAAGCCTTTTATTTATTCCAAAAAGTACTTGATATTTTTTTATGACTGGATGATTTTTTTTTTTTTTTATGATTTACCCCCTTGGGAAAGCAAATATCTCCATCAGGTTTCAGGGCCAGGAGGAGCTGTCGGTCTACGCTGAAGGAACACCCCTGGACAGAGGCCTTTGTATGTCTAAGGTCTCTACGCTGACCCCCTGAGATGGGAGAGGACTGAGGTCCGCCCAGCGGAGACTTGAGCGGGGGACGCTGGCTCTCTCTTAGTCTAGAGAGGACACAGGTGGAGTGTCTCGGGGAGCAGGGACCTGAGCTTGATCAGATACAGCAATGCTGAGGTAGCAGGTCCTCGGCGTCGGGGGGTGGGGGGGCGGCCTGTGAAGACCACACACCTGAGTGAGGCTCACGGTGACCCTTCTTGGCAAGGAGTGGAGCCACCAGAGGGGCCGCCCAGCCCCAATGGCCTCCGCTTCGCTCTGCGTGGCTGGGCGAGCCACGGCAACCACACCCAGAAGGGGCCCGGAAAACTCCAGACTTGGTGCCAACCGGTCCTCATGGCAGATGGGGCCTCGAACTGAGTTCCCCGTGATTTAAACAAAAAAATGTAACCTTCCTGCAACCCAGCATCTTGGAATAGTTCCAAGCTGACCCTGAGGGGGATTCTCAGAGATGATTAATTCATAACCGCCTCACCAGCCAAGCACAATCCTAGACTGGGAGACAACTGATACTTTATTTTTTGAGACGATGCCCAGAGAACCGGAGCAGACAGAAAAGGGGGGGCTCTCAAAAGTTCCTGCTGTTCAGGGGGAGTGAGGGAAAAACGAGCTTAAAAGGATCCTGGGGAATGCTTCAAAACCCTGGGACAGACAGACAGACATGGAGCGGCCGACAGCATGTCCGGGAAAAAAGGCTGGGGGCAGGAGAGAGTGGACACCCTGTCACAAGTGAATGAAAAGGGCCCTGTGACATTCAAAGTGCTTTTATGTGAATGCAGGTGAGCGGCTCAATAACGACTCACTGACTCACGCCACCCAAGTCTTAGACGGTTAAGACAATCCCGAGAACAGCCTGTGGCTGGGGGCTTTGTCGGCAGGGGTCCCGGGCACCCGTCACTTCAGTTGCCAGGGCTTAGGCAGCTGGCTGTGAGTCTCGGCGGGAGAACCTTTTCCAAAAGCAAATGGGTTCGAGGCAGCAAAGGGAAGGAATCTAAACCCACGAGAGATTAAGAAAGAAAACCACCCGACTTTGACGGGGCTCACAGGTCGCCCCCGGCCTGCTTCAAAAAAATCTGCAGAACACAGCACTTCTTTGCCAAACTGAAGCCTTCTGTGCCCCATTCCGAAGTGCCAAGAAACCACAGGCCTGACGCCTAGATGATTCTCCAGGACACCCAGTGTGCGAAGAGTTCGGCCTCCTCTAAGCCCCCCTCTCCGGAGCCTGCCTGCCCTCCGGGGCCCACACGGGACATCTGCTGGCAGAGAAGACGGAGCGGGAGGACATCAGACAAGCTGCCCATTTCCATCTCCCCCACTGCCACCCAGCTTCCCCGTTCACAAAAGCCCTTCTTCGCTCTGGGACAGAGCCCACCAAAGCAATCACATCCATCATTCCGTGGGCTTGTTTAAGAAAATTTGCTTGCCTACAACTGCCGGCTGCCATGTTCTGTGCCCCACCATTGAGGGTTTATTTTACATTAAATCTCCAAGCCAGAGACCCTCCCGTTGGTCTGCACAAAGCAGAGTAACTGGTCCGAGTGTTTTTAAAAATAGATGCAACTCCAGACCCCAGGAAACAGAAGGGACATTACGGGAATACACAGCTGTATTGTTTTCTTACTCTATGAAAAATTGGATTCTCGTCTCCTGTTTCCCCTTCTGCTCCTTGCTCCTCCCTCTCCTTGTTCCTCACCTGAGGCTCGGTGGCTCCTGCACCAAGAACAATACATTTTACAAATGAGCTTCCCAGACAACAGCCCGCCCCCGCCACAGGGTCCCGAGCTGCTCTGAGCACAGTGCTGGGGGCCCAGAAAGCTCCAGCTTCCATCTTTCTTCAGACCACAGTGCCGAATTTTAAATAATGAGAACCCCACAGAAAAACCAGCCACAGCTTCGAGCTAGGATTGGGGAGCACGTTTCACCACGGGCCTCCCAGGCCAGCTGGCCCCGACGCGGGAATTTCCTTTGGCTCTGAGGTCTGAAGATGTGCGGGCTGCTTCTCCAGCTTGGACCTCCCGCCAGTAGAAGTACGAGGAGGCGGGTCCTTCGTTCGCTCTGATGGCCACAGGAATGGCCGACACTCACGAGCAGTCGCCGGGGTCCAGGGCTGAGTGAGTGCCGAGGGTCACGAGGACCCTCTAAGCTAGGTGTGGCCTGGCTTAGAAGGGACCAAAACACACCCGGTGCCAGGCTGTGTGTGGTCACGGCTACCCCCGCCTTGACTTCCCTCTGCTTTCAGTCCCTGCTGCAGACCGAATGTCTGTGTCCCCAAAATTCACACGCTGAAATCCTAACCGCCCACGCGATGGTGTCAGGAGGTGGGGCCTTCGGGAAGCGATTAGGTCACGAGGGTGGGGCCCTCGTGAGCAGGATCCATGCCCTTGTAAATGGACCACAGAGATCAACGTCCGAGCCTTCGGAACTGCGAGAAATAAGTGTTGTTACCAGCCACCTGGCCGGCGGTGTCTCCTTACAGCCACCGGACAGTCCCTTCGCTGGATCTGCCTGGCCGATCTCCGGCCCCCGAGACAGCTGATAGGACTTCCCCTTCCCCTCGACCGCATTCTCCTCAGAACATACGCTCAATGGGGACAGGGGCCATGCTCAATGGGGACAGGGCCCACGCGTGCCTGGTGAGCCACCCGAACACCGAAAGGGGCCACCTGGCGTCCAGCAGCGCTCAGGGCGCGTGGCGCACACTGGCATGAGACAGCGCTCATGGAACACGGGCCCTGGCTCCAAACGCAGAAAAGGTAAAATTTCAAACAGTTGTCGAACGTCGAATCAATATTAATTTACTCAAATGCATGAGTAAATGCCTTTAACGATGCCGCTTTGTCTTTATTAAACACAAATGACCGGGTATGTCACCGAGAGTACACACAGGACTTTTAAGTTGCTTATTATTCTTCCCCGCAATTTACAGAAGCTGACACTCTTCAGAACTAGAAACCAAGTCTCCCCTCCCCCGCACCCCGCACCCCACCCCGGAGCAACACAGCAGCCACCTCTGTCTCTGTTCAAGACCCTTTCTGCTTAGCGACGTTTCTCCATGCACAAGCTCCTCGGTGGGACGGAGGGGGAGGCAAAGGAGACAACCTCCATCGGCGCCTCCTGCTCCTCCCCTCCCAACAATGCCAGTGCAGAGCCAGGCCTGGCCCTGCTCACAGCCCATCCGGGACTCACAAGGTCTCCCCAGGAAACAGCAGCCGCCAGCTCCACCAGGAGGCTGCGGGTGGCGGGTGGAGAGCTCACGCCAACAGCAGAGGGCGCTCAGTCACACCTGGGTGGCAGCGATGATGCCTTCACCACCCCGGGAGCCACCGCGGGCAGCCCAGCCCGCCCGCTGCTCCAACGCCCCCATCCTCTTCCTTTCTTCCTGAGCAGGAAACGCATCCCCACCACCTACCTGATAACGATGTCCCCAGAACACTCGTGAGTGTTTTCATCCCGCCACAGACATCATTATCCTGCACCCAGTCGGCTCTAATGCAGCGAAGATTTAAAAGTGATTGAACGTCTCTTAATAAAAGGCCTGCCTGTGGATCTATTCTCCGGTTAGAAATCTAACCAGAAGGTTCTTTTGCCACTGCGTGCTCAAGAGACAGCCGCGAACTTGGCAGTGAGGGTGCAGGCTCAGAACCCCTCCGCGGATGTGCTCTCCAATTCCTCCGGACATTACAATTTCAAATTTCCTACTTTCTCCCTATTCGTAATCCTAATTAAAGGTGCAGCAGAATGACTTGAATACAATTGCACACTCTGCTATCTGATTACCTTTTCATAAGCGTGGTGCCACAAAGAAAGAAATTTTGACACTCCGGCAATAGAGGTGCTGCTATAAATACGCCCACCGCCGACACCCACGTGTGATGACTCACAGAGGGTGAGGAAAAGGGAGGGGACCCACTGTGTGCTCTTCTGCGGGCATGTCTGTGCTCGCTCTGTCAATGACTTTCAAGGTTTTCTCCATCCCGCTTCATGTTTGCTGACTTTCCTAGGACAACAAGGGAGCCAGCAGCTGGGGGACCGGGAGCCGGGCCAGCTTGGAAAGCACAGGGCCCTCAAGAGGACGGCCGGCGCGGTGGAAGGGGGCCCCCATCACCTCTTCCACACCGCCTGGTCTCTGCCCGCCCCCCTCGGGGCCCGCCCCATCCCTGCCACGGAGCCTACGTCCTGGAACGTTCTGGCGGCTCGCCGCGCTCCGCCCAGCACTGTGGAGGACGCTCGTGGTGTGTCAGGCAGAGAAGGCGAGATATAAATTATGCAAATACACTAAATATAAGCACACGCGCAAAAGAAGGCGTAGAAAATGTACACCGACGTGACAGCGGCGGCTGTTTGAGTTGAAAATAATCTTACAGAGATGCAGGCAAAGTAGAGGCTGCCTGGGGGCAGCGGGAGGAGCGCGCGCGCTGACCGCGAAGGGTGGCGAGAGATGTCTGCGGGGGGCCAGGTCCCCAGCCTGCGTGTGGCGGAGGTTACGCGAACCGACACGCGTGACATGAGCGAGGCGGACGCACACACGCGGTGTCGCGACGCGCTCCCGGGACGGGCCGCGGCGGGCGCCGGACGAAGGGTCAGCGAGGCCTCCCGGTACCTTCTTGGCCACTTCCCGTCATTTTATAATATAAAGGTTAAAACAGATGCGACCGCGTGCACAGCTCATGCGGAGGGGAGCGGCCGGGGCCCAGGCCGGCGACCAAGCCCATAAGCACCATCCGACCTTCGTCCCAGACACGGAGAGGCCGAGAGCGCGCACGTTCCCACCGGGTTACCCATCGAAGAAGCCCCAAGGCAGGCGCCGCAGCGCGGCGGGGGACGCCGAGGCGGGCGCGCACTGTC
>NW_011888923.1:1529245-1553335 GCF_000151845.1 Pteropus vampyrus
TCCGGGGACTGCGGGAATTCTCGGGGTCGAGGGGCAGGTGACCTCCATTCGCCTTGTCCCCTCCACCTCCATGAGGTGGGCGGGGCTCCCCCCAGGTGCGCTGCTGGGCCAGCCTGCAAGGTTGCCGCAGTGTGTTCCTGGACACATGAGACAGCCCGTTTCGGCCTAAACAAAGGGAGCAAGCAGGGTCACAAGGCAGTACGACACCACCTGGCCGCCCCTCCCGCAGCTGCTGCTCAGCAGGCAAGTGCATGGCTCCTTGGCCACCCTCTGGGCTCCTGCCAGCCTGCCAAAACCACCGGCACACGCAGGCCGCACAAAGCCCACTGCTCTACAAGGCTACTTTTCCAAGACTGGAAGATTTGGTCTAACTCATCTAAACAAACGAAGACAAACCAAATGAAAAGACAGAAGACTATCTCTCAAGTGAAGGAATAAGAAAAATCCCCAGAGAAAAAACCCTAAGGAAATGGAAATAAGAATTTTGCCTGATAAAATATTCAAAGAAATAGTCATAAGGACTCTCAGGAACTTGATACTGTAATAGAGGAGTTTAGGGAGACCATCAACAGAGAGTTGGAAAGTACAAGAAAGAACCACGACCTGAATAATACAATAACTGAAATAAAAAACACATTAGGAGGAATCAATAGCCCTTTAGCTAACACAAAAGAATGGATCAGCAATCTGGAAAACAGACTAGTGGACATCAACCAATCAGAACAGCAGAAAGTAAAAAGAATTTTTAAAATTAAGGATAGTTTAAGGGATCTCTGGGATAACACCAAGTACTCAAACATTATAGGGATCCCAGAAGAAGAAAGGAACGAAAGTTTTATTTAAAGAAATAATGGCTAAAAATTTCCCTAACCTGGGAAAGAAAACAGACACTCAGGTCCAGGAAGGACGGAGAGTTTCAAACAAAGTGAACCCAGAGAGACCCGCACCAAGACGTGCTGTAGTTAAAATGGCAAAAGTTGAAGATAAAGACAGCACCTTAAGGAAGAAAATGAAAAATGGGTTACAAAGGAAACCCTATAAGGCAATCCGCTGATTTCTCACCAGCAACTTTACAGCCAGAAGGGAGTGGCAGGACATCCAACAGAACAAAGAGGAAATCAAACAAGAAATCAAAAACTAGAAATAAGTGAAAATAAAAACATAACTTTTCAAAATGTATGGGATGCAGCAAAAGCAGTTCTAAGAGGGAAGTTCATAGCAATACAGATCTACCTCAAAAAAATAAAATCAAACAAGAAAAATTCCCGATAAACAATCTACACCTAAAGAAATTAGAAAAAGGAGAACAAAATCTAAAGTAAACAGAAGGAAGAAAATAGTTAAAATTGAAGTGAAAATAAATGAAATAGAAATTTTTAAAAAAATAGAAAAGATCACTAAAACTATAAGCTGGTTCTTTGAAAAGATAGTCAAACTCATCAAGATGCAAAGAGAGAGATAAATAAAATCATAAATAAAAGAGAAGTTACAACTGACAGCACAGAAATACAAAGAATCGTTAAAGAACATTATGAACAATTATATGCCAACATATTTGACAATCTAAAAGCGATAAATTTCTAGAAGTATATAACCTTCCAAGATTGAACCAGAAGAAACATAAAATCTAAACAGACCAATTACTAACAATGAAATTGAAGCATTAATAAAAAAAACTCCCAACAAAATATCGAATGTCAACTCAAACTGAAAAATGAAAATTAAAAAACTACCAACAAATAAAAGTCCAGGATCAGATGGCTTCACAGGAAAATTCTATCAAACATTCAAAGAAGAATACCTATCCGTAAACTATTTCAAAAAATTGAAGAGGAAGAACACTTCCAAACTCATTTTATGAAGCCAGCATTACCCTAATACCAAAACCAGATAAACATATTACATAAAAAAGAAAATTATGAGCTAATATCCTTAATGAACATAAATGCAAAAATTCTCAACAAAATATTAGCAAACCAGATTCAGCAATACATTAAAAGAAATATACACCATGACCCAGTGAGATTCATCCCAGGGACGCAAAAATAGCTCAACATCTGTAAATTAATGAATGCAATACGTCACACAAACAAAATGAAGGATAAAAACCATATGATCATGTCAATAGATGAAAAAAAAGCATTTGACAAAATTCAATATCTTTTTATGATAAAAACTCTCAACAGTATGGGTATAGAAGGAACGAACATAACTCAACATCTTAAAGGCCATATGTGACAAACCCACAGGTAACAACCAACTCAATGGTGAAAGGCTGAAAGCCTTTCTTCTAAGATAAGGAACAAGACAAGGATGCTACTATCACCAATTCTATTCAAGATAGAATTGGAAGTTCTAGCCACAGTAATCAGACAAGAAAAAGAAATAAAAAGCATCTAAATTGGAAATGAAGAAGAAAAACTCTCATTATCAGATGGCATGATACAATATATAGAAAAACCTAAAGACTGCACCAAAAAACTATTAGAACCAATAAATGAGTTCAATAAAGTTGCAGGATACAGAATTAACATACAAAAACCTGTTGGATTTCTATACACCAAAAATAAAAAATCAGAAGAAATTAAGAAAACAATCTCACTTACAATTGCATCGATAAGTATAAAATATCTAGAAATAAATATAACCAAAGAGATGAAAGACCTGTATTTTGAAAACTATAACATATTGAACAAAGAGATGGAACAAGATACAAAGAAATGGAAGAATACACTTTGCTCTTGGATTGGAAGATTTCATATTGTTAAAGTGTCCTTACCACCTAAAGCAATCTACAGATTCAACGCAATCCTTGTTCAAATACCAATGGCGTTCTTCTCAGAATTAGAACAACTAATCCAAAAGTTTATATAAAACCACAAAAGATCCAAAATAGCCAAAGAATCTTGAGAAAGAACAAAGTGTGGGGGGTATCATGCTCCCTGGTATCTAACTATACCAGAAAGATACAGTAATCAAAACAGTATGGTACTGGCATAAAGACAGGTATATAGATCAATAGAGTAGGAATAAATCCTCACTTACAAGGTCAGTAAATCTATGACAGAGGAGGCAAGGATATACAACAGGATAAAGACAGTCTATTCAAAGAGCGGTGCTGGCAAAAATGGACAGATACATGCAAAAAAACATGAAATTGAACAACTTTCTTACACCATATACAAAAAGTAAACCCAAAATGGATTAAAGACTTAAATGTTAGACTCGAAACGATAAAACTCCTAGAAGAGAACATAGGCAGTAAACTGACATCAGTCTTAGTAATATCTTTTTGTATATATCTCGTCAAGCGAGGGGAAAAAAATAAAAAATAAGCAAATGGACTGCATCAAACTAAAAAGGTTTTCCACAGCAAAGGAAACCATCAACCAAACAAAAAAGACAACCTACTGAGTGGGAGAAGATGTTTGTCGATGATTCATCCAATAAAGGGTTAATGTCCAAAATATATAAAGAACTCATACAGCTTAAATACCAACACCAAAAATACAAACAATCCAATTAAAAAATGGGCAGAGGACCTGAATAAACATTTCTCCCAAGAGGACATACAGTGGCCAACAGACATGAAAAAGCTGTTCAACATCACTAAGCATTAGAAAAATGCAAATTAAAACCACAATGAGATACTACCTCACACCTGTCAGAATGGCTATCATCAATAAATCAACAAGTGCTGGTGAGGATGTGGAGAAAAGGGAACCATCGTGAGCTGTTGGTGGGATTGCAAATTGGTGCAGCCACTATGGAAAACAGTTCGGAAGTTCTTCGAAAAATTAAAAATAGAGCTGTCACACAATCTAGCAATTCTACTCCTGTGTATTTAACCAAAGAAATCCAAAACACTAATTTGAAAAGATATATGCATCTTATGTTCATTGAAACAATCAAGATGTGGAGGACAAATAGATGTCCACCAATAGAGGAATAAAGTAGATGTGGTGTGTACATACACACACACGCATATACATATATATACATATATATTACCGAGCCATAGAAAAGAATTAAATCTTACCATTCATGACAACATGGATGGACTTAGGGGGTATTATGTTGAATAAAATAAGTCGGACATAGAAAGACAAATACCGTATGATTTCACTTATGTGAGGAATCTGAAAGAACAAAATAAATGAATAAAACAAAATAGAAAAAGACCTATAAATATAGAGAATAAGCGGGTAGTTGTCAAAGGGTGGGGAAATGGGAATTTAAAAAAAAAAAAAAACACCAGAAGGAGCCCACTTTAGATACTTTACATTAAAAAAAAAAAATTCAGGGAATAGGAATAAAAAGGCTCATAAAAAACACTCAACAGAAAAAAAAGTCCAAAAAAATTCAGAGAAATAAGCTCCATGATAAAATAAGAGAACAAAGGGGTAATACAGGAGACAATAAAAGGTTAAAACATTAGCTTTTAGAGCTCAGAAAAGGAGCAGAGATTTAAGAGGAGAAAAAGGCCACAATAGAAATTAAGGCCAAACTGAACACAGCACAAGGAGGAACGGACGTTGTTGAATGCACAAAAACGGACACACGGGTAATGGCGGAGAAAAGCAAGCAGCTGTGAAAAGAGCAGTCACGGTGTTCAAAGAATTAGACGAAAACGGAACGAGATAAAGGAGATACAACACAAGCACAACCGGAAAAGGGAATATGCGTGTTTTATAACGCACGTATGTAACATTTTGCATGTACATTATATATTTTATACACACGCACACACCGCACATCACACATGCCCTAGGAAAAGCACAGAGACATAGCCAATCGCAGTTACTGCAGGGTTGTACAAGGATGGGACTGGGGACACTGCTTGCCTCCAAGGCACAGGAACTGGGTGGCTGAGGAACAGCCTTGAGCATGTATTTTGTTTCTTGAACATTAAAAAAAACAAAAACAAAAACAAAAAAAAAACAGCTCATCTCATGTGGGTACCACTTATATCCAGCACATCAGTCAGCCTCAGCACAGTCCCAAAGCAGGTGTGATGAGCCTGTTTTCAGGTGAGGATGCCGACCAGGTTTCAGGGTAAGTGGCAGCACAGCGACAAGTCCAGGACTGGCTGGCCCTTGCCCACCTCCGCCACCTCATTCCTGCGGTGTTCCCACCCCTGTCTACTCAGGTCACATGCATCCCGCTGGCGCCGCCACAGACCACAAAAACCATCTCCTTCCTGCCCAGACTCAAGCCCACCTGCATCCTGCTCATAAGCTGCCTAATTTAGTGCAGCTCGGGCTGCTGGGACAGTGCACTTGGCGGTGGACAAAGAGGCTGGTTTAGCCCGCCACGCAGATGCTCACGGTGGCCCAGCAAGGACCCCCGTTTATCTCAGCTGCCATTCTTCCCCATTCAATATCCTCGCCTAGATCGGCCAGGAACTAAGGCAAGACGGGGGCCCCTCGGTGGCTCTTCTCTCACTCAGGATAAAACCCAAACTCTTTAAATGTCCCTCGACTCGGCCAGATGGGCAAGGGCCTTGGAGACAGACCCCGGCCACCTGTACAGCCCGCCCCGCCGCACGTCTCCACTGGCTCCTCCCCGCGCACGCTCTCTGCAAAGCCCCCACCCTGCGTTCCCTCTGCCTGACGGGCTCCGCCCCGTCCCGCACCCCAACCTCCGCTCTCCGTCTGCCTCCTCTCACCCGGGCGTCCGCCGCTCATCCTCAGGTCTCCACTTAGACAGCACTCCCTCCGGGACTCCTCCCCGACCCACCAGACTGGATAATATGCCCCAAACACGTGCTCCAGCAAACCCCCGACCCTTCGCATGCCACACTGATCACCCGTGTCATCGCTGCCCGCTTGCTCATCTGTCCCCCTCCCCAAATAGACCGTCAGCTCCAAGATGGCAAGGACCGTATGCACTGCCAAGTACAGCTTCTGGCACACAGTAGGTACTCAGTAGGTACGCAGTAGGTACTCAGTAGGTATGCAGTAATAGTTGCCAAGTTAATGAATTTCAGATGGAGAAGCTGACACGACTTCCCAAGGCCACATTCACAGGCGAGGTTGCTGGGATGGAAACTCAGGCAGTGTCCCCCTGACCTCCATGACCTTTCTAGCTTAAGCAAGGACAGGGCCATCCCTCCAGCCTTTATTTCTGACCTTGTCCCAGCACAGACAGAAGCAGGGGGCACGTCCAGACACAGCCCGCTTCCCCAGGAGAGTTCTGGGTCCGGAGAAACACGCGCAGAGCCACAGCAGGAGCAGGCCCTTCAGACCACAGAGGGGACAGTCAGCTGCTCCTGAGAGTGCCATCTGGGGCAGGGTGGGCCATGGGAATTCTTGGGCTCCATGATTCAGGAAGTGGGGCGGTGGGGGGCGGGTCTCAGTGGCAAAGAGAACACGCTGCTGAATGCTTCAGGCTCAGTTCGGCAATTTATCGATGTTCTTTGAGTTAACGCATTATTATTAGTTTGCATATTTATAATGTGCCCTCCAGTTATTAACGGTGGTATAATGCCAACTGAGAAAACCAAGAGACTTCAGAAATATTTACATAGCAGCATAATTAAGACTAAGAGCTGAGTCACCCAGGGATCCTCCTGATATTCTGGGAGAGATAAAAATAGGACATTCTGACTTCGTACCTGCACGAAGACCCTCCCCAAATCCGGGCCGGGCAGAAGCCCACTGTGCCCGCCCTGGGGGTGCCCTCCGCTGTCAGCATCAGACAGGCCATCTACAGAACGCCTAATCGCTGCCTGTCCCCAGCTGACTCAGGCCAGATCTTCAAAGTAGGGGCGCCACATGCAGGTGGCTAGTTTGTGAGAGAAAGGAGCCCCCAATCCAAGAAGCTCCAGACATCTCCCAGGGGACCCTCAAAGGTACAGGCTTTGATACAGAAAGTTCTCTGAATGATGAGCAATAAAGCCTTCTAGGACCCCAACACTGATTCTTGGGTCAAAGGCGGCCGACCTCCCACTGAGCCCCTCAGACAGACCAGCTGGCAAAGAATCAGCTCTGTCTCCTCCAAAAAAAATGGCTTCCGGGACCCCCGGCCCAGCCCCTCATCACATTCTCTGCTTCTCCCTCCACCCAGAACTCTGCTGTCCAGCAGAAAAACTCAGGTTGGTTCCAGATGGGCTCAACCGTGATTTTTTTCATGAGTATCTTTTAAAATAAAAAAGGAAATAGGTTTTTTAAATGGGGGGAATCAGCTGATGAAAACATAAAATTGTGGTCCATCCATAAAATGGCGTATAATTCGGCCATAAAAAGGAATGAAGTCCTTGATGTATGTCTGCTACAGCGGGGAAGGACCCTGAAAACCTCACGGCGAGTGAAATAAGCCAGACCCAAAAGGCCACACTCTATACATTCCATAGATAGAAACGTCCAGAGTAGGCGCACTCAGAGAGGCAGAGGGTGGATTAGCAGTCATTTAGAGCTGGAAGGGTGGTTGGGGGTGACAGCTAAGGGATGAAGCGTTTCTTTTGGGGGTGATAAAATCTTCTCCAATTGATTGTGGTGATGGTTGCACAATTCTGTGAGTATACCAAAATGGTACATACCAAATATACCATCAACTCGTACACTTTAAAAGGGTAAATTGTATGGTATGTGATTTAAAACTCAATCTTTTTTACAAAGTGGGAGAAATTCCTGTTTCTCCTGGTATGAGGCCTGACTGTCACTGGCAGTCTGGCCCAGGGCCACCTCCAGCAGGTGCCCAGGCAAAGCGTCACCTGCAAAGCCTTTTCCTCCCCCTCTCAAAGCGTAACCTGCAAAGCCTTCCCCTCCCCCTCTCCGGAGGCCGCCCCACCCCCCCCACCCCAAAAGCTCTAGCTTGCTCTTGACACGGGAAGCTGCTGCCAAGAGTCCCAGACAGATCCCAAGCCTGAAAATCTACATGCCACAGGACACAACAAGCAGTAACTAATGCCAGACATGCGGCATCGCGCTTGCAATAAATGTCATCCTGTTTGGCTTCTGAAAGGGTCTCTGATATGCAGTTAATGCCGCATTCAGGCTCCATCCAGCCTCCATCACGGGCGATATGCAAATGAGGCTTTTGTCACAACCGGCACTAACTCTAATAACTCCCAAAGTGAAAATGTTCCCATAAAAACCACCATAAAAAGTCCCTTATTTTATTGCCAGCTAAGTTTTCTTCGCTTGTTGTCAGGAGTTTCTCTTCAGTGTTGATTAGCTAACAGGCGGCAAGTCATTTCTTTTTCCTTTAGAGAAACTGGGGCACACAGTCGCCAACCTGTCCCCTCCCTCCATCTGGAGTAGCCTTGCTTCAGCTGCCACCACTGCCCGGCCGCTCTGAGCCAGAGGGGCTTATAAACCACATTTACCTTCCCCAACGGGCGGCTGAAATGCATTACCTTTGGTCTGCTGGTTGCACTCCCTGGTCGACTGGGAATATAAAAATCAGCCTTATTTATGACAACGGTGCCTCTGCTCCCCAGGTTCGACCCGGCTTCCTGCCATACACACCCCCCCCCACCACCACACACACACACACACACACACACTCGTACGAGGGCACAAAGCTGCACATGCACACACATCACGCTGCTTTTCTAAAGCAGCACACATCACACACATCCCCCAAGAAAGGGCCCAGCCAGACCCTCTCAGCTGCCCCCAGCCTCTCTCTGCCCTGGAGCAGAAACCTGCCTCTCTCCCAACCCAGCGCCACGTACCCTGGCAAGAGAGGACTGGGCAGGTCTCTAAGACAAGGCCCACGTTCTCAGGGTGACGACACAGCTAAATCTCCGCCTGCTCTCCAAGACCCCCCGAGGAGGGCCTCAAACCCCTCCCACACGTTCCCCAGCCCGCCAGCCTCCCCGCCCCAGCCCTTACAAAGGACGTCACGATAGAAGACAGTCTCCTGCTTTCAGCCACAAAGGCCCTCAAGCCCATAGCTGACTGTCCCTGCAGAGAAACCTGCCTGGTCCCCTTCCTGAGAATTCCTGGTGCCACCCTACCAGCAAGACACACTACCTCCTTCCACCGGGGGGGCCCCTGGAGAGGAGGACCCAGTCACCAAAGTAAAACAATGTCGCGAACTGTGAAAGGCATGAGCGAGTCAGTCACTTTTCTACTTATGACCATTCGCCTGTGAGGGCAGGAGAGTGAGAATATGTAGCCTGTGATATAAAGTACCTGCGTGGACTCACCAAGTGGCCACCGCCAAGGGCACACACACTCCAGTATCCGATGTCAGGGAGAAGCCTCCATGACCATCCACCCACAGGTGAAGGGGGCCAGAGGTACCATGATTCTCGCAGGCTCTAAGACAGTGCTGCGGTTTGATGCAGAGGGAGCGCCCAGAGCCCCGGGGACACTGCACCCCTACCCAGAGGTTCCAGGATGCTGCACCCCTACCTAGAAGTTCCCCGACTCTGCACCCCTACCCAGAGCTCCCAGGACGCTGCGCCCCCACCAGGGCAGTCTCGGGCTAAGCTCAGGTAACCCCAGGGATGACGCAGGCAGCCCCAGCCTCCATGAGCTGCCACCGCCGCCACATGACCCTTCCCCCGCTAACGCCATCGGGCTAGGACCGCGGTGAGGGGCGCTTCCCCTCACTCCCGCAAGGGGGAGGGTCAGGGCACAGTCGCTAACTCCTGTCCCCAAAGGGTTGTGCCTGGGCTCCAGACCTGGAGAGGACACCCCAGCGCCCCCGGGCCCTACACCCCGCCGAGAACCGCAGCCCCCGCCACCGGGTCGGGCTTGGGGGCGGGTCGTGGACCCCGCGGGCAAGTGGGGCGCAGTCCAAGCACGTCTTTGCCCCGTTCTTTCCCTCCTGGCAGCTCCGATTCCTTTACTTGGGGTTTTAAAGGTCATGTTCTCCGCCAGCGGAAACATTCTACATGACACTTCTGAGGCAGAGGCTCCTCTGAGCGGCATTTAATCCAGGAACAGGCCCCCTTTGAAGAACAGGGTTTATAGGTCACCGCTCAGACGGCCTTTATAAATCACGCTGGCTCCTGCCTAGGGCGCCAGGCTGGGGGGCGGCGGGGCCAGAGAGGGAGGGGAGCGACCAGGGGGAAAGGCGGGGGCTAGAGGGAGGGGCGGGGCCGCAGGGGGAGGGGCCCGATGGGACGGGGCAAAGGGGACCAGCAGGGTGGGACCTGCGGGAGAACCACACTCCCCCCGTCCACCCACTCCTTGGCCTGAGACCCGGGCGCTCACACCCAGGCCCATCTCCCAGCAAGGGCAAGCTGACCTTGACGGCTTTAGTGAAGTGGGCTCAAAGGAGGGGCTTGGGAAGGGGCGGGCACCTCAGCCCCGCAGACAGTGGGGGGAGACAAGATACCTATTTGTCTCTGAACGGAGACCTGTCTGCCTTGTTCCCACTGCACCTCGTGCCCAACACAGAGCAGACGCTCCAAGCGCATTTGTGTAACGCGTGAGTGAAGGCGCCTGGGAGAGGTGTGAAGGCCATCCGGACCAGCACCAAGGCCATCCAGACCAGCACCGCGCTGATGCTCGGGGCCGGGACGCCCGGGGCCTGGACGCCCGGGGGACGCAGCCAGTGCCCGGGGCAGGGGCAGGGGAGGTGCGTTAGCAGGGGAGGGCCACCTGGGGCTGGGGGCTTGGATGTGACAGGACCCGCGAGATGATCCCCAACCCAGGAAGACCTTGGACTGGCTGCCAGAAAGTGATGCACAGCCACACCCTCTCCCACCCCTGGAAAAGGGTGCCCACCCCACCCTGAACCAGGGCAACCACCTGCAGCAAACTGAGAAGGTCCACTCTGTCTGCCTGTCCCTCCCGGACATCCAGCCAGACACGACCTTGCCCCATTTTAGAGGCTGGGGCATCCCAGTGGGAGAAACTAGGTCTAACCCTCGTGTGCACCCCAGTTTCCACCCTTCCCCAAGCTGGGCTGGCCCTCGGCATTCACGTCCTCTGGAGCCTGAGAACGAATGAACTTGGATCAATACAGTCAGCCCCTCAAAACGTTAAAACCTAGGAAAGGTCACTGCCAGCGCCTATTCCTCTTGGAGAACTCCCCTCCGCTCCCCCAACTCCAGAATGATGTCTCAAGGAAACATGACTGCGAGCCTTGCGCCCTGTGCCCTTCGGCCCCCACGACCACAAAGGGTGACTACGGAAGGTGGCCACGGACTGCCCAAAGTTCCTGAGGAACAGGAATTCACAGCAGTAGACCCCTTCTTGCCCACCCAGCGTCCATCCGCCATCACAGTCCTAACAGCACCTCAATTTTGTTTGGTTCTTCCCCCTCTACACCACACAGTCGTGACGGTGATGGACCACCAGGCCAAGGAAGCTAAACGGGGCAGGGGCGACGTGAGGATTGAAGAGCACATCCCAGTAAGACCCCCAGTTCCTGCCTCTGGGGTCCGCCTGGCCCTCCCAAAGCCCCCCCTTCCCAGGGGTCCGTCCTGCACGTATTCACCTCCTTACAACAGAACCCCTTCTGCTTAATTTAGCCAGACCTGATTTCTGTGGCTTACAACAGAAAAACCTTAACTGCATCTCGGCCCAGACGCTTTTTCCAAACCTTCCTAAATTTAGACAAGTTAGAAAAAAAAGTGAAGTGAAAATTGATTCCAGAGATTCCTCTACAAGGAATCGATTCTCACGATCGGACTGGGTTTATCCGTAAGGCTGCTGTGAGCAGATGTGGCCGCCCCATTTGCCGGTGGTATAACCTGGAGAAGTTACATAAGCTCTCTAGGCCTCAGTTTCCCCACCTGTACAATGGAGAGAACAGAACTGATTTTGTGGCTTGTCATGGAGACTAAGTTCATCTGGGCAAAGGGCTCAGGACGAGACCTGCCCACGCTCAGGGCTCTGGAAACCCTGGACGGGCTAGGTCCCTTGAGCCCAGCCAGTCAGGCAGTTACTCAGTCTTCATCTATTGAGCACCCACTGCATGCACAGCACTGCCCCAGGCACAAGCACACAAAGGCAGAGCAGCAGGACACCTGCCTGGAGAAGGTGCCGTTGGCTGCAGAGACTCGTAAACACATAAATCCAGTCCAGGTGATGAGGCTGTTGCGGAGGTAGCGACAGTGCTGTGGGAACAGAGGCGCGGTGATTAATTCTGCTTCGGAGGTTGGAGGAGTCTTTGCAGAGGAGGTGACATTTGAGCTGGACTTTGAAAGACGAGCTCTCCACAGAACTAAATCTGGACCCAGTGCCAAGAGATTCAGCCTGGGAAATCAATCCAGCCACCCGGGGGAGGGGCGGTCAGCTACAGGCTGGCTTCCCAGGGCTCCCTGCCCCGAGGACAGAAGCCTCGGCTCCCCCAGGCCGTGAGAGCCCAGCCTATTCCTTGGAGGCCATACCGGGCCTCTGTTTACTGTTTACAACCGGCCATCTTTTCCCACTGGCCGGCAGTCCACTCGCCTCCAGGTAAAGCGCTCCCTGTACCAAGCAAACTCCCCTAGTCTCCGCCCCTTGAACGCAACTTGAATTTTCTTCCTCCAGGAATAAAAATAATCGTGATCACTTTTAAATTATATCCTTTCTTTGTAAATGTTTTTCAGATTTCAAGGGAGAAGAAATACAGAGGATCAGTCAAGGGTGGAGCTTAATTTCAGCTCCGCTGCCAGCTACCTGGTGACCTTGGGCTGGTTCTCTAACTTCTCATGCTTCCGTTTCCAGATCTGTAAAATGAGGTAACGAGGTTGCTACGGAGAGGAAAAGATTCACACGCATGAAGCGTTTCGAGCATTATCGACCCAACAGCGGGCACTCGGTGAGTTCTGGTGGGTTTGTGTGGATTTCCTACCGCCCCTCCCCGTCTCTGCCCTGACTGAGCACCCAGCTGCTTTGTGATGCACGCAGGGGCCCTGCAGGAGGACCAACCTGGACACGAATCCCATGGGCCTCAGCTATGTGCAGACTGCGCGACTTCAGGCCAGCACCTTAACATCCTCTAGAGGGATAGGACCCGGTGTGGAGGGGCTTGCTAAGATAATGCAGGCCCGGCATGCAGGATGCATTCAGGAAACGTCAGCTACTGTTATTGACGACACCTATTTTCCTAGCACCTGACTTTTCTGTGCCTCGTCTCCCCAGCGAAGGTTCTTGCTGTGACATTCCGGAAGATGGGGACACCTCTCACTGGTCCCGGCACTGCTGGCAGTCTGGGCCTGCTCTGAGCGAGTGGCTTCATCCGGGCCAGCGCTGGAAGACGAGCAGCGGTGCCCGATGCCGACAGCGCTGCTTCCCGCAGACCCCGTCATGGTGTCCCCACATCCTGTGGGGGACCCCCCGCCATGCACACCGGCCTCCCCCACACACACTCATCTCCTGTTAGCATTATTTGAACCGCCCGTTCAGAGAGGATTCTGGTCGCCCTTTTCTCCTGGAACGTTCTGTGTACAAATCTGTGACTCCCCTTGGATATCTATGTGATTTTTTTCAACACGAACTGAACCGAGGATGAACATGTTTCCAGGACTCTGCAGAATTGCTGATGTTATTTCCCAATTGTTGGCAGCAAGGACTCCACCAAAATACTCAAGGTCAAGAGACCAGCATGGTTCTAGGCAATCTGTACCTCTTAAAACAGTGACAAATATGTTATTTAATTTTAATGAGCTTTTTTGCATCTCAAATCTAATTACAGCATTATCAAGTACTGCCTTGAACTGCAGGTGGCTTCTCATTTCGTGTGCGAAGCCTGCCACGAGCATTTTTCGTGAATACTAATAACCGCTTAATTTTACTATCCGCTGGAAAAAAAAAAATAAAAACTTTCAGCAACTTATAAGGCTGGGCTTTATCAAGCATCTGTGGAGGGGGAGCACAGAGCCACGCGGCTTAATTAAAAAAAATAAATACTGTGCGTGGCCACCCCGGAGGGTGACAGCTCAGGAAGCTGTGGAGGCACAGTGGACATGGGCTGGGAGGGGACAGGCTTTGAGCGCTTCCTGGAAGCTCCATTTTATTGCAGGCTATTGCATCACATTCAAATTTCTCAATTTGCTTGCAGTTCAGAGAGAATGGTTCTGTCGGCAGATTTTCTGGGTGACGGACTTCAGTAATAGGCCCGGAGCGGGAGGTCCCTGAGGACACGCCCCCAAGATCTGTTGAGCAGACGGGTCCAAGGAGATGCCCACAAATCACCACGACAGCTGACCGAGAGGAGAGGCCGGCTGCCCCCCCACCCCCAGGCCAGGCCGAGATGGGAGATGGGGGAGGCAGCCAGCGGGTCCGAGGCTGCGGGTGAAGAGCTTTGCAGTTCCAGAAGGGTGAGAGTCATCGAAGGCCGCCACAACCCCTGCCACCGGGTGTGCACACGCCTGGGGTTTGCGTGGAGCTCACTTATTTTGAACATCGTTGACGCCGAACAGGGTCTTTGAAGGCTGGCTTCCTGGTCTGCACCTTCTGCAAGAGGTGGCAGAGGAAGAACAGGTTGCCACCGGTGCCTCATTCAGGAAGATCCTGCAGTCTGCACCGCTGTGGGGCGCACCTGTCCGACAGGGGGCTCCTGAAAACCGCATGCTGTCCCCTGCACAGACAGGCCACGCTATTGACCCAGCCACGCTCTCTCTCTCTCTCTGATTCCTGTAAACCATCTCACCAAATCCTGCCTCAGGTCTCAGCCCTGCCGGGGCCCAGCTCTGAGGTTACAAAGGTCAAACTGCCCACAAGGACCCCGCTCTGCACCTGCCTCTGGTAGGGAGAACAGTGTCCCCCTAACGGTGTCCACGCTACACTCCTCAGCACCTGCGAGTCCGTATGTTACGTGGCGAAGGAGAATTAAGCGTGCAAATGCAATTAAGGCTGCTAACCAGCTGACCTTGAGATGGGAGACATCCGGGTGTAATGTAACCACGCCAGTCCTTAAGAACGGACAAGAAGAAAGGACGCAGGAGTCAGAGAGAGATGACGTGAAAAGGGGTCCACCACCACTGCTGGCCTTGGAGGAGGAGGAGAAAGGGGCCACGAGCCGGGGGTGCAGGCGGCCTCTGCCGACCCCTTAATTTTCTCCCAGTGAGACAGACCCCTGCCAGACTTCTGACTCCGGAGCTGTAATAAATGTGTGTTGTTTTAAGCCACCGAGTCTGTGGCCATTTGTTAGGGCAGCAACAGGGAGTAGATGTGTGACCTAGAGACCGCAGAGTCGCCCATGAAAGCGTCACTGAGTCAGGCTGCCAACCTCGGTCGAAGTGGGCGGAGCAAAAGTACGTTAACGACCTCCCGGTCTGCGTCCTCCTTAGACGCGTGACACGAGGTTTTCTCCAGACAGCAAACTGGAAGGGGGCCACCACCGCCCCCGCCGAAGCACGCGGTTTTCCAGCTCCCAGACTCACATCCAAGGGGCCCTGCCTCGGGACTGCGCCCTGCACTGCGTCGTGAAGCTTGAGCACGGAGACCCCGCTGGGCCATGTCAGGACACCGCAGACACTCACATGGGCGCCCACGGAGCCCGGAGCCCGGAGCCAGCGCTGCTGCCCGCTACTCACTGGGTCCCACCCAGACTCCTGCTGGCTGTGCCTCCAGGTGGGAGAGAATCCCTGATGTCAGCTTGTCCATGGGTGGAACGGATGCTCTGCCACCGTGTCCCCGGACAGACAGGGAATTAATGGGCCAACACTGAGCCCCTTGTTTTTATAAGAGAACAAGTAGTTTATGACAAAGAACAAACTTTCCTTCCTTACGAGGCCATCCTCGGTGCTCCCTCTCCAAGCCCGTTAAGCCTAGTTATCTCTCGCACAACGCAGCCACACAGGTACCGTTGCTACCGACAAGTTCATTTAAGAGAATTTATAGCCTAATTGTGCAGCTGTTGCTTCTGAGTCAGTTTTAAGAGATTGTTACACAAGCGGCGTCATAATTTAGCCATGTTTTCATCTCGCAACTGTAGTGTGATTACCGTTTGTTAATAAGGAATGGCAAACAGGAGTGAGGAGGGCCAGCCGGAGAGGGCTAACGAGCCTCGGGCGGAGCAGGGCTGGGGCGACACCAGGACCCTGGGAAAGCCCACGCAGACCACGCAGACGCTCGGATGCACCGTGAACTGCATGCGCGTGGTACGCAGCTGAGTAAGCGCCTGGCCGAGGCGAGGAGTGGAGTGTCGCCCGCCTCCCCTGTTCCCACTGGGGATTCGGCAGGACCCCTGGACGGTTCTGGGCTCGGGGAGCAGGGAGGCCCAAGCGTGTGCCTGGAGCAGAGAAGATGCTCAGGATGGAGCCTGAGCTCTGAGGCCCTGCCGCAGCTCCTCCCTAGCAGAAAGTACTGGAAAGGGAGCTGAAGGAAGCACAGACCGGCCAAGCCTTGCCACCTGGGGTGCGCGGGCCTCCCTCCAGCTGCCACCTGGATCCCTCCAGCTGTCACCTGGAAGATTATTCACTTGCAGAGAGACCCAGTGGAGAAGATCGCTCTGAGTGATTGGCATCTGCTCCCACTGGTCACAGGCCCGGACAGAGGTCAGGTCCCAGCCCTGGCGGCCAAGCCTTCCGCAATCCAATCCGCTTCTTCCCACAGGCCGCAAAAACAGGGTGCCCCCAGCCCCAGCCAGAGCAGGGCGGGCTCAGTGAACCAGGAGCCAGGTGGGATTGCCCTTGGGGAAAACCAGGTCCCACTCCACAGCCACAAGGACAATAGTGTAACCCTGACTGCCACCACCCACACAGCGTCAGCCCCAAGTGCTCTGATTCCCCCCGGTGAGAAAGTTAAGCAGCCCACCCAGGGCGAGGGGCCTGGCCCCCACCCAGGTCAAACTGACTCCGAGGCCCTGGCTCCATCCCAGGTGCCACCTATGGACCTGGCCTTTGGGCTACAGACAAGCAGCAGCCCCCCGCTCCGGACCCCGCGTCTGACTCTGAACCATGTGACAGGGACAGGTGCCTTTGACCCTGTAGAGGTGACAGGACAGATGGTCAGATATACCACAGGCATCATGCCCGGGGTCATCCACCCTTTGGGGGTCCTGCGGGCCTTCGGCAGCCCCTGGCACTACCCCCGCATCTCGTTCAAAGCCTCCGGCCGTGATTGGTTGGACTAATTAGGGAAAGGGCGAGTGCTGTTCAGAATTTGGGGCTAACGAACCTGGAAGACTCATCTCCAGGCTGCTGGAGCCGCAGAGAAAAACTCAAGGCGGGGAGACAGCGATGGACACACACGACGCTTCTGATGGAGGGGACGGAGGCCGCGACGTGACAGGGGCGGGGCAGCGGCCTGGACGGGCCGGCGAGGCTGAGAAGCCTCAGGTGGTTCCGAAAGGGGGGGCCGGAGGCCCTGCTCCCCACCGGCCCCCACCCCACACAAGGAGGCGCCCCAGGAGGTGGCAGAGTCCCAGGCAGCCCCTTCGAGGTCAGAGACAATCACCTACGGGCACCTGCTCTCCCAACTCCAGCTGCCCCGCCCAGCTGGCTTTTAAAGGGGACGCTGCTCCTGTGGGGGTTGGGCGTGGAGCCGAGCTGGTGGCCAGCGGCTCCGAGCTCAGGGCCTGTCTCCTGTGTGGCCTTGAGCAAGTGACTTAACCACCTAAGTCTCTCATGTCTCGTTGGGAGAGTCCCCGCCAGTGGGCTGCTCTGTCCCAGACCCAGGGCTAGACAGGGACTCAGACAGACATCGAGGTGTGACAAAATAACCGTGTGCTGTTTGGGGGTTTGAAAAGCGATCATGGATCCTTCGGATAATGAAATACCAGAACTTGTGGGACAACTGGGCAGCGCTCTGGCTTAGGGCGTAAACAGAGAGGACAAATAAACTGCAGCTCCCTGACCCACGTCCCCCACTGGGACTGGGCACTAAGCACTGGGTGGGGCGTCTCCCGAGGGTAAATGCCTCACACCCCACGATGGCCTGCAGACCACAGACCACGATCGAGCCAGCTCCCATGTCTCCACACAGCACCCAGCACTTCTGGACACAGTCATCACCCCTTCCTGGCCTGTGGGACTGGTCAGTCATCAAGCCACCAACCAAGGCTGACGACATTAAAAGAGCCACAACATAGGACCGGCTTTTTTTCTACATGATGAGAAAATGGACAAGGACCAAACGGCGTGTGTAGCTGGCTCTGGAGGCCACCGTCCTTCTCCAGGAAGGGACCTGCCCACCAGCACTGCCCTCAGGGCCAGCAAGGGCGCGCCCAGGCCCTGAAACCCAGACCCTCCTCCAACTGGAGGCCTGTGGCTTCTCCCACAGAAGCCAGCCCCTGACTTCACGGACTTGCACGTGAGCGCTGGGTTTTTAGGGCGATGTAATGCTCAGCCATTTTATATGGGATTATGTGCTGTGTGTACCAAAAAGCTCGTAAAAAAAAAAAAAAAGGAAAAAAATAGAACGAACGTTGTTTTTAAAAGGCCCTTAAAAGACTATAAAGTGCAGTGACTCTCATACCCTTGGGTTTTTTCCATCTTATATTAGAGAGTTCCTCAATCAGAGGTGACAAGGAGGGGAGAGATGTGGATTGCAGAATCAGGGAGCTGGGAACTTCCGGGCAGGCCGGCCCCTGCGGGAGCAGGCTCAGGTCCCCAGCCAGCCGGCCAGCCACGGGCCAGGCAGGACTGAGTCACGAGTGGGTTCTGGTGCCCAGAGCATGTGGGTCTGCGAAGCCACCACCTCAGGCTGTGATGAAAGAGCTCCCCTCTCCCGGGCTGCTCGGGCATGCCCGAGGGAGGGACCGCAGGCAGGGCAGGGGACAGGGGACATGGAGTCCTGTAACACAGACCACTGTGCTCTTGGCCAAGTTCCCAAGGCTGGACTCTGGCCCCTCCACGTCCATCCGGGTCTGCACAGCTCGTGGGGGCCAGAGGCGGGCCTGGCTGGGGGAGGACGCTCTCTGGTTTCTAGAACCCTCTCCCAGACTGGGCTAGATCCCACGCAGGGGCTCCTTGCCAAGTTCCCCGAAGCCGGGACAGCGACGTGGAGAGAAGGTGACGGGACCTCACAAGATGGGCTCTCAGGCAAATGTTAGAACTTGGGTTCGCCGAGAATGCTTAACGAAGAGGGGGACGCTCACATGTGCTGGTAAGTGAAAAAGTAAGCTACCAAAACATGATCCCAATCGTACAACATAAAACAAAGCAGACACAGGCCTAAGTGGGCAGCAAAGGGCGGGAAGGAGCGGGCACGGCGTGCTGACCCCGGGCGGTGAGGTCTGGGGCCGACCCCGAATCTTCTCTCACTTCTTGTCTGTATTTTCCCAATTCCCTGTAACGAATAATTACCTTAATACTTGGGATTGACTACGGTAAAGTGAGTTAAAAATATCTGTTATTTCTTCCCACAGAAAACACCACCACTTTCTCCCGTCTGACACCAGAGGCATCTCAGCAGCCCTGCGGTACGCTTCCCTTTTCCACACGGCCGAGACCGTGCACAGAAGGCCCCGAGGGGCAGACAGCAGCCTGACAAGTGGGGACCTGCTGGACAGAGGCTGGACAGAGGCTGGACAGAGGGTAAGAAGCAGGAGTCCGGCTGTGGCTCAGGGAGCAGCAGGATGCGGCAGGGGCGGGGCCAGCTGGGCCAGCACGGGAATGAAAACAATGCTCCACCGCCACTGGCACCTCCCAGCATGCACAGCACGCTTCACATTCGTCCAGCACCCTACAGTTTGCACAGCACCCTCACCTCACCCTGAACCTCCCCAGGCGGATGGCAGGGCAAGCGGTATTTCCCAGGACAGGGTGAGACTCTCTCTGCTCCAGCCTTGGTACAAAGGGACAGGGCCCAGGGACGCAGGTGAGCCCGACGGGACAGGAGAAGAGAGAATGTTTGCCGTGGGGCCCCCACCCCTGAAGACCAGGAGGGAGCCAAGGTCTCCCAAGTGCCTGTGCTGGGCTGGGGCTTTACAAAGACTGTCTCTTTGGGTCTTCCCTGTAGTCCCATGAGGTAAAGATGCTTCTTATAACACTCATTTTACAGACAAGAAAACGAAGAAATTTGTTCCTTCGACCGGAATCTATTGCATTCATTACGTGCCAGGCCCACACCAGGGACTTTCCATGCATATCACATTTAATCCTCACGATACACCCTGCAAGGTCAGGAACGGTTCCCGAATTGTAGAGACGAGAAAGCCAAGGCTCAGGAGAGGTTAAGTGACTTACATAAAGGCACATAGTAAGTGAGATGCAAAGCAAGCATTTGATGATGGTTGGATGAATGGATGGATGGATGGATGGATGGATGGATGGATGGATGGATGGATAAATGATGGATGGATGAGTGGGTAGGTGGATAGATGGATGGGTGGATAGATGGATAAATGATGGATGGATGGATGGATGGATGAATAAATAATAGATGGATAAAGAATGGATGGATGAATGGATGGATGGATGGATGGATGGATGGATGGATGGATGGATGGATGATGGATGGATGGATGGATAAATGATGGATGGATGGTTGGATGGATGGATGGTGGATAGATAGATGAATAAAGGATGGATGGATGGATGGATGGATGGATGGATGGATGGTTGGATGGATGGATGGATGGGTTGGTAGATGATGGATGGGTGGGTGGATGGATGAATGACGGATGGATTGGTGATAGATGCATGGATGGATGGATGGATGGATGGATGGATGGATGGTTGGATGGATGGATGGATGGGTTGGTAGATGATGGATGGGTGGGTGGATGGATGAATGACGGATGGATTGGTGATAGATGCATGGAGCCCATCTGGTCCAGATCCCAGCCCTGTGGCCTCCCCAACAGGCAGCTGTCACACTTGGGTCATCACTGTCTCTCAAGAGCCCCTCCTCTGCTTGACCCCACAGAAAAGCATGTTTCCCTGCTCTGGGAACTTGTCCTTGGGCCCTTTCAAGATTTCTGACCCCAAATCACCTACAGAAAGGTCATCTTCAACTCCCAACCCAAAACCATCAGGAAGATGGAGTTGGTTCTGCAGCCTCATCCTTCTGCTCCAGGATGAAGGCCAGGCCCCTGTTTGCAGCCTCTCCCTCAACGGAGACGAAGCAGACCCCTGCAGGGGGCCAGCACGGGCCTTGGGGACACTGGCTGGACACTCCTGGCTGCTGGACAGCGCCATGACAGGCCGCCCCCCGCGCCCCGCAGGGCCCTGTCCCCCTTCTCCCCGCATTCGTCAGTGCCGCGAGGACCTGCTCTTCGTCGTTGCAGCCTGTGGCAGGAGCGCCCCCTTTTGCTCGCCCTCCCTGGGGGCGCTAAGGGACTAGTGCTGGCAGCGAGCTGCTCCTGGCTGGGACATCGAACAACCAGGTTGAGACCCCCAGGGCTCTTGGTCTCCCTCAGCGGCCACGTCCCTGAGAGGCCGCCGTGTGAGCCCAGGCCCTGCCCACCTGCAGTGAGCCTCGGGCAGATCTGAGGAAGCACCTGCTGCTCCTTCAGGTCCCTGAGGCTTGAGGGCCGCTGTCTCCACAGTCCGTTCTGATGTGCCATTTGGAAGGAGCCTGGCACGAAAGGACATGGGTTTCTTTTTCACCATTCAGAGTCCCAAAGCTCTCAGCCCTGGATGTCAAGGGAACACCCCGTCTGTAATTTACACATATAACACAATCACCCCATCAGGATAGGAGGCTCTTGAGATGTCACAGGAGCTAACTACCTCCACGGGCCCCAGGCCCCCTTCGCAACGAGGCTTCTGTGCAAGGAAGAGCGTGGGGGGCAGTGTGGGAGGGGCAGTGTGGGAGTAGAAGGCCACCCGCTTCCTCACCACTCCGTCAGGCACGCCCAGCTGGCACTGTCCTCGACCTCAGGGTGGAAGAATCCCCTGCTCAGCATACAAGAGGCGATGGCCGGTGGCTGAGCTAAGAGCCAGCCAGCACTGGGCCTGCAGCCAGGCGCACGTGGATGCCAGTCTGCCTCCGCCACATTTTTGCTATGTGGTCTCGGCAGAGTAACCCACCCATCTGCGTCTCTGTGTCTTTTCCTGTCAAATGGGGATAGAGAGCCAGCACCTCCAAGGCTGGTTGTGGGGACCGGATGAGATGATGGGCATAGAAGTGCCTGGCATACCAAGGCCATCTGTACATGTCACTGCCCTGCCCTTCTGCCACTTACTCGTTCTGTAGCTTTGGGATGATTCCAAAATTCAGCACCTTCTTTTGAAAAATGAACTTGGAGTAAGCGAGCTCTAAGATGAGAAAATCGAGGATCAAAAATACTAAACCACGCGCTGAGGGTCATACAGAGAGCGAGCTGCCTGGGGCCGCCTCTCACATCCAGGCTCTGCCTGCTCCATCTAGGTCTCCAGGCAGTGGGGGGCTGAAGGGCAGGATGAATGGGCCATTTCCTCCCGCAGCCTGTCTACAGTACTTATCCGCTTTGTCAACTCTGTCCCTGCCTTCAGGAATATTTGTCATCCTGAAGCAAAACGCTGACTCTTGGGATGGAACTGGAAAGGAAAGTCACAAAGAGGCCAGCATCATGTTCCCAGAATTCTCACCCACAGCATCGTCCATGAGGTCTGTAGAAAGGGGACCACCCTGCATATGTCTGTTCCAATGGCATCTGGCGCTGCCCTGAGCATCCAAACAGAACCACACGTAATGTCGGCGGAAGAGGCTGCAGTTCCCACGTGGGATCTGGGACCTGAGACCAAGCAGTGCAGACCCTCGCAGCTCCCAGGTGCCAACCCATGACTGCCCCCTTCCCCGCTCCCGCTTCCCCTGGGGAACACCCAGGTATGCGCGGAATGACTTGACCTGTTTCAATTAACCATTAGTTCTAGAGATAAGGTTGGGGAATGGATTAGTCACAGGGACGGGACTGGTCAGACCTCTCTCGGAAAGGCAGGAGTTTGCGTGAGCGGGTCTCTGCCCCTCCCTGGGAGGTCACCCAGCCTCTCTCGACAGCAGTGACACCAGATCGGGGGGTGACACATCTCAGGGAGCAACAGAACCTGGACGGCTGGCCTCCTGGGAACTGTTCTTTTCCATTTTTGCTTCCCTTTAATGAATTTCCTTAATCATCTCAGGCCTCACGGCCCAAGGTCAGCAGGTGAAGTCTGGGGGTCGAACGCCCGGGTTTGAGGGGAGACACTGCCATTTCTGAGCTGTGTGCATGGAATCGCCAGTCGGCATGCACGAGGCCGTGGCCGGTGGCTGAGCACGAGCTGTCATCAGTCTTCTGAGAGGCAGCAAAGGGCTAGTGATGTTGATGAGGAATAAGTAGGAGGCTGTATATAAACTGTCTGGCACGGTGTCTGCTGAATGGAAGACATCTGATTCGCATGCCGTCCTGCCCCATCCCTACCATGCCCACATTCCCCAGGGGTCAGGCAAGTCACTCGCCCTGTCTGAGCACCGGTTCTTCGCCAATTAAACGGGGACGAGAAGACATCCCCCTTATCTGACGGGCTCGCTAGAGGGTGGAATGACATACTGGAAGAGGGAGTCTTCGGCAGACTGGGCAAGTGTCACAGTTTCCATGCGCTCCCTCACCCAAACATGTATTGGGGGGCGTCCAGACACACAGAGGACCTTAGTGCTTCTAAAAGGACTTTCAGAACTTGTCATCAAAGCCTCCGAACTTCATCAACCAGGTTGGCCTCAGTCTCTCTCGCAAGTCCCCACTAAATATAGAGATGCTGCAGCTTCGGGACAAAGCACCCTCGAACAAGTGAACCATGAGGAGCAGTTCTGGGCTGGCCCCACAGCTCTGTCACCTGCTAGCTGTGTAACCTCAAACAACCTACTTATCTTCACTAAGCCTCAGTCTGCCCACCCGTCAAATGAGAATAAAAATTGTAATTACTTTACTGGGATAATATAAGGATTAATTAAAATTTATTAATTCCTTCCATTCAACATTGTATTTGAGGTTCCAGCCTGGGCATTTAAATAAAGAAAATAAAGAAATGAAATAAAGAAAATAAAATAAAAGGCATCCAGATTGAAAAGAAAGAAGCAAAATTATCTCTATTCGCAGATGAGACGATCTTATATATAAAAAGTTCTAAGGCGCGCGCACACACACACACACACACACACACACACACACATAGACAAGTTTAGCAAGGTTACAGGATACGGGATCAATATACAAAAATCACCTGCATTTCTAGACACTAGCGATGAACAAGTCCACAAACAAAATTAAGAAAACAATTTCATTTGTAATAGCATTAAAAAAGATAGTATATTTAGGAATAAAATTAATAAAAGTAGTGCAAAACTTTGC
>NW_011888923.1:1554352-1556958 GCF_000151845.1 Pteropus vampyrus
TCAGCTTCACCAGTCATCAGGGAAATGCAAATCAAAACCACAATGAGATACCGCCTCCCACCCATTAGGGCTAAAATCAAAACCAAAGTCAAGGTTGGTGAGGATGTGGAGAGCATGGGACGCTCACGCCATGCTGGTGGGGTGTACTATAATGCGGCTGCTTTGGAGAACCGTCTGGCAGCTCCTCAGAAGGTTGACCATGGAGTCACCGCACAACCCAGCAGTCCCAGTCCGGGGGAAATGGCAGCACGCGTCCACCCGGAAGGCACTGCGCATGAATGGTCATAGCAGCATTACTCGTGACAGCCAAAAAGTGGAAACAAGCAAATGTCCATCAATCGATGAAGGGATAAACAAAAGACAATCTAGCCACATGATGGAGTATTGTCCAGCTATAAAAAGCGACGAAGTACTAATACACACTATATGGATGAAGCCTGGAAACTTTATGGTAGGAGAAAGAAGGCAGACACAAATGCACGCATTTCTACGAAACAGCCAGAGTAGGACAATCCATAGAGACAGAAATAGGTTAATGGTTGCCTAGTGATGGAGAGACTGGGGAGTGACAGCTGAAGGGTTCTTTTGGGGGGTTAGGGAAATGCTTCAAAATTGGCTGTGCTGATCGCTGCGCGACTCTCTGAATATACTAAACCCGCGGAATTGCACACTTTAGGGGGGAATTGTAGGCTACATGAATTATATCACGATGAAGCTGTTACACAAAAAGAACCATGTATTCATTCAGCGACTACTTATTGAGCGCCTGTGGTATACCAAGCACTGTCTCAGGTGCTCAGGAAACATCAGTGGACACAATAGAAACGATCTGTGCCCTCTCAGATAGGGAGCATAATTAAAAACTAACTTGAATCCTACGCTAGGAGGGGATCCACGCTATCTGAAAAAGGGCACCCAGCTCAGGAGTCCCCGAAGGGCAGAGGACGGCGATATGACATAACGTGACCCGCGGTGACCAGGGCAGCTGCAGTCATTGGAACAAAGAGTTGAGAGAGTTGAAGAAGAAAGCCAAGACGCTGTCAGGGAATGCGTCCCGGGTGGAGGGCGCAGAGGGAACAGCCTGTGTGACACGGGGACACTGAGCCCGTGTGTCTGAGGAAGAACAGGGAGCGAGATGCGGACGGGGTGAATGAGGCAGGGCGGACAGCGCCTCGTGCGCCATCGGAGGAGAACGGGAAGGCCACGGGTGAGCAGCGGACTGTCACAGTGACTCAAGAGGTCACTTTGCATCTGGACACTTGTGGTCACAGCCGCTACTCACAGCAGCCGAACACTGGGAATAACCCAAGCGCCCACTGGTGGGTGAACAGATAAACACGGCGGGCTCCATTCACACCACGGAATATCATTCAGCCTTAAAAAGGAAGGACATCCTGCCACACGCTGTGACACGGAGGAACCTTGAGGACATTATGCTAAGTCAATTAAGCCAGCCACAAAAAGACAAATACTGTGTGAGCCCACTTAGGAGGGCCTCGGGTAGTCAAACTCACGGAGACAGAGGGCGGCGTGGTGGGTGCCAGGGGCTGGCGAGGGGGATGCACGGGAGTCAGGGTTTCAGTGTTGCACGATGAAGATGGCTGTGGACATGGGTGGATGGTGGCGATGGTGATGAAGCGCTGTAAACGTACACTCGAAGACGGTCAAAATGGTACATTGCGTTGCGAGTGTTTTACCACCATTAAAAGTCATTTCTGAAAGAGCGCGTTGGCTGCCAGGTCGAGACCAGCCTGCAGGGCGGCGGGGGCAGGGGCAGGAGCGAGGCCCGGGGCCGGAAGCCATAGCGGGGCCACCGCTGTGTCTGGCACGTGAAGTCTCACTTCCCTGTCCTCTGGAGCTGGGCGTCACCACGTGCGGCCCCCAGAGCCTCTCCCTCCATCCACCCCGTGAGCAGCAACGCTCCCGACTGTGGCAGCCCCAAGGGAGTCATGGGGTGAGGGAAGGGGACCACCCAGCCCTGAGGCCTCTAGAAGGGCCTAAGAAGCAGCTGCCTCAGGGTGTGAAGAATCCCAGAAACTGGTGTCCCAGAAGCCAGGCGGACGGTTCAAGGAGGGACGAAGGACCGACCAGCCGCAGGCGCCTGCAGAGTGGTCAGCACCTTCCCGGGCTCACCAGAGGCCCTCCACGAAAGTGACAGCACTCACGTGGCTGCCCTGCCCCGGGACGCAGAGCACGCAGCAGGCTGCCCAGGTGCGTTCTGGTGGTGTCCAAAGCGGGATCTGGACCGTGGACACCACTCCGAGTCAGAGTGTGCCCAAGGCCACCTGGCTGAAGTCCCACCTACCAGCACACACTGACCCTGCCCGCAACGGCTGGGCACACTGGAGCCACTGGGAGAGAGGGGCAGGCCCAGGCCATCGGGCCTCTGGGGACAGGCTGGCCTGCAGGTGGCGCTCACCTTCCCGAGCTCACTCCCTTCTCTGCTGGTTGCACAAAGACCCCATGGTTTTAACTCCAGGGTTTATCCACCAGCCAAATGAAGAGGAATATTTTATAAAATTGTAATACTGCATGAAATTGCTAAGTACATATATAAGGCTAATGTCACCGTAATATTAAAATACTAAATTCATTTATATACTTTT
>NW_011888923.1:1557008-1559455 GCF_000151845.1 Pteropus vampyrus
AGGGGGGAATTGTAGGCTACATGAATTATATCACGATGAAGCTGTTACACAAAAAGAACCATGTATTCATTCAGCGACTACTTATTGAGCGCCTGTGGTATACCAAGCACTGTCTCAGGTGCTCAGGAAACATCAGTGGACACAATAGAAACGATCTGTGCCCTCTCAGATAGGGAGCATAATTAAAAACTAACTTGAATCCTACGCTAGGAGGGGATCCACGCTATCTGAAAAAGGGCACCCAGCTCAGGAGTCCCCGAAGGGCAGAGGACGGCGATATGACATAACGTGACCCGCGGTGACCAGGGCAGCTGCAGTCATTGGAACAAAGAGTTGAGAGAGTTGAAGAAGAAAGCCAAGACGCTGTCAGGGAATGCGTCCCGGGCGGAGGGCGCAGAGGGAACAGCCTGTGTGACACGGGGACACTGAGCCCGTGTGTCTGAGGAAGAACAGGGAGCGAGATGCGGACGGGGTGAATGAGGCAGGGCGGACAGCGCCTCGTGCGCCATCGGAGGAGAACGGGAAGGCCACGGGTGAGCAGCGGACTGTCACAGTGACTCAAGAGGTCACTTTGCATCTGGACACTTGTGGTCACAGCCGCTACTCACAGCAGCCGAACACTGGGAATAACCCAAGCGCCCACTGGTGGGTGAACAGATAAACGCGGCGGGCTCCATTCACACCACGGAATATTATTCAGCCTTAAAAAGGAAGGACATCCTGCCACACGCTGCGACACGGAGGAAGCTTGAGGACATTATGCTAAGTCAATTAAGCCAGCCACAAAAAGACAAATACTGCGTGAGCCCACTTAGGAGGGCCTCGGGTAGTCAAACTCACGGAGACAGAGGGCGGCGTGGTGGGTGCCAGGGGCTGGCGAGGGGGATGCGCGGGAGTCAGGGTTTCAGTGTTGCATGATGAAGATGGTTGTGGACATGGGTGGATGGTGGCGATGGTGATGAAGCGCTGTAAACGTACACTCGAAGACGGTCAAAATGGTACATTTCGTTGCATGTGTTTTACCACCATTAAAAGTCATTTCTGAAAGAGCGCGTTGGCTGCCAGGTCGAGACCAGCCTGCAGGGCGGCGGGGCAGGGGCAGGAGCGAGGCCGGGGGCCGGAAGCCCTGGCGGGGCCACCGCTGTGTCTGGCACGTGAAGTCTCACTTCCCTGTCCTCTGGAGCTGGGCGTCACCGCGTGCGGCCCCCAGAGCCTCTCCCTCCATCCACCCCGTGAGCAGCAACGCTCCCGACTGTGGCAGCCCCAAGGGAGTCATGGGGTGAGGGAAGGGGACCACCCAGCCCTGAGGCCTCCAGAGGGGCCTGAGAAGCAGCTGCCTCAGAGTATGAAGAATCCCAGAAACTGGTGTCCCAGAAGCCAGGCGGACGGTTCCAGGAGGGACGAAGGACCGACCAGCCACAGGCAGGTCCCCGTGAGCCTGACAAGGGCTCGCGCCTGCAGAGTGGTCAGCACCTTCCCGGGCTCACCAGAGGCCCTCCACGAAAGTGACAGCACTCACGTGGCTGCCCTGCTCCGGGACGCAGAGCACGCAGCAGGCTGCCCAGGTGCGTTCTGGTGGTGTCCAAAGCGGGATCTGGACCGTGGACACCACTCTGAGTCAGAGTGTGCCCAAGGCCACCTGGCTGAAGTCCCACCTACCAGCACACACTGACCCTGCCCGCAACGGCTGGGCACACTGGAGCCACTGGGAGAGAGGGGCAGGCCCAGGCCATCGGGCCTCTGGGGACAGGCTGGCCTGCAGGTGGCGCTCACCTTCCCGAGCTCACTCCCTTCTCTGCTGGTTGCACAAAGACCCCATGGTTTTAACTCCAGGGTTTATCCACCAGCCAAATGAAGAGGAATATTTTATAAAATTGTAATACTGCATGAAATTGCTAAGTACATATATAAGGCTAATGTCACCGTAATATTAAAATACTAAATTCATTTATATACTTTTCATTTAAATTGCCGGGGCAACTTGCCACAGTTGATTAAAAATTCTGAACGGGGTGTGTTGTATGGGCCAATTATGAAACAGGGTATAAGTACTGTGAATAGCGCTTGTAATATGCAAAAAACTATTCGTAAAAGGAGATTTATTTTTAAAGGTGAAGAGAGAATCAGGGCATAAGGCAGGCCTGGGCACGTGTGGGCCATGCAGCCCCCAGGGGCTCAGGCCCCGAAGCTGAACCCCACTGGGCCAGGTGCCTCCCTTCCCCCCGTCGTCCTCCCCCTGAGATGATGGTGCAGCCCCACACGCACCCCCAGGCCGCACTGCCCCAGCAAGGCCAGCTTCTGCTGTCACTGGCATGTTTCCTCCAGTTTTCAGGCTCTTTGGGAGCTGAATTTATCAAGACTCAGCCTCCCGCCTCTCCTTCTGGGGTCCTGGACAAAAGCCCCAGCCCCGCCCGGCGTGGCCTCCCTGAGCGGCCACAAGCGGCTTC
>NW_011888923.1:1560625-1568419 GCF_000151845.1 Pteropus vampyrus
AAAACTCTCACAGCCCGTGCTGTGACAGAGTGACCGGGGCTCGCTTTGGAGCAGGCGGGTAAGGACAGACCCAAGCAGCAAGGATCCGAGCAATGTGTCCAGCCATGGGAAGCAGAGGATGGGCGGAAGGGGCTTGCCACAGGGAGGGGGCTGAGCAGAAGCCCCACGGCCACCGGAAACACAAGGGGCCAGGAGGCGGCCCCCCAGGGCTGGGCTAACGCTGCTGTCCTGTGCGTGGGGCGGTGCTGGGTCCTGAGCCCGGACCTGGGCAGTGCTGGTGGCTCCGACGCCCGTCCACACATCACCATGGTGATTCCCTCCGATTGGAAAACAATCATGTTTATTTTGTTTTCTACTTTCTGGACTGAGGCCATAAGATAATTACTGAGCGCACAATCCGTAATGTGTTCTAAACCATCTCTGCATACTCTGTGGTTTTGGAATAATACATAAAAAGCTTAATAAAAATTAATGTGGAGAGTCATCAGCCTCCCTTGGAAATAAAATCGGTGTTAATTTCTCGCCCGTCCTAACCCTGATGAGCCGGTCATGATGTGTCCTGTGTCTCTGACCTTCGATGTAATCCACATGGACACACCTGCTCCTCTGGCTACCACCTCATATCCCGCTGGCCCCAGGGCCTGGTAATGGCATGTGTGCATGTGGGGGACAGTCCTGTGAGCCCTCACAACACCCCGAGTTTTCCCAAGCCTGAGGTCCCCGGTGCCTTGGCATACAGCAGACACATAGCAAGTACTTGCCGGAAGCTTCTCTCTGAGACTCAGATCCATCAGGCCCAGTGGTCACGGGGAGCTGGTGTGAACCCCGAGACCCTGATGTGAATATGGAGCGGCAGGCAGAAGAGAACATGGCAGGTACCTCGTGCTCTGCACTTTGTCATGTGTCCGAGCGGCTCAGCCATGAAGTCATGATCTCGATCAGCCTACGCTATGGTCCAGCCTCAAACCCAGAGCCCCCCATGGGCCACCGGGTGCCAGAGGAGGTCACGAAAGGCCAGAAACACAAAGGTCAGACCTCCTGGAGGCCATGTGGCCAGGGCAAGATGGAATCAATGCGAGCCACTTGGCACAGCGCCACCTGCTCCAATCTGTCACCTGAAAACCGGTGACGCCAACAGGACAGACGCGCGGCAGGGCAGGGCCACACTGCTTGCGAGGAGTGGCGGTGACAG
Organism: Pteropus vampyrus; assembly: GCF_000151845.1. Lineage (NCBI taxonomy): Eukaryota > Metazoa > Chordata > Mammalia > Chiroptera > Pteropodidae > Pteropus > Pteropus vampyrus. The sequence continues at coordinate 1,561,818 of NW_011888923.1, forward strand.
CTCAGGCCTGGCAGGGCGGCAGGGCGGCAGGGCTCCGCGTCTGTGCCTGAGGCCCGCCAGCCAAACCTCCACGGGCCCTACCCCCGCCCCGCTCCAGCTGCGACTCTCCCAAGTTCCCAGGGCCAGCGCCTCCCTGGCGCCGCGGGGGTGTCAGCCTCCTGGGAACAGAAACCCCAAATGTCAGTCTTCACATTCAAAACTGTTGACATCCCCAAACTTTTTCTTGAAAAGAGCGTAGCTGGCTTTCTCTGTCCTTCCTTGATCCTGTAATGGAAATTTTAATTTCCTAAATGGAAAGGCATGACGGAGGGAGTGGGCTCCGGGGCCTGGCTCCAGGTCCCAGCTCTGTCACTTCCCTCAACTTCAGTCTTCTCATCAGCAGAATAAACAGAATAATATCTGCCTTGTGGGATTAGAGGAGATCTTGAATTTAAACGACATAGCCAAGGGCCTGGTCCCTAACAAGGGGCCACGATGATGATGATGATGATGACGATGATGATGGGGGTGGAGACGGCACGGATGAGGGTGGACTCGCTCCTGTTACAGGCAAAATGTGATCATCACACGGGAAGCTTGGTGGCTGAGCACTCTGCTGATAGCCCAAAGCCATAGGCCAGAGCGCCCCTTCCTCCCCCAGCCTCGGGCCTGCAGGCCCAGCAGATGCAGTTGGCATCCTCAGTCATCAAAGAGAAGGTCAGAGGAAAGAGTCCATCCCTGAGCCCACTCACAACCACGAACCCTCGCCCCACCCCCACCTCGAGCATCCGCCTCCAGCCATCACCGGCCGTGCCCGGCACCGTCAGAGACACACGGTGTCATCTCTCCCTTTATCCCAACTGTTAAGCCAGTTACTGTTTCCTCCTTCAGTGGAAATTCCATCACTTTGTACTAAATCCCACCGTGTACAAAACACCAAGTGGCTTCCCCTGATAAGGAGAGGTACAGCCGGAAAATTGCCATATTCGATACCGCCGATTAGCTGGGCTGTTTCGTTGGGAACTGCATCACCTTGGGTGTGGGTCGATGGCACAGACTCCCAGCAGCCGAGCCAGAGGCCCTCACTCCATGAAATCTGATGCCCTCCCCCCGAGGAGGGGTGCTGCTGCTCCGCCCGAGTTTCACTGTCCAGAAGGGTCTAACAGAAGACAAATAAAAGGACAATTCTGTGGGGTCAGCTTCTAGGCGCAGGCTCATCACCCCAGCCATGGGACCTCATAGCCCTGAGTCACAGGGACACGGGGGTTTCGGTCCCAGACCTCCTCGCCTCTGAGACCCCGAGCCTGCCCCCTGAACTCTGTGGGGCTCCCATCTGGTGAAGCAGAGGATCCAGCCAGAGGCTCTCCAGAGCTCCTCTCCTCTGAGACGCGACCAGCAGTGACTTCCACGCTTTGGGCAGGCACGTGAGCCTCCATCGTCAGCTGGCGATTCACAGTCCAGGAAGGAAAACCATTCATTTTGGCTCAGAAAGACCACAGAAAAGTTTGCCTCTTGCAAATGTTTTCTTTACAAAAGCCGAATCCCAGAGCTGACGAGACGTGGGGCGGATCGGACGATTAAAGCGGACACGCGGAATACAAATCTGCGCCTGTTCAGCAGGATCCAGAGACCGCGTCCCCTTCCTGCCACAAGTCAATTTGCTCAGCGAGAGCGGCCTTCGCTCCAGATAAGCACGTTGACTTTAAAATAAAGTGTGTGCCAACAGCTGCAGCCCCGCGATGGGAGCGGGCAGAGATGTGGCACAGAATGATAATTAAATATATTTTCATCATCCGTCATTTTTTTGCTGCAGGTGCCAGGGTAATAAATCTGGACTCGCCTCTTTTGTCAGCTGGCAGTGAACACATTTTAACGTGAAATCTCCTGGGAGGAATTAAGAGTCACTTGGCCTTGTAAAGGAGAAAGGGTTTTACTTCTAAACTGCCAAGTGGGGAGCTCACAGCTGATTGGTTTCATAATACTTTATTATTTGACAATCTATATGCCTTGGGTTGTATTTCTGAATACCTAACCTATGGGATAACCAGTGCTCCAGGAGATTTGTCATCAGATTCTAGAATAAAAACGTATTTGGGGACATTTTCACCACTATTTCTTTTTATGAATCCCAAATTTAATGTATTATTGACTAGGTATATTCCAATATTTTAAAACTTTTCCTCCATCCTTTAAATTCCCCAACAGCCTTTCCTCCCCTGGACACAGTGCAGGGAAATCTGTCACCTTGGCTGCCTGGGGGCCGTCGCCTGAGGTAAGTGCTTCCGATTGGCCTGAAGAGTTTGCCTGACTTTGTCTTCTGCCGGTTTAGCAAGCCCTCCTCCCTGGGGGCAGCCTGCAGGGAGCGGTCCCCAGAAAGCCCACGGAAATGGCACATCCGCTTACTCGGGGCCCTTCCTCCCCCCAACAACGCATCCCCTGCAGAACGCCCTCACCGAAGAGCAGGTCTGGGGGGCAGAGGTAAAGAAGACACCTGCGGGGGAGCTGGGGCCTCAGACGGCTTCTGCCGGCCACAAGCCCCTCCTCAGGAGGAGGCCAGGGGGTCCGCAGCTCGCCTGCCGGCCAGAAATACAGACACGCGGCCAGGCCGGGCAGAGCCGCACCACCAAGTCTTCTCTCCTCCTCAAAGGAATGTTCTAGAAAGGAAACTCCTGTCCTGTGCCCACTCAGACGGTCACTTGAAACTCCACACAAGGTGGGTGTGTGTTCGCATCTGTGGAACTCAAGCGCTAAGTCTGAGGCAGGTGACATGGGGCGGATTAAAGAAGGAGCCTCTGTATGTACCTTCCGGAAGGAAGGCGGTTTCCTGCCCAGCCTTGACCCAGGACCACGAGCACTGGAAACTTCCACAAGCACGTTGCGATTTGTCAGGTCCACATTCCTCGTCAGCGACCCCAGCGCAGCCAAAAATATCCCACCTGACACCCAAAGTTCAAAGCAAAGTGTCCCCAACTGTGCTTTGTAAATACCGATCCCCCGTCCTTGCCCAGGCTGCTGGAGCTTTCCTACCCAGGTTCTCACTGGACCCCACAGCCATCGGCACAGGGGCCGCCAGATGACAACTCCAGAAGAAGGGGCACAAAGGGAACACGATATGGGCCTCGATCCCAATCGCAATCCCAACAGGCTTTGCTTTAGAAACAGGAGCCGATTCTAAAACCCATATGGAGACGCAAAGGGCCTGGCGCAGCCGAGACAACTCGAAGGAGGAGCATCACAGAGTGAATGCTGCTTTGATGCCGAGGACTCTCAGGCGTGTCATCCGGCCACAGCATGGTAGCTGGACAGTGTGGTAGCGGCTCGAAGACAGACAACCAGACCGACGAAACAGAACAGGGTCCAGAAATAGACCCCCACGTATGTGGATGAACAACCTTTTACGAATCTGCAAAAGGAAATTCAGTGGAGAAAGGAGAAGCTTTTTGATAAATAGTGCTAGAATAACTGGACATCCCATGCAATAAAAAAAGAGAGAGAGAGAGAAAATTAAAACCTCACCCCATACACAAAAATTAACTCAAAATGGATTATAGAACTAAGGAGGCGGGGAGGCCCTGGAGCGAGGGGCTCGAAGACACTTCAGGGGGGCTGGCCATGTTCATTCTCTTGAGAAAAAAAAAAATAGGAAAATATATTGGTGACCTTGGGTTAGGCAAAGATCGCTTAGATACAACATCAGAATCAAGATCTATAAAAAAAAAAAGAATAAATTGGACTTCATTAAAATGAACTTCTGTTCTTCAAAAGAGACTGTGAAGAAGTTGAAAAGGGAAGTCACAGACGAAATCTCTGCGAAGCAAATATCTGCTGAAGGACTTTATCTAGAATACAGATAGAGAACTCTCAAAACCCAATAAGAACACAAATAACCCAATTTTTTTAAAGGGACAAAAGATGTGAACAGACATTTCACCAGGAAGGTGCGGGGGTGGCAAATAAGAGCATGAACATCACGAGTCGTTAGGGAAATGCAAATTAAAACCTGGGCCGGACACCTCGACACCCTACCAGAATGGACACCCTACCAGAATGGACACCCTACCAGAATGGCCGCAGTAAAAACCAGCGGCCCAGAGAGGATCAGCAGGAACTGGAACGCCCAGGTCTGGCCAGCGGGGGTGGAGATGGTGCCAGCATTTTGGAAAGCAGTGGCAGGTTCCATAAGGTCTGGCCCTTCCGCTCCTAGGTATCTACCCCAGAGCAAAGAAAGCATCTGTCCAGACAAAGACTTGTGCACAAATGTTCAGAGCGGTCTTATTTCTAACAGTCAAAAGCTGGAAACAACGCAAACGTCCATCAACAGGCAAATTAACTGTCTCATATCCACACAATGGAACACTTCTCAGTGACAAAATGGAATGAAATGCTACACAACATGGATGAGCTGCAAAACGATCGTGCAGAGTGAAAGAAAACAGACCGAATGAGAGAGAAAGAGAGAGAGAGAGAGAGAGAGAGAGAGTAAGAGAGAACAGGCTGTGTCATTCCATTTATATAAACTTCTAGAAAATGCAAACTAAGATAGTGACAAAAAGCAGACAGGAGTCTCCTGGGAGGGGAGGCGGGGAGGCCCCGGAGCGAGGGGCTCGAAGACACTTCTGGGGGCTGGGCGCGTCCGTTCTCTTGATTTGGTGATGGTGATGCACAAACCCATCAGGTTGTACATTTTAAATATGTGCAGTTTATCATGTGTCAATGATGCCTCGATACAGCTGTTTTCAGAAAAAGACTAGGACGCCCTGAAGCTGTGTGCGGAGGCTCAGGGCTGAGCCAGGAAAGGAGAGAAAACAAATCAACAGGAGAAACAGCAATTTGCCCACTAGTGGTAGAAGTGCTTGCGTTAGAATTCAAAACATCCTCCACGGCCACGCCACCCCGAACACGCCCGATCCCGTCTGACCTCGCAAGCTAAGCAGGGTCGGGCCTGGTTAGCACTTGGATGGGAGACCACCTCAGAAGACCGGGTGCTGTAGGCGTAAAAAAATAAAAACATCCCCTCTCATCCATTCATTCATTCATTCATTCATTCAGTAGATCGGTGTTCCGAGCCCCAAGGACGCAGACAGAGAAAGGTGTGGTTATTCTCCCGAAAGGAATTAGGTCAAGAACCGTGACTGGTGCGTGTGCTCATTGCTCTCTGTCTTGGCCATCAACGTGCACATGCACACACGCACAGACACTCGCACACACGTGCACACACACCCCACCCCGCTCAGGTGTGTGGCACTGCCCAGCGGACTGACCTTAGGCAAATTACGTGAACGCTTTGTGCCTTAATTTCCTCACCCGTAAAACAAGGACACGGTAGTATGCACCTCGCAGAGGCGTCATGACTTAATAAATTCACATCCGCGTGATCGCAGAAGGACACCTGGCCCATCGCGAGCACTCGGTAAGTGCACGGCTCCTGTAGTGCAATAATGACCACCAGTTCACGGCTGAGCTACCTGGAGAGACGCAAAGCGGTCCCCGGGGGCGGAGACGGATGCCGACTCCACTTGCTCTCCTGTATCCTCCATCCTCACTCAACGTTTCTAAACCGAAAGCTTTAAGTAAATACAAACACGCGAAGGGACAAATGAGCCGGGACACCGCGCGGCTCGTGTTTACTGACCCTCGCCCCCTGCACATTGAGAGCAAGCTCCCCAGGGTGCTCAGTTCGCACCCTCTCCCCTTCCTCAGACACCGTAGAAGTCTCCCCCAAAACGCCCAGGTCGGGCCCTCACACCTGCAGCAGGTTAGCACATCGCAGGTGTGAGTAGCGGTCCCTCTTCACCCCCATCCCTGTAGCCTTGAATTCTAACCAGACCGGGGCACCCCCATCCCGCACGAGGGCTGATACGGGGACAAGGGGCAGAAGAACAGAAGCCCTGTGGGTCCACGTCCTCCCCACCCTGGTGACGTGCGACGTGAGAGGCCCGCACTCCCGAGGGGGGCCGGGCCTTGTTCCCCAAGTGGAGTGACTTCGCCCTGAGCCCCAGAGCACAGAGACGGGTGCGCCTTGCCCCCCAAGAGGGGTGCAGAAGCAGCTGAGAAGGACCCGGCCCTGGAGAGGCTTTGCATGGGGACCGCGGGACCCGTGAGAGGCGACAACCAGGGACCTGAGGAACTAGCAATAACTCAGGGCCAGGACCGTCACCCCCACCCGCCCCTCACACACCGACAAACCAGCGACGGGTCAGGGGAGGCTCTGAGTTGACTGAGGAATCCCAGAATTAAGTGCAATTGTTTCTGGGCCCTGGTGGAATGAAGGGCTGAAACAGAAATTAAATTAGTTATCAAAAGGGAAAGAACTCCATGTCCATGTCACATACCCCTGAGCTGTGGCCCGAGGCTGGTAGCTGTCACGTACTCATGGATGGCCACAGGCAGCGGGAACTGCGTCCTTCAGTGGGCTAAGCAGTGTGAGTGCAGAGTGAGGACCACGGCATGCTGCCCACGCCCCCGCCCACAGACCACCCACCTTACCCCGCCCCGGGGACTGCTGTGCGGACGGAGGATGGCAATGTCGCAGGGGAGACGAGCCTGGTCCTGAAAGCTTCAGGACGGGGCGTCCAGCCAGATCTGGAAGTGTCCAGGGACCCACAGGGGCCTCTGAGGCAGAG
>NW_011888923.1:1568734-1575598 GCF_000151845.1 Pteropus vampyrus
GTGCTCAGTTCGCACCCTCTCCCCTTCCTCAGACACCGTAGAAGTCTCCCCCAAAACGCCCAGGTCGGGCCCTCACACCTGCAGCAGGTTAGCACGTCGCAGGTGTGAGTAGCGGTCCCTCTTCACCCCCATCCCTGTAGCCTTGAATTCTAACCAGACCAGGGCACCCCCATCCCGCATGAGGGCTGATACGGGGACAAGGGGCAGAAGAACAGAAGCCCCGTGGGTCCACGTCCTCCCCACCCTGGTGATGTGCGACGTGAGAGGCCCGCACTCCCAAGGGGGGCTGGGCCTTGTTCCCCAAGTGGAGTGACGGCATTTGCCCTGAGCCCCAGAGCACAAAGACGGGTGCCCCTTTGCCCCTCAAGAGGGGTGCAGAAGCAGCTGAGAAGGACCCGGCCCTGGAGAGGCCTTGCATGGGGACCACGGGACCCGTGAGAGGTGACAACCAGGGACCTGAGGAACTAGCAATAACTCAGGGCCAGGACTGTCACCCCCACCCGCCCCTCACACACCGACAAACCAGCGACGGGTCAGGGGAGGCTCTGAGTTGACTGAGGAACCCCAGAATTAAGTGCAATTGTTTCTGGGCCCTGGTGGAATAAAGGGCTGAAACAGAAATTAAATTAGTTATCAAAAGGGAAAGAACTCCATGTCACATACCCCTGAGCTGTGGCCCGAGGCTGGTCGCTGTCACGTACTCATGGATGGCCACAGGCAGCGGGAACTGCGTCCTTCAGTGGGCTAAGCAGTGTGAGTGCAGACTGAGGACCACAGCGTGCTGCCCACGCCCCCGCCCACAGACCACCCACCTTACCCCGCCCTGGGGACTACTGTGCGGACAGATGATGGCAATGTCGCAGGGGAGACGAGCCTGATCCTGAAAGCTTCAGGACGGGGCGTCCAGCCAGATCTGGAAGTGTCCAGGGACCCACAGGGGCCTCTGAGGCAGAGCAAACAGCATGTGCAAAGGCTGCTTAGGTCTAAAACGTAGCTCCCCACCAGGCTTAGTGAAGGGGACAAATGGCAGCAGGGGAATGACACAAGGGTGGCATCGGGCGGTTACTACGTTCCACGGGGCGGGAGAACGGGCATCTCCCAATGCCCACCGATGGATCGTGTCATTTCATGAGGGTCTGCGTCCGTCTGCCACACGATGAGAAAAGGAACAACACAGTGCACTTCGATAAAGCGAAATTTATTCCACTTAAAGAACCGTCCTTTACCTGGAGATCATGTCCTTCCAGCTTTTCTTTCACAAAACATTGATGATATATGGTTGCTGGAATTCTTCTAACTCTTAGCTGGCGAAATTAAAAGTGGGTGACTCCACAAGTCACATCCATTTGAATTTTAAAAGCTGCAGTGCCCGTGAAGGCGCTCACACCCCGAGGCGTGCGTGCCGGGCGCCCACGGAGGGCCAGGCGCGGGGCTCGGTGCCGAGGAAACGACGCCGAATGACACGGACGTGGCTCTGCCAGGGCGAAGCTCAGGTTTAAAGGGCTGTGAGGCGTGGACGAGGAGCGGGGGGCCCTGCGTTAGACAGGGCGCTCAGGCCGGCCTCTCTGAAGAGTGGCGTTTCAAGTGAGACCTGGAAACCGAGCAGGGCCAGCTCTGGGGGCGGCTCGCACGGACGGCTGCAAGAAGGAGGAAGGGCGAACGCGAAGGTGCCGAGGTGACGGTGAGCGGGCGAGGCCGAGGGGCGGGTGCAGCGGCCGCAGGACCGGCCTGTCTGGGAACAAGGCAGCTTCCCGGGGGCGATGGAGGTGAAGATGGGGAGGCGACGATGGGAGCAGGGGTGAAGAGGCGCTGTGGGAGAGCCAGCAGCGGAAGCAAAGGCCCCAGGTGACACACCTGTTTGAGAACGCACAGCCCGGCCTACCCCGGTACCCTCAGCCTGCACCCACGACACCCGCACCTGCTGAACAGGGGGAGCAGAAGGAGGTGCAGGACACCTGGCCTCCTCTCGCACATAGTGGGCACAGCATTTTAAAAACCCTTCCTGACTCCCTGTCCCGTAGGTCTGGTGGTTTGGGGAGCTCCCTGCCCCAGAAGCAATGGGGTCCAGTACTTCCGGTGGACAGCCCACCCACCGAAGCAACAAAGGAACTTCTCAGCCCAGAACGGCAAGTGTGATTTGTGTTGGCGTCAGCAGCATGACATTTTGGAAGGCATTTTGTCACAAGGGAGGTTTTCTGAATCTGTATCCTGATGGATGCGGATCACCGGGTTCTCCCCGAGTGTGGAGAAGATGCTGTCCACACCCTGACAGCTGGACCATGAGACTCGAGCCCCAGGCAGAACAGGATGCAGAAGGAGGAGGAGCGCGGAGCCCACCCCATTCCTGTCATCTGTCCCGAACCACTCTGCAGAGAGGGTTGCAGGAGTCTGAAAATGTGTAGCGAGGGGAAAGCCACAAGCCACATCGTTCCCAAACTGTGTACCTAGACATCCTAGGGAGCCTCAGCAAATCCATGAGACCTGCAGGGTATTTCACTTACTGAGGGAAACGAGCAATACTGAATGTCCGTCAGGCACAGCGGGAACTGCTAGCTCGGCAGAGTTCACACTTTCACCATGAGATCAGCCCACATCCCTTCTGAGGACGTCACGTCCTCGTGAAGCTGGGTTTGCAGTGGTTACTGAGATTAGAAGCCAGCACCTCGCAAAAATCAGTTTGGATGCCCAATCTGACTCCCAGACTTGAAAAGCTGTCCAGCGCCCGATGGGCACACATATCTCATTAGTAAATAATTCGGTAATTTAAGAATGAAATAAAAAATTATGTCTGTTATATTTTCAGGCAGCTATTAAGTTGTTAGGACTCAAATATTTATTGAGGTGTTTGGATCTAACTACATAATAAACAGAACTATTAAGTATTTCTTTGAACCTAGGAATGTCATGAAAAAAATCACTGAGGCCCTCGGGGTGCCAAGAACAAGGAATTTTGGGAACTTCTCTGGGGGGAACTTGGCCCAAGGCCCCTTACCACGGAGCGAGCAGACGGCAGATAATGGAATGACCGTGGGTACCACCTCGTGTGGCACACGCGCCCAGGACTGCCAGGCACTCTCCTAGCAACCGCCTTGGAACAATTCATTGATCCCCCAATGACCGCTTTGCCTGGAAGACGAACCCACACATTCGCGAGAGGGCTCAGACGCGCTTGGCAGAGGAAGCCATTGGTACGTGATGGCGGTCATCACCGTCATCATTAACACTTGTGTTATCGACGTGACAGCCACAGGAGGTGGGGGCACAGAGGAGTCACCACCCCCTAGGTTGTTGGCTGGTGAGGGGAGGAGCCACCCATGGCCTCGCTCTTACGGCCCCCCCACACACGGTGCCCCCTGGAGGATGCATCAACCTCATCACCACAGAGACGGAGAGACTGAGAGCTCTGAGGGTCAGGATGCAGAGGCCTCCTTGGAGGGGGCCTTGGACATCTAGAAGGTAAAGGTGGGCGGGGCTCATCCCTGCCCGAGTCCAGATGGGCCGGTGGCTCCTGGGCTGGACAGTCAGCCTCCCTGCAGCAGGTACCCATGATGGTCCCAGGAGTCACCGAGCACAGGGACCCTGTCCCTCAGCGACCCCCAGGCCACAGGGGCACACTCCCATCCCCGAGGTGCACAGGGGAGCAGGGCAGGGGTGCTCAGAAAGACTGAACACGCACCCAAAACAGCCGAGCGGAGCGGGGGCTGCCTCATGGGGCTGCTGGGAGCCGCGTGATTGAACTCACCAGCCTAGACACCTGGGACCCAGCCTCCCTCTCTCGAAAGCAAGATCGGGCCCCTGAGAAAGAAAGGAGCCACGACTGCTCTGCACATCAGGCGATATGAACGTGCGACCTCACAACACACAGACACGGCACAGGGACGGAGCGCTGGCAGAGACAGACAGTGAGCCCCGACCGAGCCCGCAGGACTAGAGGCCCCGCCCCACTGAGGGCCGGAAGGAGCAGGTCCCGAGAGAGCCCCCCAGGTCCCCAGGCTCCGCGGCAGGTCCTCGCTTCCCTAGCACCTGTAGCTGCAGCGAAGCCCCTTCGCCAGGCCCGGGAAAGCTGGATTTGTCACATGGGGAGAAAGCCCGAAGTCGGAGCCGGAGGCAAACTCGGGCGCAGAGTCCCCAGAATCACCGTCCGCAGGACTCCACCTGCCCTACTTGCCTGCTCGGCCGGCTGGCAGCGCGAGTCCCCCGTGCGGTCACGCGAAGGGGCTCACAGGCGCTCCGGCTGCCAAGATGTGAAAACTCAGCTCCCGTTTTTTGAAGTTTATAAATAGCCTCGGAAAAGGAGCTGGAACGCGCGTCTTAGTAAATACAGCTGACCCATTTTCCTCATTCTTCACCAGGAATAAAGCGGCTGTTACCACGGAGAGTACAGAAGGGTCTAAATATATACACTTCCTCCCGGGCAGCCGGAGCAGAAAAGCAGCCCCGACACCCAGGAGGTGAAGGAGGAGCCAGGGCCGGGCAGGGGCGCCCCGTTGCCTTCCCGCACTTCAGGGGCCCGGTGGCCGGGGGGGTGCGCCCTGTGGAGCCCCGCAGCCCGCCTCAGGAAGGGGCGGGGTGACCCTCCGCTTCGTGTCACTTCACCCTGCAGCTGCCGCCCCGCCCTGCCCCCGCGGCTGGCCGTTCCCCACCATCGTCTTGGTTTCTGCCGTCTGTCTCCCCGGCCAGATGAAGGGGTCCAGGAGCAGGCTCACTTTGGGCTCACTGTCCACACTCAAGTCTTGGAACGGTGCCGGGCACGTGGGACTAACACTTACCATGTGAATGGGTCAGCAATTACGTGGCCAGGCCCAGCTGGGCTGTTACAGACTCTAGGTGACCTTCCATTCCCTTGTCACTGGACATACCCAGCTGCTCCTTGTTCAGGAGGCTGCAGACCAGACTCCTGGACAGAGGGTCCTTGTGTCCCGTGGGCCCTATACCTTGGGGAACTGCTTGCCCCTCCTTCTGACAAGAGCTGTGGCATAAACAATTATCCCCAAACCCAGCAGCTCTCAGTGATTCAGAGACAGAATGTGACCTCTGGGCAGTCCCATGCAGAACATAAGAATGTCTGTCCCCAACGCCAAGAAGTGTGCCTGTCACCCATCGCCATGCATGAACAGGTGCTCCTGGCAGGCCCACTGACCGGTGTCAGGCCAACTTCCTCGGGGCCTGGGACATGGCCCCCAACGCTGCCACAGACCCGCCTCTCTGGCCTGTTTTCAGAAGGGGCTGTGGGCGGGGCAGACACGCGAAGCCTGCCACACTCTATTTTTCCAAGGAATCACAGAAAACACAGAGGAGGGGTGGGTGACGGGGCAGGGCCATCTCTGGAGGACCTCCTGGGGATGGGGCTTGTCACTCTGAGGGAACCAGAAGGTTCCCCTCAGGCATTTCAAAGCATCGAACTCTGGGGTGTCTGCCACCCAGAGGGCGACCGGCTGAGCAGACATGGCAGTGGGGGGAGGCGAGGGATGCTCAGGAGGCCTTTTGCAGAAGCTGGGAGGGGAGCAGAGAGAAGGGAGCTGGTTGCTGGAGGCCGGGGTCACCGTGGAAGCAGGACGCTGGGCCAGCCCCGAGGCGGGTGTGGGTGGGGGGACCTGGTTTTCAGTAACTAGGAAACCAGTGGCTGACAGGTTCTCCCACTCAACTTCCTGCCCAGCTCATTGCCACGGAAAGCAACTTGTGTGGCCGCCCCTTGCATACGAGACCCTTCTAGGCTGCAAGAGACCTGTCTCCCTGCCCCCTCTACCCACCTCCATTTCACACACTGGATCCTGAACAGGCCACGCCTGGGGACGGAGACTGGCGGGGCTGGGACGTGGCCGACCCTGTAGGGCCTGACCATGCTGCTGTGAGATGTCCTTTTAGTCCTCACCTGCCCGGGATTCTTACATTAATCTCCTTAAACGGAGATACCTTGTTCCTGAGAACCAAAACCCACCCAGCCCGCTAGCCCGCATTAAGCAGAGGGACTTACAGGGTTGGTCCTCGCCCCTTCTCACCGTCTAGGGGTGACACAGGGCCACCCCAAATCTCTCATGGATATTCAGGAGCACAGATTTGTACGCCCACCTCCGCACACCACGAGGCCGGCCCAGAGCCTTACACACAGCACTCAACCAGAGCTGAAGGCTGCCTTCCCGTCGAGTGAGGCATTCATTGAGTGTAGGGGGCTCTGTGAGCGCGGGCTGCATTCCTGAAGTCTCTGTTCTTCTGCTGGTTTTTTTCCTCCAAATTGACTTTAATTCATCATCTTGGTTATGATCATAAAAGAGCTTAATTGATACTTATTTGATGGAATCTACCTTATCCATGAAATTTATTACTTCATAGAAGTGCAAGCAGGGACTTCGCGGGAGAGCCACCTCCAGCATCCTCCGCCAGACTCCTTCCTGGAGCCCGTGAGGGGCGTGTGTCCGAGACACCAACCCCCAAATCAAAGCCTGCTGCTCTGGGGAGCTCGGGAGTCAGGTGGTGGTCTTAAAACACGTCTGCAAACCCTTCAGCGTCCTCCCACCTGGAGAGAACCTGTCACCTCCCTTTGAAAAATGACATCTACGGCCACGCCACCCTGAACACGCCCGATCCCGTCTGATCTCGGAAGCTGAGCAGGGTCGGGCCTGGTTAGTACTTGGATGGGAGACCACCTAGGAAGACCAGGTGCTGTAGGCATTAAAAAGATGTGATACATCTATACAATGGAATATTACTCAGCAAAAAAAAAAAAAAAAAAAAATGACGTTGTGCCATGGCTTCCGCCTTGTCCTCCACACACACACCTCTGGGGCCACAGAAATCACCATGGAGACCACATGGAAGGAGGGGGAGGTCGAGAACCCCAGCTCGGCCCCCAGCAGTTAGTTGGCA
>NW_011888923.1:1576803-1585592 GCF_000151845.1 Pteropus vampyrus
CACACACCTCTGGGGCCACAGAAATCACCATGGAGACCACATGGAAGGAGGGGGAGGTCGAGAACCCCAGCTCGGCCCCCAGCAGTTAGTTGGCATCATCCCAGACGTGGGCTGAGCAGCCCGGCTGCCCTCTGTGCTGGCTCTGAGACCCCAAGCCCGGCCAGTCCCCAGAACCGGGAGAGGGAGCAATAAATGACTCCGCTAAGTCTGCGATTTGTTAAGAAGCCAGAAAGAGCGTGAATGACACGCAGTCCTCCCTGGCTGCGGGGCCCTGGCCGGACACCCCCGCTCCTTTCGCTCAGCTGAGAGAGAGGGTACTGGGGACCAGGAACAGATCTTTGCCAGACGTTTAAAAGAAGAGAAAAACAAAAACAAGAACAATGGAACGAATTCTCCATAAAGCTAAATTTATTCCATTTGAAGCGACGTTCTTTACCTTGAAATTACGTCCCTCTTATATTGTTGGTGTGAAAATATTTTTCCATTTGTGAAATAATAACAGCAGCTGGTGATTGGCTTTTAATGGCCTCACTGGGTCAAAATAAAAGTTTTTAAAATCTGTCCAGCCCGTGTCACCCAGGCTGGGGAACGGCCTGGTTAGATGGCCTTGGATCACCTCCACGTCCGCAAGGCGATGACCTATGAACTTCCCTGAGGAAGAGGGGGGAGCTTAGCTGCTTCTCCTCCTGCCAAACACACTCTGCAAACCCTGGATCATCGGCTCAGACACCTGGCTGGGGTTTGACACAGCTCGCGGGCCTGCAGAGTCAGCCCTTACTTAACTTAACAGGCCCTGCGAACCTTCCAGCGAAGGCAGTGGCCGCCTGCCTCGGCCTCTGGCAGGCCCGCCGGCTTGTGGCGCACAGTGCTCCTGCTGGGCCCGCAGGGCTCCAAGACCACTGCGTGGATGGAGAGCTCGAGGCTCAAATGGAACGAATTCCTTCACACCCAGCAAAGTGGGCCTTCCCAAGCCGCGGCCTCCCCCAGCAGCGTCGGGCCACAGAGAGACACACAAAGCTCCGGAAAAAGGTGTGAGCAGATCTGCACTTTCTAAAAACAGAGCGTTTTCAGGTCATGGGACACAAAGATGCCAGCCCAAAAAACACTGTGGGACTTCATTTCCAAAACAGTCAAGCGGCCTTACACATTTCGCTCTCAGCTTCTGGCTTGCTGGGTGTCACCTGGCCTCTGCGGCCGCGGTCACTTTGCGGCCTCCGCTCTTGGAGTTGAGGCCATTGTGGCTGCCAGCGAGGCTGGGCCGGGATCACCTTCTTTTCTCCTCTGGGCCACAGAGAGGGGAGGGTGCAAATCTCTCCAGCCACAAGATGGCAGACGACCTGGTCACTGAGGATTACCGGAACCCAGCGTTTTGTCACCCTCAGGGTGACATCTGCCCCGCTCCCCTACCCATTCCTGTATGGGCAGAAGCAAGGGTGGGCGACACCCCCGGGCCGGAGACTGGGGGGTCGGGGGGAAGACCAGGCCTCCTCGGGAGAGGCAAGGGCAGGATGAGCTAGTGGTGACAGATTCTCAGCGCCTGAGAAACATTGCGCTGGAGCCACGTATCTCTCGAGCACAAACAGTACGGTGAAGCCGAGACATTTACATGCAATCGGGAGACATTTATCCTGTGACAACATTCTATTCCGATGACTTTTCTATTACCGCCAATGATTAATGATGTAAATTCTGTCACTTGGGATGATGGATGCAGGGCAGCTGAGGGGCCTTTGCATAGATTACCCGAACCCCGGCTCCCCATTGGCTCTCGGGACAAATGGGGCCTGTGCTTCAGTCAACCATAAAGGTAAAGTTCCTTTAGATTAAGAAAATATTCTTCCTGAATCCTCTCAGAAGCAGCCGGTTCAGGACCGGGCGAAAGGATCCTCCTCAAACCAGCATGTTTTGTCTCTTCCACAACGCGGCTGCTGACACGCGCTCCATCTAAGTTTAACTGCGTAATTCTTTGCAGACGGGAGCTGAGAAGGCCCCCGCCATCGGGCGACGTGGCGGGTGGTCAGAGAGCCAGGCCCGAGGGCCCCCTAGGTGCTGGGTCTGACGCATCGCCGCCCAGCCCCAGCCCCAAGCAGACCAGGCGCCTCTGTCCCTGTCCCTCTGTCCGGGCATGCTGGTCTAGTGACGGGGCCGTGTCCGTCCCTGTCCCTCTGTCCAGGGATACTGGTCTAGTGACCGGGCTGTGTCCGTCCCTGTCCCTCTGTCCGGGCATGCTGGTCTAGTGACCAGGCCATGTATCCCCAGTGCCCGCAGCCTCCGCCTGCTGAGGTGATGCCACTGTTCTGCACCACGAGGGCATGCAAATGTCCCCCGACACAGCCCTTTCTGATGCCGCTTGGTCCTGTCTGGCCCCTTAACTGCCGGGCCTCTGCGGGCTCCCTGGGCCCCGCCCCACTCCGCTCTCCCAGGTGCTGTCTGTCCAGTCCCACACCTGCGTGTCCCGCGCCGTCCTGACGCTGAGTTCTCTGCTCATGGGTCCTACTGCACATGGGTGTCTCCTGGGGGCCTCCGTCCCACTGCAGTGGACACTGCACTCCCCTGGGTCCTGCGTCACAGTGAATGCCATCTCGGTTAGCACCACCCTGCACGAAGAGCTTGGGGCTGTCCCTGATCCCCTCTGGCCCTCGCCCTCCTTGTCCGACTGATGTCTAAGTCCTGTAGGTTCCTTTTCTTCCCCTCTTGAACCTGTCACTTCTCTCTGGCTCCGCTGCCACACTCTGGTCCAGTTGTCACCTGGATTACTAACGGCAAATTCATGGTCTCTAAACGATCTCCTCACACAGTCTTGCCACACAATCTTGCCACCTGGCCTTCTCCTCCAAGCCACAGGGACGTCGCCGCCCCGGGCCCTCCGGTGCCTCCCTAAGCCTGCCGCATAAGCTCCTCGCCAGGCTGCCTGGGCTCTGTCGCCAGGGCCCCAGGCCGACGCCTGCGCCACGCCGGCCAACCTCACCCTCGCTCCCCACGCCACACGCTTTCTGGTCTTCGCGCAGGTTCTTGGACACACAGTGCTCTCTCTGGATGCCACACCTTCACAGGGCAAGTCCCCTGCCTGGAACGATCGTCCCCTCCCCCATTCCCTTCACCTGGCTAACTCCAGCTCATCCTGCAGGGCTCAGCTTCAATGTCGCTTGCTCAGACCTGGTCCACCCACCCAGACCACACAGGCTTTGCCATGGGCCTCAGCAGTGGCCTGCGATCCCGTCTCCCTACCTCTTGACACACCGCTCCCCTCCCCAGCGGGTTCGTCTTGGTCATCACGGTGGCACAGTGAGCATTGCTACTTGGTGCTTGGCAGTGCTCCAAGGAGCAAACGGATCTGCACCTGCACAATGGGTTTCTCCCCAACCCCCTGGAATGTGGACTGAGCTCGTCCCTGGTCCCCTGGGGAGCCTGCCACAGGTCTCAAACAGAGCAGGCGTTCAGAACGTGTTTACGGAGAAATTGGGAAGAAAATATCTCCTCCTCTAAAACCCTGGAGCACCTAGAAATTCAGGGGCCTCACTCACGAGGCAAAGGCTGAAAAGTCTGGAGAAGGAGCGAGGATTGATGTGAAGTGTGCAGCAAATCAAGCCGCTGTGGCCGCCACGGGGAGAGCGGCCTTGTCTCCGCGCGGCCAGCAGCTGTGACGCAGGCGGGCGGGCCTTACAGGAACTCGGCGGCCGCCCGCGGGTCTGGATTCCTGGCACTCCTAACTCAATTTGGCCATCTCTCTCAGCATCCTTTCTTGGAAAACAGATGAGCTTTCTACTCTGTGATGCCTGGGCAAGGCCTGGGCTGTGTGCTGACAAGTGGGGAGCCGGATGCAGTCCAGCCAGGGGGAGACCCAGAGAGCTGTGTTGTTCTGGGGATTCCCACCCAGGCAGGAGGAGGAAGCAGAGGAGGGACACACAGCGCGCCCCCCGGCTTCCTTCTCCAGCCCTTCCCAGGTGGCATGGTCACCTCTGAGGCAGCCGGGCCTGGGATGAGACGGCAGGAAGGGCGTTCACAGGTGTGTCCTGAAGACTCTGGGCTCCAGCGCCCACGCCCAGGGTGAAGGACCCCCCAGAACCACCCAGCTCATCCAGAGACTCCAAATGCACAGCCCCGAGGTGGCGGTCAGGGACGGCCAGAGCCTGGGGGAGGCCTGAAGGTGGGACCACACTCTTGCTTGGAAGGTGGAGGGCCTGGGAGAGGTCCCTGGGGCCACCGCCCTTTAGGCCTCAGCCTGAGACAGGCCTGGTCCCTCGGTGACGGTGAGCATCACTGGCGCCACCTACTTCCCCAAACACACAGCTCCACCATGCCAAGTGGCCATGTGCTGGAGCCGGAGGCCAGAGGCCAGCTGCTGCTTCTCACACAATTCACCATGTCGGCCCCCAGGGGTCAGGCCCTGCCTTCCACCCTATGGGCCTGCACTCCGCAAGCCTCTCCTTTTAAACCACTTCTTGGACCCCCCTCTCTTTAGGCTTCACTGAGCTCCCCACAACCTGAAAAGCAGTTTACCTGGATCTTCCAAAACCCTTCCCCACCTGACAGCTCTTATCCTTTCTGTGAAAATGTACAAACTGCAGCCTGAACTGACCACCCTCCTGTCACCGAGCCAGGAGGCCAGGTCGGAAGAGAACTCAAGAGCACAGGACAGAAAAATTATGAAATGTAGGAATGCAGAGCCTTTATAAAGTGGCTGTATTTCCTGGCTCAGTGAATATACATACCCCACTACAAAAAATATTTTCCAAGTTTGGCTTTTAGGTTCTTGGAGAGAAAGAAGTGAAAAATCTAATTTTTGAAACCTTCATAAATACATACTTTCTTTTTTTTTTAATAAAACTACTTAACTGAATCCACTTTGCCTGATGAAGTAGAGGAAACCAAAGCTCCTGGATTTTAAAAGCTTCCATTAAAGCAGCTTTTCTTTCTTCAACAAATAATGCATCGAAAAATAAGTCAGAAGGCCTCGTTAAGCCCAAGGCCAACAGGAACCCCGAGCAAGCCCAGGAGGCCGGGGCGGGGCCGGCAGCCTGCCCGCCTGATTTCTGCGGCAGCTCCGGCCACAGGCGTGGCTTTGAACCACATGGAATTAGAACTCTGCGGTGTTTTTTGCAGGTGGCACAGTATGTCTTCATTGGTGCTACGGCAGGCTCGTAAATTAAAATAAAAAGCTGGCGAGATGGAGGCAAGAATGTGTCCTGGGGAGGGAGAGAAAGCAGCAGAACAGCGCCCCAGCGTTGGCGGCTCCCAACACCTCCCCGGGTAACACGGGCGCCCCATTTCCTCAGACCTCTGAACCAAAGGCCCCAACCCTCCCAAGCGGGGCGCAGGCTGGCTGCATCTCGAAGAGGGAAAGGCCTGTGACCCAACCATGCACGTGTGCCACCCCTCCCCCCCAGTCTGCCTGGGACCGGGACCTGAGGAGGAGACAGTGTCCCATGCAGCCTA
Source organism: Pteropus vampyrus (assembly GCF_000151845.1). Lineage (NCBI taxonomy): Eukaryota > Metazoa > Chordata > Mammalia > Chiroptera > Pteropodidae > Pteropus > Pteropus vampyrus. The sequence goes on from NW_011888923.1 coordinate 1,582,240, forward strand.
CGCCGCTGGTCAGAGGCCAAAGGAAATGGCCATGGGTGGCCACTGGCCAGGGCACTCTGCAGCTGTGTGTGTGTGTGTGTGTGTGTGTGTGTGTGAGAACTGGCTTCGCCTTAGCTCAAGTGTGCACACGTTCGTTCGAGGGCTTTGCGGTCCCCGTTAGATGCACCGGGCACTGTGCCAGCACCAGATACAACAGAGAAAGTCAGAGGCGGGCCCTGCCTTTTTGTGACCTACATCCAACTAGGGGAGGAAGGCATCACACAGGACCCTCGGGAATCACCGGCCGTGGTTGTGCTCAGCACCCAAAGGCCCCGTGAGGCCCTGTGAGCGGGGACCCTCGCCCAGCGCGGCCTCTCGGCCCCTCTCGGGTGCTCTAGACAGAAAGGGCTGTCCATCTGCCTCCGCATCTGCCCTCGCCCGCTCCCACCCCCCACTCTCCAATACCCTCCTCCGCCTTCCGAACCCACGGCCACGCCACCTCCGCGAGCCTCCCCGTCCTCGCCGCCACCTCCCCAGCTGCACGGTCCTCAGCCCAGGCTCCGTCGAGGAGCCAGATCCTGTCACAGCTCAGTTTGGGAGGATCACACAGACACGCTCCCCACAAAGCAACTTGAAAATACTCGGTAAGAGGAGAGCGGATTCGGGGCAGGAATCGGCTTCCTGGTGGAAGCTTCCTGGAAGAAGCCAATCTGAGTCTATGCCAGGGGAAGTTAACCGGGGGTGGGAGGTGGTTGGGAGGGAGGAACAAGGTACCCTAGGCAGGACCTGGCCAAAAGCTCCCAGGGGTCAAGCAGGGTGCTGGCCACCAGGGGCAGAATGCCTCCCTTGCCATGACAGTGCTCTCTGCTGGGGAGGCCACCCCAACGAGCCTGGAGGAACAGGAAATCCCAAAGGCAAGTGGCTCTAGGAGGTCCCCACAGGCTCCTCAGCAGACACTGAGCAACCTGACGGAGCCCGTATCCAGCCATGCGGAACTCACAGGAAGTGCGGGAGTGGGGCGGCCCAGCCCCCGCCCTGAGCATCCAGGCCAAGGACGTGTGGCCACGCAGGGCGGCCAGGGCAAAGATGATGATGGCACAGATCTTGAGCCCTGTGGCAGAGACTGCCGCTGAAGCTGACCCTCTCCACCATGGCCTTTGTCCCCAGGAGTGTTCGCTCTTATGAGGAGGAAAGATGGCACTTAGGTCCTTTTACGGAGAGGGAACTGAAGCATGGCTAATGCAGCTCGCTCAAGGTCATGGCGCATAGATGGCAACCTAGGGAGGTCAAGTCTGTGGCCGGGGATGGGGGTGCTGGGCATGGCAGTTCCAAGCGGAGCACGGGCGTTCATGGTGTGCGGGCTGGGTTCAAATCCTGCTTCTGGAACTTAATGGTTGTGTGCCTTTGGGCTGGCCACATACACACTGAGCCCAAGCTTCCTCTCCCTCAGAAGAGGAACAGACGCCTCCCCAGCTGCATGGCAACTGGCCGTGGACCTGGCCCAGTCCAGAGCAGCTGTGACAGCATATTCCCTACAAACTGGGGTCAAGTCTCCTGTTGAGAGGGAGGCAGAGGTGGGCATAAGGGAGCTGAGAAGGCATCAGCCTGGAGGACAGGTTGATGGGAGGGCCACCGAAAGGTATCTCCCCAGGTCACCCAGGCAGAGTGTCACCAATGTAAGCCATGGACCTCACCACACAGCAGAAGCACCAAGGTTATTTAGAAAAGCGCTAAGAACTGTTCCCTGGGGCTCTTTACGTAAAGACAGATAAAATCAAGAGGCCGGCGGGGCCTCCGGGAGGCTGACAGGAAGAGAGACGCACTTTAATATTTCATGAGTGTCCCATTCGCGACACAGCGCACATCGTCACACTTGGTGACTGCTTGGGAACAATGTCTCATTCAGAAACACATGCGGACCTGCTGCTGCTCAGCCCACCGGCCCGCTGAGCATCCCGACGCAGCCAGTGGGAAAAGACTCGACCTTCAGGGCTATGGCTGCCCATGGCACCGAGCTCAGGAGCGCGAGACTGGCCGGGAGGCTCCCACAGAACCTGCTCACCGGGGTCCAGAGCCAGGCAGCTGAGCTGAGGAAGGCAGGAGGCTGAGCCCGCCATGCCTCTCAGGCCAAGCTCATACCGCTCCCCACTCCAGGCCTGTCACATAGAGCCACCCACCAATTAGGGGATCTGAAAATCTGGGCCATCAAAGCTGCTCACCCTTCAGTTGCTGCGAAGGACAGGAAAGAGACGGGGAGGGAGCAGGAAGACGAGGGATGGGGTGTCCTCAGCTATCACTGTGCAAATCGCTGTCACGTTCATTTGCTCAACAAATATGTACCAGGCACAGGTGTGAGCGGAGAAGGAGCTCCATGCTGAGCACAGGGCAGGGGGCGTCAGACAGGAGACAGGGAAGAAGCAGGAAGTCATGTGGATTTCACAAAGGACCCCAGAGGCAGTCTCGGTGTTCCCATTTTTCAGATGATGAAAACAGCTCAGGGACTTTAACTGCCCTCAGCAGCTCCAGCCACAGACTCAGCTGCCTGTCCTTGTTGCTAGAGGCAGGGACAAGGTAAAGGGAGGGGCCTGGAGGGAAGGCTCCGGGTTCTAGAGCTGCTCCGCCCGCAGGCAGGGGGGGGAGGGGCGTAATTGCCAGCCAGCAGGAGGCTCTCTCAGCTCCTCCCCTCACCCCAAAGGAAGTGGGGAGTTGAAATAAATGCCAAAGGCAGAGCCTTCTCCACTTTCGTGCCCCTGAACTCCCTCCGAGGACCGCCTTACACAGCCGGCCCGCCATTCCTGGTCCTGAGCAAGTCGTCATCCACGGTCAAGGAGCAGAGGGCACCTGGCCTCCAGGGACACCCTCCCCAACTCCCTCTAATTTGGTCTGCTAATTTAAAGCGGAGGACGCTGGCCAGGAGTGACAGGCACAGGGGACGGCTGAGGGGGCGTAATGAATGTGAATGCAGCTGCTGCAAACGGAAGGCAGCGCCTGTCCCCTCCGCGGCAGAGGCACAGCGGTTTAGGACGCAGCCTGGAGGACGGCGAAGGGGACACTCGGCCCCCGTTCAGGCCCGAGCCTCGCTGCAATTTCCTCACTGCTGAGTAATCACGAACAGAGCACTCCCAGCAGAGGGTTCTGGCACCGGAAGGCTGGTGGCCCAGGGACGGGCCCGAAGCGCCTGGGATTCAGCAACCAGGGACTGCCACAGAGACCGGCTAGGTGACGGGAGAACACATCTCCATCTTTTAAATATGTCCCCATTAAACATTCGGCGTGGGTTCCCAACCCTGTTCGCTGCACTCTGCAAATACAGAAGGCACAAGATGGACTGAAGGACGTGACGTCCTTCCCAAATCGTGACATGTCGGAGGGAC
>NW_011888923.1:1587397-1592779 GCF_000151845.1 Pteropus vampyrus
ACCTGGAAAAGGCAACCGGGCCACTGTCCTAAGAGGCTTGAATTTATGGGGAAGAATCAGGAGGTGAGCAAGTTGCCTATTCACTGACACAAAAGCCTTTTCTTCCTTTTCTTGGGAAAAGCACCCTAAACTTTTACTTTAAACATCCTTCTTGCACATTCGAGGTTGGCATGTGTAGGAGCTGTGAGCGGTGTTGCTGTGCCAGGAAACACTCTGGGTAGACGGCTGGATGTTGAAGCGAGACGGAGCCTGGCCATCGGCCTGCTCACCCCGGAGGATGGCCGGGCGCCCTGGCTGCACACTGGGCACCCACCGCCCCGGGCCCGGAAGGCCACGGGCCACAGTCAAAGCCCTGCCTCCTGCGGCCTGGCCTCCAGAGCAGGCAGATAATGCCCAGAGAAGGAGAGGGGCGGGGGGGCGGGTACTATCCAGGGACGTGGTGAGAGCTGTCCGGGGTCCCGGGCAGAAGAATGGTGAGTTCACAGGCATGGACAACGGGAGCCGGGAGCCGACCGCCTGAGGCCCGAAGAAGGTCATGGGAAGTACCCAGATGTTACAGGAAGTATGGTGGGATCCGAGCTAGGTTCGAGAAGGACCTCGTTGGCTCTGGGGCGGGGGCAAATACAGAAGGGCTGGGTGGCCAGCCGGTCACCAGGGGCTCTCTCTCTGAGAAGTCGGGTCCACAACCTCTGGCTGAGGTGGCTCTGGGCCCAGGGATGGCCACCTTTACTCTTGTCAGGTTGGCCTGGCACCTGCTGCTCGACACACAGTCTGCAATGTCCCTGAGGAGGGACAGTCACCCAGGGGAGGTGCGAGCTCCCTGTTTGGCAGGGGCACACAAGCCCGAGGTGCCCTGGCTCACCAAGGTCACATCACAGCAGTCTGGACGGAGCCGGGGGATCCCCAGCTGCCTCCATGCGGAGCCCCCGAATCAAGTGGAGGGGACTTCATCCCATCCTTTAAAATCCCTGCACCCCTCCCAGAACATGGAGACTGGGGAAGGCGGGAGCGGGCCGCCGGGGGGCCAGCAGCTGAGGCTGCAACTTAATCTGCCCCGTCCCCTTAAAGCGCGAGCTCCAAGAGGTCAGCGACTGTGTCCCCTCACCCGGCCCAGGGCCCCGATGTCTGGCAACGCAGCAACAGTGAAGGTCAACGCTGCTGCTCGGGCTCCAGGCCGTCCCCTAACTCCTGCTGCCTCACCAGCTCACGGGCACAAGAGAAACCACACACCGGGTTTCGAAAAAGCAAACAAACCGAAAAGCAGTCAGAACAGACGAGTCACAAATATTTAAATATCGGGGCCTAAAAAACGATGTCTGTCATGAAGACGGACCTCCGTTTCCTCTTCAGATCCGGGGGACCCTGCCAGACGACAGCGAGGCAGCGTCACGGGCACGGTGGCACCGCCCGCCCCCGCTCAGCTGCCCACTGTGGCTCTGGCAGTGAGGTTTGAAACTTAGCCAAAATGCATATTTTGATTTACTTAAGAAACTTGCACTGGCCCCAGGCAAATAATAACTGTATGAAAATATTCATATTGCACCTCCCTCTCTCACTCCCTTTAGGGAAAGGCTGCCACACTCAAAAATGAGGGGGAAGGAAAATTAAATAAAAAATATATTTAAATCACCGCCACCGAGCAGGGAGGGGAGGCGGATTTCTGAGCCAACTTCCAACTCCGTGCCGCTCTGATCTGCCTCTGAAACAATCTCACTTTGCCTTCTGTTCTTAAACAGTAATTATTAGAGGCGTCAGTTAAAAATGCCCAGCTCCGCCGCTCCCGTGGCCTCCGTGGTCCCTGGCCCGTCTCCGGCCCTGCCTTCCATGTCTACGGGGTAGGACCGGCCCAGGATGGAGCCTCCGCCCGTTCCACGCACCACCTCATCCAAGGCCAGGAGCGAGGAGAGAGGGGCAGCTGCGCCACGGGCTTCTCGCCATCTCTAACTGCCCATCGGAGCCCAACACAACGCGCGTGTATTTGGCACCAGCTCACTCCTGTTAGGGACCGGGGCTTCCATCCCCCTAGAGAGCACGAGTCGGGGAGAACAGATCACCAGGACCATTTTGACATGAAATGAAACAGGGAATCCCTCTTCTGGAAGCTTCTAGGTCACAAAGCGGCCCTTCCCGGCTTGTCAGAGATGGCGGGCGGCTTGGAGGGCTCCCGTGGCCCCAGTGGAGACAGCCAGACGGGAACATGCAGCCCCAGCTCTGTGCCCTGGGTGGCGTGGGAGGGGCAGGGACAGTGTCAGGGAGCACAGGTACAGGGCAAGCTCCACCGGGCTGCACCAGCAGCCACCACGCACTCCGCCGACCCGCCCTTCAGCGCCTTCCGTGTCCAGGGCCTGTGTCCAGCCCCGGGACACACGAGCGAGGGAGGCAGGTACTGGCGCCGACGTGTGAACTGACACTTTCACGAGGAAAAGGAAGAACGAGGTCAGGGGAGCCAGGAATGGTTCAGGGGTCGCCAGGGCCCACGCTGGGCAGTGGTGGGACAGACGGACAGAAGACAGAAGGGGACACAAGGAGGTTCACAGAACCAACGGGTCATCATTCCCCGACCCCAGGGAGCATCAAGGGCACCAGGGAGGAGCCCAGAGCGGCGAGCCTGGGCCGCTGGTCTCAGAGACACCCTGAACCAGAGAAAGGACCAGTCGGGGAGGACACTGAGTTTGCTTTGGGGACAGTGAGTCTGCATGTTCAGTATGCAAAACGAAAGAGACCTGAAACTAAGAGGTGCAGACTGGGTGACACGGGTGACCCTCCGAAGCTTAAGCCACCAGAGGAGCGCGGGCCAGTTCTCTCGCAAGAGAAAAGAGGGCCAAGGACACAAACCGGAGGCGCTGCCATCTCAAAGGGGAGCCAGGAAGAAGGCCGGCCTGCGCGGCGACGCGGGAGCGAGACTGGCGTCAGAGCCAAGGGAGAGAGCGACTCTCCCGCAGACAAACGAGGGCAGACGACACCAGCAGACGCTGCAGAGAAGCCAAGAAGGACGAGGGCTGAAAACGGGCCAGGCGCTTTGGTCACGACGAGTTCCCAGTGACTCCCAACAGAAGCTTCCTCTGAGCGGTGGGAGGCAGACGCCCTCTTCCGCGGTTAAGGGGGGCTGGGAAGGGAAATGGCAGAGAGAAAGCAGCAGCTGGAAAGGTATGAGAAACTACACGAAACTAAAAGCGCATCTGTGAGCAGGGGAGAGGGAAAGCGATATGCAATAGGTATCTTTTTTTTTTTCTTTTAGACGAGGCAACCCTTGGTTGACCTCACAGATTGTAAGGACCTTGTCAGCTTACAATCCTTTATTTTTTATTTTTTTATGCCTACAGCACCTGGTCTTCCTAGGTGGTCTCCCATCCAAGTACTAACCAGGCCCGACCCTGCTTAGCTTGCGAGATCAGACGGGATCGGGCTTGTTCGGGGTGGCGTGGCCGTAGACTACAGTAGGTCTCTAGATATATAGTTTGAACTAAGGAGCAAAGTGTGAATTGCAGATAGAATGGGAACTGCCAACAGACTGGTGCCAGTGGAAGCCACACGCGCAGACACGGCCACCCTTGGCCAGTGCAGGGAGAAGAGACTCAAGCAAGAACCCCGGTAATGAGCGAGAACGTCCCCCACCCCAGGCCCCCACCCCACCGAGCTCAATCCACAGGCTGGAAGTCAGCCGCGTCAGCTTCCAGCAGGGGCTGCCCCCTTAGGACCGAGGCGCACGGCAAGTCTTCACGTTCCTTGCAACAATGAGGTTCTATAAATGGTGACCTGGTAAAAAATAAAGGCAGGTCAAAGACACGGGTTACTCTCCTGTCCCTGGGATATTCTGACGCTCTGAGCCATGTTAAAACAAGCAGAAGGAGCCCTTCCTCCTGCTCCGGCAGAACGCTGGGTAACGTCAACGAGACGTGCCACGAGAAACACGGGTTATGAAAACGCGTCCAATGGTCACCGGACAGAATAAACGGCTGGATAAAGAGTCAGGACTTTTTTCTCAAGCTTTTAAGATACGTTTATTAGAGTATAATTAACATACAACACAACGTGCAGGACTTAACCTGTCTGCTGAGTTTTAAGTTATGTGCGTGGCCATGGGATCACAACCCCAGACGCGACTCGGCGCTTTACCATCACCCTGGCTCTTTCCAGTCCCTTCCGCTCCCTGCCCTCAGAAAACCGCTTTTGACGCCACGGAACGACTGCGTAAAGTACGCACAGACGACCCTTGCACAGCACGGGTTTGCACGGTGCCTGTCCACTTACATGTGAATTATTTCCAGTGCCCGTACTGTTCAGGATCCGCTGTCGGGGGTCCGCAGATGCGGGGGGCTGACTGTGTGCACTGATCTATACGCCACTTTAAAGAGAAAAACTTGAGCATTCCCGAATTCTGGTGCCCACAGTGGGTCCTGGAACCAACCCCCCACAGATACGGACAACTTAAGTTTTGGGGGAGTCAAATGTTACATGCAGACTTCTGACCGTGCGGGGCGTCGGCACCCCTACGCTCTGCACTGTTCAATGGTCAGCTGCACTTTGTTTTCAAAATCCATTCATTGTGTTTGATCAGCAGCTCCGTCCTTTTCATTGCTCAGCAGCATTCCACTGGGATCATTTACTTATTCATTTTTCAGATGATGGATATTTGGGCTGTTTCCAATTTGGGGCTCTATATAAACATTCTTGTACAAGTCCTTCTGTGAACATTTATTTTCATTTCTCTAACGTAAATACTTCGAGTGGATCTGCTGGACCGTATCGTAGATGTTTAATTTCATAAAAACGACCAAACCCGTCTCCAAAGAGGTTACACCATTTATGTACCTACCAGCAGCCCCACAATCTCACCGATAATTGATGCTGGCAGATGATTTTAGCCATTCCAACAGATGGTGCCTCGCTGAGATTTTAATTTGTATTGCCCTGGTGAGTTAAGATGCTGAGTGCCTTTCTGCGTGTATCGGTGTATAGGTCTATACATTCCGACACATAGAGTTATGTAATCACAATAAAAACATAGAAAATCTCTACCCCCCTCCCCCAAATTCCCTGGTGCCCTTCAGCTGTCAACTCGCCTCCACCTGTAACGCCAGCAACCACTGATCTCTCTCCATACCATTCTACCTTTTCTGGAACGGCGTATGAATGGAGCCAGGCAAAGGGAGCCTTCGAGTCTGGCCTCTCTTCACTAAGCTCCGTGCGTGGTGAGATTCAGCCATCTCGTACCAGCGTGTTTCTTTTCCTTGCTGAGTAAGTAGTTCGATGAAGTTGCCGATTCATTCACCAGACGAACGACATGTGGGTTTTCGGATTTCAGAAATCATGAACGAAGCCACTGTAAACTCACACACGAGCTGCTATATGAACGTGCTTCCCATTCTTCTAGGGAGTACC
>NW_011888923.1:1594409-1624816 GCF_000151845.1 Pteropus vampyrus
TATAAAAACTCACACTCATATCGTTTACACATAAAGGTTGAATTCTAGAGTTAATTTGTCTGAAACACCAAAATCGACCCTTTCATGACTAGTAAGTGTCCAAAATTTCAGGAAGAAAAAACACTTGCAGAAAATTTATTGTAATTGCACGAGTCGAGATGGTAAAATTTCAACCTCAGCGTTTTATTTCCCTTCCTTGTTAGACTCACGTTCTCACAAGGGGTGACGGGAGACGGTTTCACTGCCTGGCAACAGGAGGCCATGGTCAGGCAACGCCGCTGGCCGTAGTAACGGGCAGATTCAGTTATTATTTTCCGATGCCAGCCTGGAAAACGCCCGCATCCCAGGGGCTGAGGCACGCGATTCGCGCATCCCCACCCTCTAATATGCAGATTTACCATAAGCTTCGGATAACACGACCTCTCCTCTCGCGGTCTGGGTAAACAAACTTTGAATTTCATATGTGACTTTTCAAAGAGCCCTCGATTTCGTCTTTTAAAGAGCTCCAGGGAGTGGGGCTGTCGAAAGGATTTTTTTCCACCAGCACCAGGCGGGTGTGAAAAGATCTCAATTACAGGTAACTGACGATCCAACAGTAACAAACACACAGCAGTGTGTGAAATGCATGAACTGAAGACTCTTGTCGAACAGGGAGGAGGCACCGAGTGTGTGGCTCGATTCCGGAAGCACGTGACCACGGAAGCGCATCAGCTGATGAAGGACTTGACCTGGGCCCCGGCTTCGGATGGATGTCGGCCACCGGCTGCCCTCTTCCCACACTGCAACCTCACATCATTTGACCAAGGTCCTCAGTCACATCCACGGTATCAACTGCCAGGATCCGTATGACGTGAACTGCCGCCTCCGCAACCAAAGTCGAGTAATCATTCACCACGCTGGTGTTTTTGCCCCGTGGTTTCAGACACGACTTTACCATGAGGCGGTAAAACTATGTGTGTTTCGTCATCTACATAATTTTTTAACGGAGAAATAACTCGAGGGCACTCGCTGCCATTCTATCAAACGCAAGGCAGGTGAGAGCTGAGTTCCCAATTATGCTCGACCTTAAATAACACCGTTCGGTCTGGTTGTACATCCAGCCCCACAGGGAGCTGTGCAAAGGCATATATTTGGCAAGCTTTCAAACCACGGCTACAAAACATGCGCTGAAGAAAATGATTCAAAATATTAAGAAAGCAGTCATTTATTTCAGAAAGCCTGTTCACGTGAGACAATAAGCTGCTTCCCAGAATAGGCTCCATCCATCAGGAAAACGCCGCGAGCCGGCACGCACTGGCTGGAGCCTGCCTCTCAGCCCTCGCCCCGCAGTGATGATTATCCATCACCCACGGCGCACATCTGGGACGCACAAGCAGCATGGGCACCCTTCCAGGAGGCGGCAGATCCTCCCCCGCCCCGGAGAAGCACCCTTGGCGCGGATGACCCCACGGGCGCTAGGACCGACTGGCTTTTCCCCACGGACACGCACAAGAGCAGGTGTGGCGCGCGGGCAGAGGAGGGGACGAAGGCGGAGGGCCTGAAGCTGGGTCTAGAGCGTCCACTTTTCAGCGAAAATGGTAACAGTTCAAACGAAGCAGGCCAGGGGCTCTGTGCCGACCACGTTCCCGCCTGGAGGGTCGCTATGTGACGAGAGGCCCCTCCTGGGAGCAGGCGAGCTGGGCCGCGAGGGACAGTCCATCTGAGACGAGACTCGAAGTCCCTTCGCGCTGCGCTTCTTGAACTCTGCGGGAAACCGTCTGCGTCACCCCGAGGTGTAAGTCAGGAGCCCGCTCCACCGGGTGACTGTTCCCAGCCCCCAGCCCACTCCCTCAGCGGCCACGAGCGCGACCTGGTCTGCCCGGAAGAATCTGTGTCATCTCTTCCCATCACTGCAACCTGGGGACTGGGCTGCAGATGGGTCTTGTACAGAACACGTAATAATTAGTTTTCTCTAAATCCAGACACGCTAAATTTTAACAAATATTTAAGTTTCTCAAGCAACTTTAAGGAACACTTCATGAGCCAACCACAGTAACCCACCGACCCACTGGAACCTCAACTTTCCAAGGCGACAACCTGGGAGGTATGGGGTTCCTCAGCACGAAACGGCGTCGGCACCAAAGAGGAGCGCGTGGACTGGAAGGAGCCGGAAGCTTCTGCAAGCGCCTTGGCCGACCTCACGATTAACGGGCGCCACGCACACTGATCGTGGGTCACACACGCTGCCGGGCATGCTGCACGCGCTCGCCTGACCGTCCACGTGGGAAAGCGAGCGCTCCTCAAAGACTCGCCAGGATGCCTGACCACGAGAAGCCCGGCATGCGAGTGCGCTTAGAACACCCAGCTGACTGAGCCAGTGTGCTGACTTCAAAAGCCATCGAGCGAAGGGCTGAATCAGAAAAGTGAAAGTTTAGGGGTGTGCGGTAGATGGGGTCTCACAGTTTGTCACAGAGAAAAATGGCTTCCAATAAAGACATGCTCACTGAGTGTCCGAGAACTAAGAAAGCAAGGGCTGACACGTACTCCCAACTCTCCCTGCCACCAGCAGACCCCAGGGACACACCGGCTCACCGGCCATCATCTTGGGAAAGCAACCCGCTATGGTTACCTGCTGGTTACCTATGAGACCCCCCGTAAGCTGGCTGAAAACCACTTTCCAGCCCTGCCTACCCACCCTCACTTGAAAGCTTGCCAAATATATCTCGACCTGGCACAGGCCAGGCCCTTTCACGACTCTGCCTGCCCTCACCCTGCTTGTCCCCTCCAGCCTGAACCTGTTCTCCGGTGAGGCAAGTCAAGGCATCTTGCCTCGGGCGGCATGGGGCGCCGGTCACCCACATCGAGGGAGAGATTCTCCTAAAATCTAGTCTGATGAGCTGATGCTCAACCAAAAGCAACCCCGTCCTGCACCCCAGGGCTTTATTCCTAGGCCTCGGTTCCAAAAAGGTCCGTTTCACTATAAATTAACTCATACGACCCGACCACTAAAATAACGTCCCGACGAAGGCAGCGACACGCACGAATGGAGAGCTGCACAGGGAGCTTTGCTAAGCAGACGGGTCTCCCGAGTTCCACTACCCAGTCCCCGACTCGCATATTTGAGGCCAAAGTAAATGCGGAGACAGACAGCTCGGAGCAGCGTAACGGATTTGAGACTCGGTGAGTGGGAAACGGGATTCTTTTCCTCCCGAAGGAAGCTGAACGCGAGGGTTTGATTAACTACTTGCGGCGCCTTCAGCACCTGGCCAGGTGACGGTCCTCCAAGGTTCCGACGTGGCGCCTTCAACTGTGGGTCCCCAACTGTCAGCCGCCAATGCCAAAAGGCAAGGTTTATGGCAATGCCTCCTGAACGGTTCCAAAGAGCATCTGAGGACGACAAGGGACGGTCCCTGCAGGTGCCCAGTCACACCAGGTCAGCGCTCTCCTTGGACACGGTGGTCTCCAAGGCTCCTCTCCCACACTCACTCTACTGGAGCCGCTGGGAGCCCAGCTGAGGGAGCAGACGGCCAAGGCCCCCACCCTGGAAGAGCTCACGTGGGGGTGAGGAGGAGAGAAACTGTCTACGTAATAATAAATACTGCTATGAAAAAACCTGCCACGTGATAGAGTGACAGGGCACCATGCTAGACTGGGTGGCCCGGGGAGGGCCTCCCCGAGATGACGTTTGACGTGAGACCTGAGTGGCACGAAGCGGTCAACAAACGAAGATGGGGGAGGAAGGACCGCGCCCCACGCAGAGCAGCGCAGAGGCGCGCGCGGTGTCGGGAACGGGAGGGGCTGCTGTGCCCAGGGGACGGGCCAACAGGGGGAGGACTGACAGCTGCACAGGGACCAGACCGTGCAGGCGACTACTCGGAACGGACGGCCACCAGCAGGGGCAGGCAAGCTAGTGATCTCATCCTCGTTGCATTTTTAATAATAGATCGACCTGCCCTCCGCACAGGGAGCAAGACTGGAGACAAGGAGTCCGCACAGGAAGAGGTGACGGATGTCACGGCAAAGACACCGAGGGTGGCCCGGACTCGGGGGCACTGGGGAGGTGCAAAGCGGACAGACCTCAGAAGAAGAATGGGGGACCTCGCAGAAGACGGCACGTGTGGGATGGGGAAACGGGCAGAACCCGGGAGTCGCCTGTGCTTCTGCCAACGCTCATTCTCACGTTCACAAATAGCCTTCCAAGCTCTTGTCACCAACTCTGAACTTTGACCCTCACCAGGCACCTTTTAACGACAGAGACCACGGCAGCCCCTTCAAAACTGAAAGGAACTAATCTTAGAATCATGCTTCGAAACAAAAGCTGAGTGAGCTCCGGCCTTAGGGACAGCTGACGAGCTCTCTAAGAAGCTGCCGGGGCCACTCACCTGCTCCCAGGCCTCCGGCTTTGCGGAGGCCCTCCACCCGAAGCAGCTGCTCACCGAGCGTTTTCAGCTTCTTTTTACCAGGCTGTTTTAAACAGATACTTTTTTCTACCCTGAGTTTGTCACCATTTAAAATGTTGTGCTAGTTAGCAGTAATTATGGAAATGCAGCAGCCATTTCTATTTTTAAAAGGGAACCCCATTTAGCATTCTTACATCCTGAAATGTTTAAAATAGCTAGTCCAGTGATGTTTTCACTTTATTCAAATTGTTTGTGCGAATTTAAATACAGGTTCAGCAGAAACCAAAGCAAGTCAAACATTTCCTTCCTATTAGACATCCAAATCAGAAGATTAAAAACCTATTTTACATGGAACAGAGAGAAGCCGTCCAATCAGCACAGCGGCAGCTTCCACGTACTTACTGCAAAACAGGGCTGATGTGTAAGAGGTAATCAATTTAGGAAGACAGGGACGGATTTCTTTAAACTCTTCAAAAAGGGAAAAATACATTTGAGCAAATCTTTTAATTATAGTATCTTCCAAAGAACCTACAAAGCCTTTATTCTTTCCAAACCTAAGGCTTCTTAAAAGCAACTCTTGCCCCTTAATTCCGCATGAAATATTCAGTACAGCATAATTAAATTCTATTCCATGCTATTTTTATTGGACTTTACTGGGTTCACAGAAATAGAGAGTGGCGGCCTCTTTCAAACAAACTTCCCAGCAACTCTGTTTTCACGGCAAATGGTTGGCTCTCAAAACCGGACTTAAAATGCCAAACGTCCTCGAAATGACTGCTTCAGTCCAGGACAGACGGGCGGGCACTAAAAAGACCGGCTCAGTCCTGCGTCACACCCAACCTTCAAACACACAATCACTCCATTCTCCACTCGCTTAACTGCGCTCACCCCAAGGCGCCTCCGAGCACAGGTCTACACTTTCAATGTGTAAATACTGGAGCCGGCTTTATTTTCCAATGTGAATCTAGCTGGTGGGTTTAAAAAAAAAAAAAAAAAAAAAAAAAAACAGAAAGGAAAAAGAAAAAGCCCATCCACGGCTGACAGAAATCTGTAAAGCTGAATAAACATTTGGATAAGTGGATCATTTGTGGGGTGTGGGTTTGACGTTTTTGGTCAGTACTGTAAATTACACAAGCAAAATCTTAACCTCTTTTCCAGTCAGAGTCAGTAAACTACAAATGAACAGAACACATCGCGCTCTGCCAGGCACTCAACACTCAAGGACAGGGGAGTGGTACCGCAATGTCTCAAGGGACCCACGGCAAGCCCAGCAGCCAGTGGAAGCCGAGGACCCCTCTAGTCTAACTTTCTCAGGGTCGGTCCCAGGGGTATCCGCTGATGGGACAGTAAGCTGCTTATGTCACAAAACTCCCCCACGACGTGCAGCACGTGAAGCGAAAACCTCTGATTTGAATGCTGCAGACATGTGACAGGGACGATGTCGGATCTCAGGGCAGCCAAGCTCTCAGCCCGCCAGATAGACGGTCCACTGGTTTTACCATTCCGAACAGCATCAAACCTGAAGAGGCGACCAAGCCAACACCGACAAAGCTTTTTATTAAGAGACACCTAAAACCACTGTTAAGGGGGTAGCCAGCCCCCCCCAAGAGAGCGGCTAAGGAAGCCCCGAGGCAGCACCCCCACCACCATCCCGGGGTGCTGCTCCAGACTCCTCGGGTGCTAGGCTAGAACCAGGCAAACACTTGGCTGCTCTGCCAGCTTAAAAAAAAAAAAAAAAAAAAAGTATCGTTCTTTAATGAGACTTAGAACTTCATATGATTAAAACGTATCTTAATTCTTACACTTGACTTTGGCTTTGTAGATTCGTCTATGTTATTGATTTAAAAAAAAACAAAAACCACCCACCAAACTCAGCAAAAGTGGTCAGTGAGACTTAGCAGCCTGGGAAAAGCTGTCACCGCAGCCACCAGCACATGGGCTCCTGAACCCACACTTTGGAAAGCATCTAGCCCCACCGTACCTGCAAAACATTTTCCGAAGACACTCATTTCTGTTTCTGCTGGATCTAAATGTTTAAACAAGGCGTTCTGCTAGCTTTTCAAGAACCTGGCCCATTTATCACTTTTTCAAACCACATCATCTCATTCAAGTATCTCAGTGGCTCTTGTAAAAAAAGATGTCACACGTGTCTCTAATGTCAAGGTTTCTCTCCAGCACAATATGTAGCCCAAAGATCACAGACAGGATGTGGCCTCAGAAGCTGCAGTGGTACCAGAGCCCCTGGACACTCGGTGAACATCTGTGACGCCCTAAAGGGCAGGATGGTGAGTCTGTTAAATCAAGCCTAATGATGCTGAGCTCACGATCTGCAGTAAGGATCTGACTGAAACAAAAGAGATATATTGGCAATTAGGTATCAAAGGCTGTTGTGCATATTAAAAGCAGAACTGTGACCAGAGGGGTAGACTTTGGCCATTTTAAAAGAGGAAAGCAGCGTTTTCAAAGCTGCATCATTGCAGGAGTGCGGAGGAGGGGCGCACATGTGGACTAGCGAGCTCAGCCCCGTGTGCGCGGTGCTCTAATGAACTTGGGCTCTAACTTGCTTGGGACCTCGACCAGGTCACTCCTTGGTCTCCCTAACTTCACGTAGATACATGAAAAGGGAGTGGCAAAGCTCTTCCTGTCTCTCAGGGGTAAGAACCCAAATGAGATGTTGCCTGGAAAAATCATTTTCTTAAACTAGAAAGGTATGTAAAAAATCTGTGTTGCTACTACTTTTTGTTTGCATGGTGACGGTAATTATAATTATAGAGTATCTATGTATTAAAACCAGTCAGTGGGCTTTTAACTGGGAAGCTCAGTAAATTTCCTTTTGTATTTCTGAATATAAGAAATGTTTTCGGATTTAAGGGTTGAAAATACATGTGCTTCTACCTTGCTTTAAATCGTTATAGATGAGAAGTAGCCATGAAACTATAAAAATACCTAGTCGAAACACTGACGTCAGCTGCCTACCTCATCTTTCCTTCGGTTGCCCAGCTCATTAACTGCATAAACGAGGAAACTGTTTAGGTGCTAAGATCCTGGAAAATCAAAGGCCAAGTGCTCACAGACACGGACCGACGTAAAAACGGAAGGACAGTCTGGAAGCAAACGCCACACCTACAGCTGAATTCAGGTATTCAAGGCAAATAGTTCAGCCTTAGCAAAGTGCTGAACTGTCACTTTAAGCCATATCTAATCAAAATTCAAAGGGATTATAGAAAAGTTATCAGGAGAACTCAACAGTATCAAAGTGAAGTTTGCAGAGAAACTAGGGAGGGGTATAGAGGCACTCTACCTACCCTCTCCGCAACTTTGCTATAAATATGAAATTATTTCAAAATAGTTTTAAAAATGACCTTTTAGATTATAAAAGGGGGAGGAACTTGTTCTTGAGAAGAAAATTAACATGTAACTAACTGTACTCTGCACAGCTCAATTTAAGACTTTTTCACCTGTTAACTCATTTCAGCCTCAAAACTGTCTCTCGATAAAGGCTGGAATCAGCAGCAGCAGCAGCCACACCTCACAGCGGCTTTTCAGGGTCCCACCTTTTCGGAGATGCAAGTGGGATCCAGCTCCTAGTCTGCCTGACACCAAAGCCCAAAGAGTAACTGAGTCTGGCCTAGGGACCTAAGTGGGCAAGGTGGGGCTGCCCACTAAATCCTAACCCACAGGGTGGGCTCATCTCGAGCTGCACCAACGAGTCACGCAAAGGCCATCAATCCAGGAAGTGGCATGCCCCTCCCATCCCCCTTGAAAAGAGAAGTTAAGAGATGCATCTAAAACCCATGTCCTGGTCCCCCATGGAAAATCTTAACGTCAGTGCACCTTCTTCCCGCAAGTTCACCCGAAAACTCGCTCACCCAGGACTTCACTCCCAACCTCAGCTGCTAAGGAAGGCTGGCTACAAGGCTGACCTATGAACTCCAGGGCCAGGACGAAGGGAAAGGGAAACAGGAAGACACGGAACACATGAAAAACACAAAATTAAGCTGGGCATGAACCGGCCACCGGGGGACCTTCCAACCTCCGCCACAGAGAAAAGCTCTCAGAGAGGCAATGATGGGGACGCCTCTCTAGAGGAGCTACCTGAAGCCTCATGGGTCAGTCCCTCTCTGCCTGATGTCCTCTGCGTGCCACCAGAGGGCACTAACTCATGTAATCACTCTTGAAAATCGTATGTCACACATTTTAAACTGCAGGAATGTCGAATGAAAACCAGATTTCAAACCAATGAAGTGCCAAGGACGTAATTTTGACAGTGGCTTTAAGCATCTGTTGGTCATAAATTTCAATTGAATTCCATAAAACTTAGAAGTATACAAATACAGCAGCGAGGGGGTGCTAAAAACAGTAAGTTCATCAAATTTTTAGATTTATGAAAATAAAACTGAGAGCTACTAAACACATTTGCTCCCACATCTTTGGTCACTGGGGTTACCATCTGGATAAACTGTGTCAGCATCTTTTACACGTACACACATCAGAGGACCAAGAAAAACATTTCAGTTTCTTCTTTGCTTTAAAAAGCTGCTCTTTATTGAATTACAAATGGACACTCACCATAATAAAATCATAGTACAGTTTATTATGCATGATTAAAACATGACTTCATCTTTCATACTAAAATCCCTGTAAGAATAAATGTCAAACATCTACCAGTGCTCACCACGCCTGGGTTGCTATTCTGAACACATTATACTTACTTAATACTCCCAACATCCCTCTGAGGCTGTAAAATACTGCTTGGTAAAAAGTTCAACCTTGCATTGCGTGAACGCAATCAAGAATCTTTCTTTACGTCCGTATCCTCCACTGCTGATTTATTTGTCCACAAAACTATAAATGCAGATTTGTGAGTTCTGCCTCATTAAGCACCTTCTGCAATTATTTCTTCACCCCAGAATTCACACTTCTTACACTTTCATGGGTGGATAAGATCACATGATCAAAACAGTTCAGCAATAATTTTAATGAAAAATGCATTATGCCCTAAAAGATTTTTCGTTTTGCTTTGTGGTACATAAAAATCTGGTCTTTGCTTTTCACACTTTATTTAAAAGAAACTGAAACATATTTACTGATTTGATCAGAAATGTTGGTTACTTCTCTATGTGAAATAAAATTCAAGTGCCTTTTTTTTTTTTTAGCTTTAGTTAGTCCCTTCAGTGTACAATAAATAACCAAGGCTTACACTGAAATAAAGAAATCTGACAAAATATGCTATACCCGAAAAAAAAAATTCAGTTCTTTAAACAATTCGTCACAAGTTAGTGCCACAAATAAACTCACCTGGCGATAACGGCCTACATCACAGGATACTGTCTCTTTGGTTTTGTTTCTGCTCTTTGTATTTAAAAAAAAAAACCTTCAGAGGTTTTCAGAAACAATATTGCCATCTGGCCTATGCGAGCACAAACAATAAAGACAGAGGCACTGACGTCATGAAGGTAACGGGGAACGAAAGCGCTTCTGCCAACGTTACCCAAATAATTACCTCCAATCTGTATCTTTGTTAGTGCCATTTGGTCTTGGACGACAGTTTGGGGTTATGCTTTCGCTTGATGCCAAACTTATTATTTTAAATTGTTAAGTATTAAGGGACATTTTAAACATCTGCCCCTTTCCTACCTCCCCGCTTCTACTCCTCGGTGTTCCTTTCTAGACGCTCACGACATGCCTTGGTGCTGACACAGTCCAGACGCGACTCGTGTGTCCTCTCTCCCCTGCCGGGGGACATGGACACCGAAACGCGCGGCGAGTTCACAATGCCCAATGCCGGAGTCCCTTTGCCTCTGGCACCTCACAAGCACCCTGCACGCGGCTACCGGTCGTTTCAATCACAACGAAATTTCTACACCTACCCCTAAATTTCACTGCTTTATCATTTTTAAAAGTTATAGGTAAAAGGCAAATTAAATGAAAAACATTCAGAACGCATGCAACGCTAGCCAACCCGTCCATTCGACAGCACTAACTCAGACTACGTGTGCCGGGCTCTGTCCTACGCCCTGGACACACGAGGGTGGGCCCGACCAAGACCCTGCTCTCTGTCATCCATCCTCGTGGGTGACAAACGGAACTAGGACGTAAACCCATCATCACTCGGGGGAGGGGGGTGACTGTGCTCACAGAACGAGACGCTTGCTAAGGGTACAAGAGGCATTCGGGCGTGAGGATGGTCACGGAGGCCAACGTGCCCAGGTGGCACGTGGACAGGGACCTGTTCTCCCAGAGCGGGATCAGGCCTTGGGATCTCCTTCAAAATAAGTCTGGATGAAGCAAGAGTGAGTTGCTTTCATCCGTTTCATTTTTAGTAACATTCGGGTCAAATGAATTTCGGGTTTTGGGTACAATTAATTCACTAATAGAATCGTCCTGAAGCCAGATACGGAGCCGGCGGGACGGCAAAGCCAGCTTCCACTCCAACGTGGCGCCCCGGGAGCCCAGCTCCGGGGGCCTCTCTTCTCGCTGCGCCCGTGAACGAGTGTGTGGTGAGAGCCTGAAATAAACAAGTGTAAAATGGGTCAAGACCGTCGCTTCTATTTCTGTTTTCAACTGAAGAAAATTTGCCCCATTTCCAGAGGCATAGAGAGGAGGAGACATCTCTTTAGAAAGGCAAACTAAAGTATCCATTAAACAAATAGGTACGTACGCATATGTGCATGTAAATATGCACCAGCCACACATCCTGCAGACATGCATACCCACGGAGCCGACGTACTGCCCTACGGGAACTCAAAACTGGGTCTTTTATAATCGGTCTCTTTGCAATCATCACAGGATACTTTTATTGGGTTGTAGGCTGTATCTTTATAAGGCCACGAAATGTTCTAAAGGATCAAATTCAAAATTAAAGGTTCAAAGGTGATCGAGGTTCCGAATCGACGAACACGAATTTTAGAATAATTTTTCAGTGACGATGCATATTCAGCAAACTACTTAGGTTTTGGTTTTGTTTTTTTTCCCCTGGCACAGCACCCCAGGGGAGTCACTAGGGACAACCAGCTGTCTAATCAGACCAACGCGTCTGGGAAACACTGATGTAACAGGACACAGGTCCTCAGTGAAGGGTTCCAGGAACATGGGCGTCTGACGCCTAATCCCTTGCACGTCCAACCACTGCGCCCTAGGCCAGGTGAGAAAAACACAGTGTTTCCAGGGAACACTGAGTGAGGAGGACGGGCATTTCCTAATTATCTGCGACCCTGAGAAGCTGCAGGTAACTTCCACAGCGGCCCTTAAAATGGCAAAACGCGGCCGAAGGAAAAAGCCTCAGAAGGAGGATGTGTTCCTCTTCACCTGTCTGTCATTCGGCTTCCCTTGCGGACGTACCACGGGAGGGAAGAGCCACGAGGTGAGTGACCTGGGGTAAACACTGAACACCAGGCTACTGAGTCTTACGAGGCAAGCTGGGAGCACATGGGCGGGGGGTGGGGGGTGGGAGGGGTGGGCGGTGCTGCCTAATTTGTTTTCCCAACTCGGGACTGATTTCCAGCCAAACCTCAAACTGACTGAATACACCTGTCAGCACTGAATCCCAGCGGGTCGTGAGGAGAGAGGGCCCCACCCCGCAGTCAGACATGTATGTGTCCAATGCTCAGCGGCCAGTCAACCTCACAAGCCTGGGAGACGGTACCAGAAGGACACATTAAGAAGAGAGACCCGTGGGCTTCTCGCAAGGAAAGTCCTTGTGACATTTATGATCTATCTCCCTAGGAGTTATTTGATTAAATAGTTAATTAAGATACCAAAACCACACATTGATGATTTCAAGGCGATTAAATGTAAATTACTTTTTTACATAAATGTAACCATCTCTATGGAATCAGAGAGTAGCTTCTGACTTGTTATTTTTTGCACATTTGATTTCTGCTACCAAAATTTTAAGAACTATATATATAAAAAAGAGTGTTTATTCTCTTCTCCCAAAAGTTACGACTTAAGTTTTACCTTCTTGGCTCGAAGGTACATTTTCCTTCCCCCACTGCCACTTTCCCCCATTCGACCACCAGCAGGTGCCATTCACTCCCTGACAGCCACCAGCAGGTGCTGGGCTGGGCTCTAGGGAAACGGGAAAGGTGAGGCCCAGCAGCTGCCCGCAAGGAGCTCACTAAAGAGATAAATCACAAAATGACCCGGCAAAGGCCCTCACAGGGACATGGAGAGCAGTGCCCGTGGCAAGGATGAAGCAAGCAGACGGGCTGTGCAGGAAAGGTGCGTGGGAGAAGCGACATCTGGGCTGGCCTCTAGGAAGTCTGTCTGCCAGATAAAGCGGAACCAGGGAGGGGAGGAAGGGCCTGGGTAGAGAAGGAGAAACGTGTGGGAAAGGGCAGAAGTGTTCAGGTGAGATGTGGCCCCTGGGGGTTTGCTAAACTGGACCAGGAGGGGCCTTGGGGTCTGCTATTTCTCCTTCTCAGCTACATCTGTATCTAGAGACGGAGTTTCCGGTTAATGGCTACTCAGTAAGGGCAAATCAGAACGATAACACACAGAACCAGCCGGAGAGCTAGCTTGCGGTGGGCCCGGTGTACCCAGAGGATGGCAGGGAGGGGGCGGAGGGCCACACACCTGTCTCGGTTAAGGTTATGCTGGCTCTGCGAGTTAAAGTTTCAGCAGTAATTTTGAGAAGGTATAAATTACAAGTTTAAATGTTACACTTTGGGCTTTTCGAGGCAAAAATTTTAACAAAAGCACGCTAGTGACCCCGGTCTAAATAAAAAACCATGATCAAATGTCACAAGGCTCACTACCCTGTCTCCCAGACATACTGGCCTTCGCTTTCAAAGAAGCTAGAATGGAGTTTACCACACGAAGCAACTACTTAACGGTGCTTGGAGAAAGCAGACCCTCGGGCTCTCTTCCGCACGAAGCGTTATGATTTACAAGTGGCATCGTAACTTGCTGGGATACGGTCCACTCCATCCGTCGTAAAGACGGGTGAGCGAAGGAGAGTTTACAAGCAAACGTCATTGAGTGGGGGGCAAACCCTCAAAACGAAATGCAATGAAGCCACTAATGTTCTTTTCATGTCTTGCTTCATTTCCCGGTCTTGGTAACCCTACACTTCCCCACCGGATGGAAACACTTTAACGAGAATAAAGAGAGTTTAAGGAAACTTATATCATGAGTAAGTTTTCATTATTACTTGTGTTTAGTTGAGTTTAAGTGAATACCACGGTGGCAGAGGACATTACGCTTCACAGACAGTGCACGGCTAGTGACCAAGCGGATTCCCATGAGCTCCGAGGGGATTACTATAGTCTGGACGGTGACAACGTCGGCCACCTACGGGCCCCATTCCAGGGACGTCAGGGCGTACGAAACGAAAGAGCAGCAACTCCTTCGACACAGAAGGTGTCACGTACGGAAGGTTCAGACACGTGGCTCCAAACTGGCTCTGCCCAAGTCTCGGGGCCGGCAGGGTAGTCGAGAATGTTTTCGGTTACTCTCAACACAGCAGGAAACAAACCAGGGGGAACCTATAGTAACTTAAACCTGACACAGGTACAGGCTGGGTATCCACTTATCGGTATGGGAGGTTTGTAAGAGCAAGTGAGCTGCCGAGATGCTCCTGTTCACCTGACTTTCCAGTTTGCTTTTCCTGGATGAAAAGGCTAAAACACGGCTCTCTAACCTCATCGTCAATTTTTATTAACCTTTCAGAAAACAATGTAGATCAAAACGATTTTTTTTTTCACTACATGGCAAAAGGCTGACTGACTATGCCAGTCCTTTGGAAAGCCTGGGTGGGGGGCAGGCTGCTTTCAGATGCTGTGCCTGTGTCACACGGGCTGTCCCACAGCTACAAAATGCCAGCTTCTGCAGGGGTTCACACGCACAGGATTGTTGGGCTAAGCGTAACTAGTAGAATTTGAAGATTATGCCAAAATAAAGATAGGAATCTAAGGCTATGAAAAGAGAAAGATAGGAATCTAAAGGATATTTGTTCCAGCAAGAAAAATTGGCTGCAGTGAACTGCTCACGCTGAGTTAACACTGTCGTTAGTGATCTGATGAAAGGCCTTCTGGATAAAAAGTAAGACCCAAGTGGAAATCTGCCAGTTTTGGAAGGGCCTGTCAAAACCATGGCCTGGCGTCCTGACATCTTACTATGACTCAGAAATCTTGCCCCAAACCCATGATTCCAAGGAGGTGCCACTTGGATTTGAAATGAGGCAAGAGCAAGCTCAGAACCTCACAGATGCTTTGAGAAGTGGGACAGGGTCAGGGTCAGGAAGTGCTCCTCGGTGAGTAAAAGGTCCAGCGGTGGCCACCAAGGCACAGACCCCTAGGACGGCCCCGGCCTCCGCTCCTGCCTCTCCTCTCAGCAGGAGTCCTAAGTGGTTTCAGATCCACAGAGATCATCTTTGTAAACCTTGACCTCTGTCCTTTGACCTACTCCCCTGTCATTACCCTACACCCACTCCCAGCGTCACCCCCAGACCTACGCTGTCCAGCATGGTAGCCACGAGCCACACGTGGCTACTGAGCCCCTTAATGTGTCTCGTCTGAATCAAGATGTGCTGTAAGTGTAAAACCCATATCGATTTTAAAGATTTAGTACAAAATAAATGTAAAATACCTCAATTTTATATTGATTAGATATTCACGTATTTTATATATAACACATTAATAAAACATATTTCATTTGTTTCTTTATATTTTCTTAAAACACTAGAACATTCAAAATCACACCTGCGGCTCCCGCTGTATTTCTCTCGGCCAGCCCCACCCTAGGCCTTGCCGTGAGCCGAAGCCGCACGCCTTCGCAAGCTGAGTCGAGCATCCCTCTGACTCTCCCACCCCGACAAACCGTCACCCTGCCCCCTGAGTACACTGACCCCTCAGCCTGCTGCGGCCCCTCGGCTCCCCGTGCCAGCTGAGGGGGCACGGTCCTCTCACATCAGTGCTCCCCCGACCCCCACAGCGCGGCCCTGGCTCGCCCCGGCCCCACGTCAGCCTCTCCCGGTCTGCACCCAGGCAGCAGAGGACAGAAGCCCTAGAGCCTCAGCTCCCCCGCCTAGTCTTCCATTTTTGCTGGAACCAGCCAGAATCAGCTTTTGTCCTCGCCATTCCACTCATGTGGCAATTCCAAAGTCGCCGATGACCTTCGTGCCGCCAGACCGCTGGTCAGTGCTCAGCCTGGATCGCACTTGACCTTTAGCAGCATTTAACACACACGCTCGCTCGCATCTGCCAGGACACCCCACTCTCCCCTTTGCCCGCTTCTCCTCCCGCCTCGCAATACTGGGTGCCCCATCCCCATGTCTGAACCCCTCGACCCATCCACGCCCCCCACAGGATTTTGTGTACCCAGGAGCTCTGAGAACCTTCCACATGCTGAGAACACTGGAGTCTAGCCGAAGCCTGGGCCCTTCTCCTCACCGACAGACTCCCGCATAGACGCCAATTCGCCCCTCTCCTGGGCACCGTGGAGTTAGCACCTCCAAAACACAACTCTTGCTTCCTCCTCGCCCCTTCTCCCCAACCTGTGGCCGCTGGGTCCTCCCAGTCTCAGTAAAAGGGAACGAACTGCATCCTTTCGGCAGATCCGGGCAAAAAGCCTGATACCAACCCCAACTCCTCGCACTTCATACAGCTGATCAGCTCTTCCTCTGACACACACCCAGGATCTCGCTGCCCTGGGCCAAGCCCCATCTCCTCACGGTCTCCCTGCTTCCGTCCCTATCACCCTAAGCCAAGAGTCAGCAAACTTTTTCTTAAAGGACCCAAGAGTAAATATTTTAGGCTCTGCAGGCCAGATGGTCTCTGTCACAGCTACCCGACTTGGCTGATGCAGCTCGAAAGCAGCGTCAGACAATACGTAAACACGAGCGTGGCTCCGTGCCAACGAAGCCGGAACGGGAATGGACACTGATGTTTGAATTTATATAACTTTCATGTGCCACAAAACATTATCATCCATCTTATTTTTTCCAACCACTGAAAAATGTAAAAAGCGTTCTTAGTTTGCTGGCAGCACAAAAGCAGGCAGCGGCTGCACGTGGCCCTCGGGCCGCGGTCTGCCAACCCCCGCCCCACATTATTGTCTGCATTCTAAGTGATCCTTTTAATCATGTCGTTTTCCTGCTCAGAAATTCTCAGGCGGTGTCCCTTCTTATTCAGCGACATCAGAGATCGTCCCATGACCCAGAAGGCCCTCTGGACGTCACTCCTGGCGGCCTCGTCGTCTCCCCATCGCACTCAGTCGGGGCACGCACGCTGGCCTCCCTGCCACCCTCCTCGCTTCTCTTCTGCTCCCGCCAGGTCCACAGCCACCTGGGGGCCTTGGCTTCTGCTCTCTCTCCGCCTGGACCACTCTCACCTCCGATGCCCACGCCAATCGCTGCGCCGCCTCCTTCAACTCGCCCAGGGGAGACACACCCTCCAGTCACACGATCTAAAATGATGCAAGCGAGCGCCACACCCTCCAAACACTTTAAATACTTGAAACACGTCAAACGGTTTGCCTGGCTTCCTCTGGCTTCCTCTGGCTTCATCGTTCAAAGTCACACTGATTATCATGTGACATTTATCTGTTTATTTAGAAACAGACTAGGCCTTTTTTATAACAGAGAAACAAAGTAGGCCTGTGCTCAGCGGCAGGAACGCTGGAGGTAGGTGACCTGGGCAGGAATGTCACCGGCTGCGCTCACTAGCTGCGTGACGCTAACTCGGCCTCAGTTCCCGTCTGTGAAACGAGGCGATCACCACACCTGCTTCCCCAGTGTTCTGAGGAGTGAGTGAGTTAATAACTGTAACTGGTACCTATGATCAATGACTAGTACTCGTTTTTAGTTTTATCGCCCCTCCATACAGAAATTAGGCTCTTTGAGGGGAATGGCCTTGTTTTGTTGGCGGCTTTATTTCCAGTACCTAGGACAGCGCCTGGTGCTAGGCTTTCAATAAGTTTTTCCCGAACAAACGAATAAGTGTTTGAATTCAGTCACTCTAAGAGTAGGGAGGATGCTCTACCACCCCACCCACCCCCCTTCCCATCCCCCAGTATCACACAGATATCAGGAACGTCGAAAGCTTTCTTAAAACCCACTACAGAAAGAAAAACTGTACATCTCCTGCTCCGGGTGGCTTGCTTGCTGGCGTTTCTCCTCTGGAGAAACAACCCTATTTACCCTGACGCGAGGCATAACCACCAGCGTCGCCTCATAAGCCGCCTCCTACAATCTAAACCTGTGTTGTGTACTCAGAGGTCACATGCTCAGGTCTCTAACCAAATTAAAAGAGACAGAGATTTCGTAGTCAGTCGGCTCAAATTCCGCATGTAAAATGCGGACTGAACACCTCGGGCACAGCGAGGGGCAGGCCTCGCGACTCACAACGCCAGCATGACCCGCTGTTTGCTCCGAGAACCTCACGTTTCTCTGACGCCTTCCACCTCGCTACATGAGGGAAGCCACAGCCACAGGGTGGTCCAAACATGTCTGCCCACCTGTCCCCCGTGCGCACCCCTCAGGCACGCGCATCGGATGACTGAGCTCTGACTCGCACTGGCACCGGGATGAGCTAAAGCACTGCCAGGTGCTCCCACCATTTTGTGACAAGGTCTCTGATGTAAAGACACTTGTATATGTCCCTGTGTAACGGGCGCTTCTTCCAGCGAGAGCCCTACTTCTCGTAAAAGAAACAGGGACAATAAGGTCACCTACAGGTAAGCAAAGTAGAAACTACTCCCCTAACCCTTCAAACTAAGACATTTCACTGTGTAATAAAAAGTAAACATCTTCGGGACCAGTTCTACCAAACAAAAGATAAATGAGTGACACGAGCTGGTAAAACACACCGACATCAACCAGCACGTAACGCAGTTGTCTAGCTGCCTGCTACGTGCTCCGAGGGCCACAAAACTGAGAACGTGGATACGTACAAGATTATGAGGAAGGGTAAGAAACTGGGGGTTGAGTGGATGAGTCTCAAGAGGTCAAGGTGAACTGGCACGGACCCCACGAAGAGGTGCCACTGCCCATCCTCTGCCCTACACTGCTCTGGCATCCTGTGGCTCCTGGGGGTGGGAATTTCAGAAGTGATACATTTGGGGTTTTTTTTTCTTTTGTCCCCGTGGTCGTTTTGTTTGTGAAATTCTGCACTTGGTTGGTCATTAAGGTCATGGTGACACAGACAGCACAGGGGCTAGGCAGGCACACATCCCATCTCGATACTGCATTGCTATAGGGTGGCAAAACCTGAAAATTCAGGATAGCACTCTAATTTAATCCTGTATTTAGCTGATGATCCCAAATAACACTTTGTCAGCTTTTGTGATCTAGCACAAAACCACATGCCCTGTGACATACCGGCTGGGCTGTGCTGATGCCCTTGACTTGAGGCTTAAAAGCTTTGGTTGGGACATAACTTTGATGTATTGTATTTCCATTTCAAACTGCAATGATCATCCCCTGGGTTTGGCATCACACGGAGTGCGACCAAAATTAGACCGTGGCTGGTCACCGCGCACCTGTCCTCCCTGGTGCACCTGCGAGGGCCACTGCCCTCCACTTTGCTCGGTTGCAAGATCGACAAGCCACGGCTGGTGCGTTTACAGGATGCGGGGATGAGAACCATCTGCCTGGTCTGGCGTCTCTTTAATTAAAACTTTAATTACAGATATCTCTCTGCACAGATAAGTGCGGTCTATCAGCTCCTGGTCTTAATTACCTGTGCTGATGAGAACTGAAAGCAGATGAGCGTTTGCTGAGTGTCTACTATATGGAACCGCTAACGCAGGTGAGAGCCAGCCAGAGTCTAAGGGCCTCGCCGAGAGCTGCCACCTTCCTACCTGTCCTCTCGCCACCATTACAAAAGTTAAAGGTCACCCAGGTTTCTCTCTGGGAAACTGAAGGGCTAAGAGGAGTAAAATACTCAGAAGGATCAGCCCAGGAGGGCGAGAAAGGGCTAGGGCATCAGGCCTGAACAGTCGGGGCCGGCAGTGGGTTCCTGTCTACCTGCCCGGCGCGCGGCCACCGGGAGAGGGTGTGGACAGCAGGAGGTCCAGCTCTGAGGCCCTGCGGTTCTGAGGCGCGTCCCACAGCACCGCAGTGACCAGCACGGCACTTCTCAGGGACGCGATGACCACCAGCGAGGACAAGCAGGCCAGGTCCCCGGCATTTCCCGACCACGCCACGGCCCCACTCCCTCCCTCCCCTTCTGGCCGGAGGCTGTCACTCGTGACACCTCTCCCACGTGTGTCACAGCCCCCCCCGCCAGCACCAAGCCTCCGGCTCTCACGTCAGGAGGCCTCCACTCGTGCCCGAACCCCCAACCTCAGAACGCGTTCACGTGCGAGGGGACACGAGAGGGAGACAGGCAGAGGGACGCCACCTCGACCGGCTCCTCCACCTCTCCAGGAGCGCGGTTAATCGCGCACATCCACGGTGACGCGGCCTGGGCTCTGCTCCCCTGGGTAATGGGACCGGGGCGCCCTAAGCGGCAGGTCTGACCCCCGAATGCCTCCAGGGCGGGCTTTCCCGGGTGCAGGTTGCTTGTCACCAAAACCAACGTCCGACCCGTGACCTCCAAGCTTCCGGCTCTAAAAACGGAGCAGCGAGTGCACTAAAAGCCTGGGACGAGCGCCTGTGGAGCAGTCAGGGCCGCCCCGGAGCCCAGCACACTGTGCTGTTCAGTGACTGACACCTGGCATTTCCCAAACTATCTAAATCCAAAACACTAAATTACCTAAATCTTCAAGATGAACCACTCAAATCAGGGTAGACAGTCACAAACAAAATCTGACAATGTTCAGGCCAATGAGGGGTAGTGCCTACTCCCTTGAAAAACAAACTGAGACGAATTAAGAAATGTCGATTTCAACACCTACTACGTGCTAGGCCTCGGGGAGGACTTCGAGTACTTTACAGGCTGACGACAGACACGCCCATAAGCATCTGCTACACAGAGGATAAAGATGGGAGGAGGAGATGGGGGGAGAAGAGGAGGAGGGGACGTAAAAATAAATGCATAAAAGTGGGGGGGGAGAAGGTCAAAGGGCAAAGAAAATGTGGCCCCCTCACCGTGCTCCACTCTGGACTGATGTGGAGTCTGGTCTTTGAGAGGCACGAGGCCCACGGCCAGGGACCAGCATTCCTTGGAGTGGGCGGTGGGGGCTTTTCCCGCAAAGGGCCCCTGTCACTTATGATGTAGGGAACTACAGCGTTAACAACGCTGGCCCAGAGTCTGGGAGCACGGGTCTCCAGGTGCACAAATGATTCACATTTTTGTCTTGTTTGTGACATAAACGTCCTGCATTTCTGTACCTATTGATTATCGATAATCGGTTCTCTGCTGGAACGGCCAGACCAGAGTCCGAGATGGGTTCAGTGCTCCGTAACTTAAAGCTGTACAAGTGACCTCTGGTGTGCAGCCCACATGGAGGAAGCCACTGCTACGGGGTCTCTACGAGTGCCACACGCGTGACAGCCTTCTTGGCGGTGGCGGGTCGCCGGAGGCATTAGTCAGGGGTGCTGACGGCTGAGGGATGGCACTGAATACAGCCAGGGCCCCTGCAACCGAGTGACAGGACCACATCCTGTCCGGGGTGCAGCTGGGTCCGCCAGGAAGTGTGGGCAGCGGGGGCCAGAGGAGGGGCAGCACCGGCATCTGAGTCCCCGTCCTGCGATCTCCCGGGGCCTGGCCCTGAGCCTCACAGACACGGAGACGGTTAGTGACCACGAGAACACATGGCACGGTAGGCACTTCCCACTCAGTCTGCGAGGAGCGAGCGACGAGGCCTCAGCCAGCTGGGCAGAGATTTCTCAAAGGTCAGACACCTTGTGACGCCCCGACAGCCAGTCAGACAGCTGAGCGAGGCCAAAGGAGACGAGTGCGTGGCCAAGCGGAGGGGGGCTCTCTCCCACAGCCAAAAACAGCCAAAAACAGCCGAAACCGAAGAAGCCATCGACAAAGGGCTCAGTGGCTCTTAATTACCTAAACTTTCTTCCTCCAAGACTAGGGACCTCATGCACCTGAACTTGCATCTGCCCGATCGCCACGCGCCATCCGACCACAATCCCCAGTGGCACGCCCGCGTCTCCGTGACATGTTAGAGGACTGAGAGGGGCACCCTTTCGAGTTCCGTTTTCTGCAAGGTGTGGGCTGACCTCAGAACCCCACCTCATCGAAAGCCCCGGACGCCTCGGTCCCTCCCGGCGTGCACCAACCACCTGCCCCGCACGCCGGCCCAGCTCATCGTGACCTTCGCAGCGAGCACTATCCCTGTCATCCCCATTGCAAAGAGGAGGAAACGGGGGCACAGAGAGGTTGGGTGACTCGTCTTGAGTCAGGCCTCTGGCAAGAGGCTGCAGTGGGATTCGACCCCAGCCTGCCGGCCACCCCCACGGGCATGACGCCGCAGCTGCCATCGGCACAGCCCCGGGGAGAGCCTGGAGTTCAAAGCACCTCTTCTGGGTCCCCACGCAGTGTCTCCACCATGCAGAGCTGCGTTTAATCTGCCAACACCCTGGAAGGCGAGCAGGAGACACACAATACCCACACTTCGCACAGACGACAACCGAAGCGGAACCAGGAAACGCTTCACAAACTCCTACATGTTAAGCCAAACAATTAATTCACTGTTTTCAGCACCAACACGGAAGTCTTTTGAAGTCTTTCTATTTGAGTTTTTTAAGCTTTGTGTGACTAACTTAAAAGACACCAATGACGTATCCAGAAACCGTGCTTGTCAAAAGCAGGTTTTCTGACTCTCAGACGGTTCTCTCACTGAATCACGCTTCCAAAAACTCTATCCGCGTAGCTTACAACTCACTAGCATTCCTAAATACTAACCAGTAAGCAAAGTTCACTGAAGGTAAGTAATGTGTCCCTATACAAGCATTCTTAGAAAAATCGGGTTACCTTAAAATGTACCCAGCAGAAAACTTTAAAGACAATCTGACTGACCTAACTGCAAAGTAAAACATCCCAAAGCAAACTTTTCTCTTCTGTACCTGTTATTGTCTCTTTAGCTCGTCCCGGACTTAAAAAGCACTGGACTCTGTCTAGAGGACATGTGAGCCCCCAGGGAGGTGTCAAGAGGCCTTGATTCTGCCAACAGGGAGCTGGGACTCTGGGGGCCAGAGGCCAGCTCACCTCAGCGGTCCAGTGGGCACAGGGCTGCTTAAGCAAGAGGAGTGGGGGCACGTCACCCCCCTCTCACCCCTCTGAGTCTCTGCTCAGCGACCCTCGAGCTACACACCGCTCGTCTGGTGCTGGACGGACATGGCCTCAGAGGAGCTGATGAAGACCGGACCTGGCAAGCATCCCGAAACGACGCTGAAAGCGTTTCCATGAAAACATCACCCTGAAATGCAAGGTTTGCTAAATAAGTTGCTCCCAACTACTGGGACATTTATTCCCATGTACTTTCTGGCTTTATAATCATAGGATGTTTACCTATTTGCATTTCTCAGCTCTGGTATTTTGTGATTCTGTGAAAAGACACCCAACAGGCCAAAGGCAGTTTTGCAGGTATGTTAAGTATTACAGACAAAAACGAGCTAGAAGCCCGAAGAGTTCACGAGAGTTCCAACCTCTCGTGAACAGCTCCCTACAACTAATTTTAATTTGTGGTTCTAATGAATGACATAAACTTTTATAGGTATCAACAAAGCTCAGAGAGGACTTAAATCCATTTCAATGCTCATTTAGCAGCTTCAGCTGCGTGCAATTAAAGCCTCGGCATTAAATGTTAGAGAATAAAATAATGAGACACTTAAAAAATAATCTGCTTCAGCAGGCCATGCTGAGAGATTTCACAGGATTTTTTTTTTAAAGGACGTGATTTCTTAGGATTATCTTGCCAGTTCAAAGAATTAACTCAAGCTTGATTTTTGGTTTGTTTTGCTTTGGAATAAGAATTTTCTGAAAAAAAAAAAAATACGATAAAAAAATGCATTATCTGAAAAACAATCATAAAATAGCATATGGCATAAAGCAATCTGGTATATGGACCATCACAGCTGACTGACCAGGTTTCAGCAGAGACAAAAAGACATTTTTGATCATGTTAATAAAATACTGCTTATTCTTAACTTATGCCTCAAATAAAGAAATAAAATGTTAAAAGGAGAGGGAAAGGCGATTTTGGAAATGAGACAACTTTCTTCTAGCCCTTACATAGAAAGGGCTACACTTTCTCTCCCAGGTATTCGAGAGGATAAAACGTAGTCAGAATGTGGCAGCTAAGGGTAATAACTTTGAATTGCCACAATTTCTGAAACACAATTTAACGTGCAAAAGGGAAGGGGGCACGTGGCGATGAGGACAGTGTGTGTGGAGGGGAGAGGCAGCGGTGGTGGGCAGGAGAAGGGTGTGAGTGTGTGTGTGCACACACGCGAGTGTGAGTGTATGGAAGGGTTGGGTTGTGTGTGTGAGTTCTGTGTGAACCATGAGTTAATTTAGCCATTGAGAACCATGAATAGAAAAGGAGATATACTGTATGGGAAAATGCACTCATTAAACTGAAATTTTAAAAGGATGAAAACACAGATTACACTTTATTTTAAAAACTGAAATGAATTTTAATACAGAAAATGACGACAGCATTTTGCAAATTTATCGCTCAAAGGGATATCTCTATTTGAAGAAATCAGCGTGTTACACTTTGAGAGATGAAATGTTACAGCTTGTACACCAAAATTAAAAAATGAAATTAAATTAAAAAATGAAATGGTTACCAAGGTAATGCAGGTCAGGGGATCAAAGGTGAAGGGTCACACATTATTAAAAAGAAATCCAAAAGGGCGGCTGCGTCATGATCTCTGCAAAACAAAGGAGCTCCAGTAAGTAAAACTAGTACCTTTGAGAATTTAAAATTCAGTTCTTGAAAAGAAGACTCCCCTGTAAATTGAACACAGTCATTCCCGATTCTGTGTAGAGCCATTTTTATTTAGGTACAAAACCAAATTTTAATTACCTGTTACCAACAAAATTTTTGTGCAAAATTAACCATTCAATCATATTAAAACCCCCAAATATCTCTCATTGTAAGTGACTGAAAAGTACGGACACTTCCACCGGACCCCACACCCTGTTTTCTGGAAATGACAGTGTTTGACAAGTTGCCAACATATCAGAAATCTAATTTGGTCACAGCTTGGTGAGTTTTTTTCCCTCTCCCCAAGGAATGAGTTCCAAAATTGAGTTTTGCAAATTTGTTTCATTTGAAGTAGCTGCATAAAATTTCCATTATTGGAACATTTAGTATAACAATGTTCTAGAAGACAGCAATAAAGTGATACATGATAAAATAAACTGTGTAACTGTATCTATTAAGATCTGTTCCCACATTCCACTCTCACTGCACAGGGGGGGAAAAAAAGACATCTCAGGCAAAATCACTCGCTAGTTCTACTGGAATTACACAGAATTAGAAGAAGCTTGACACGAGGACCATCCGACAAGGGAAAAAAGTATCTGACAGGTTAGGCTTAATGTCCCCAACAAATATTATTATTTACTCATCTTCCCCATTGCCAAATTAAAATAGCTTGTGTTTTAAAGAGGACAGAAAGAGCTAAGGTTTTGTTTTTGCAACATGCAGCTACCACCTAAATCATGACGGACATACTCGGCAGCAACAAGCAAGCATAGCGATTAGTAGCTACAGTAAACAAGTTCCGTATTCATTTCACTAGTAAAAAAGGTAGACACGATCATCACGGTGACAGTCACCTTGAGTCCCCTCTCCACAACGAAAGGTCGACCTGACCCCGGGATCCAAGGTCCTCGGTCCTCGGTCCTCACCGGACAGCAGGCGCTAACAGGCAAAGCGCACAGCGGCCCCCACACGAGCGTAAACGGGAGCATCACGAGCAAAGAACTGAGGTCTAAGTACCATTCCTTCCTTCAGTCTCCTACTTCCGTTTCATCCTACGATGCCTAACGTGTGAGTTCACCTCGTTAAAAATCCAATTCCAAAAATACGTAGAGATTTAAAATACAGACGACTGCCCAAAAGGATTTTATTAAAAGGAACAGGCTATCCTTTCTGGTGGCTTAAAACAATCACTATAAAGGCACACCTAGTTTGACTGTGTTTCACTTTACTGTGCTCCAAGATGTTGCTTATTTATTTATTCTTTTTTTACAAATTGAAGACAAGACCCCACCGCCAGCAAAGAGATTACGACCCACTTTGCTAAGTACCAGAACCGAACCCGCAATATTTCTGAGGTCTGCCTGTAAGTGAACTCTATAAACATCAGGTTTCTGCTTCCCTTGATTCGGTTTTGTTCAAAATAACTCGCAGAGCTTCGTGCACTAGATACGAGCGTATTAGTGCCTCAGGGCCACGTTTCTGAAAACATGATTTTTTTTAAAGTTCCATAGCCACTGAAAAGTAAACTAGCATTTCATTTCTCTGGGATGCACATCTCCCATAAAGCCTGTCACATATGCACGTGTTGCTGGAGGCGTGCAAGTCATTTTGCACACTCTGGAAGAATCGCTGCCCCATCAAAGCAATGCGTGTGTTGTTTTAGTAGCGCTCAGACAAGCTCAGCATCTTTACAGGAAAAGGCAAGAAGTCAGCGGTACAGCATTAGTCAAGTTTTGTTTTGCTAAAATATTTCCTATTACAAATGAGAAAAAGTCTATGTACTCAGATCAAACATCTCTATGCACCCCTTTTTTTACCAAGATACATGTATTTATTAAGCAACTTCTTGACGACAAGATAAAGTACTCAGAAGCTTTTCAAAAGTTTTCTAAATCATTTCTAAAAATCACCAACTCACAAAAGTATGTCAGTCCAAATTTCGGGTAATTTAAGGCGTTTAGTCAACAGTTTTCAAATGAGTTTGCTCTTTGGGTGGAGAAAGGTAATGGCTTCCAGGAGTTACTAAATCCCTAATATCAAGGACCCCAGAATCCAACGGAATAAATTAAAAGAGGGCAGGAGGACTATGCACACCTGGGAGCACCTGATCCACCTTCAACCGTGAGCAGTCGCCAGAGCCCCTTGGCTGAGGCAGGTGTCTGGAATACACGCACACTTCCACTGACACATTCTGACAACCGCCTACTCGGCCTCAGATCTGCTGAAGAGACACGGGGCCTGAGTAGCTTTTATTCTTTCCAAAAGACAGGCCCGAGCTGAAACTCTGCACACAAAACACCCTCCTAGCCCCCCTCCTGGGCCATAGCCAGAGGGACTCGTGGACCAAAATGATCTATCCTCCGTTCTCCTCCGAAAGCATCCTTTCAGTGAGGCCCAGGCATTAGGACTACACGTGGACTGATGGGATAAACGCCCGTGTACGCAAAGACGAAAGGGGTTTCTTTAACTCCAAACAAATCCCTAACTGGCAGTACTGACATTTTTACATCAAGGGGAAGAGAAGGCCAGTCTACTGCAGGAGAGTCTCCATCCAAAATGACAACCAGTAACCGAACAGGAAATGCTGAAAAATCCTACTAACCCCAACACTGTGGGCATTAAGTAACATGCACAGGACCCTCAACCCAACACCGGAAAGCTGTAATCCCACGCCGGTGAGTTATGCCACAGAAATGAGAAACGCGCCAAGTCTCACTTTCACAGGACCATCAAGTCATCAAGAGTTCTAGCAAAGAACCAAAGAATGCTATTCCAGGAAAATTCTCACCCATACTTAGCCCTCTGTTTATACAAACAGAGTACTCAACTTAACACCTGATTTATACTCCACATTAACTTCTTCTCTCTCTCTCTCTCTTTCCTCCAAGGACCAGCCAGCATTTATAAGAACAGAGAAGTGGTTCATTTCTCAACTAAACAGACATAGAACAAAGAACGTCATTTCTAGTAAGGCTAAATCATGACAGAAAGGCTGCCATTTTCACAAGCACGTTAGTTTCTAAACAAAACACATGGAAAACCAGAAAGAAATGAGAATAAAGAACCAAGAGAATTCAGAGAGCAGGAGAAGCTAGGAGACAGCTGAGGAAATACATTAAAATAGAACCCTATACATTTTACTAATTCTTTATAGAATGGCTATCAACTCAATATAATGCTCTCAGCAGCAGAAACTAACATCAGCAAATGCCTTTAGAGATTAAAAAGAAAAATGTCCAGCCAAAACCCTATTACAGTGATGGGGCAAAAAAATTTTATAATCTATAAATAAATAAATCATCAACATGTCATTCATAAAACGAACAATTCACTAGAATAAAACGCACTTGAGCTACGTCGACCCTTCGGTTGTGTGAGGAATGTATTTCTACTCTCCTTCCACATTGGAACTGATGTTCGATTTTTCAGCACGTTAGAAATACCATCTATGGAAACCCTAAGCGCACGAAAGCACTTGGCGTTCAGGTCTGAGCCTCCTGCACGCGCCCCACCCCCCGCCTTCCCCTGTCCCCCCGCTATCCTGGCAGGAGCCATTCTGACCACTTGTCGATCTCTCTGAAAATCTATGTCCTCTGTCAAGCTTCTCAAAGAGAGTCTGCTCGAAAATATGTTTCTCGAAATTTCTATAAATGAGACAGTAACTGATATCTCCAATCATCGTGTCAGTTTCCACTATGGTCCTCCAAAAGAAAACAGCTAAGACTACAAATTTAATACCCTTCCACCCAGGACTTTATCCTCGACGATGTCATTCTTTTCCTGAATAGCTTCAAAGATGTCACAAAAGGATGAAGAAAGTGGACGGGAGAGGGACGAAGGGGACAGGAAACTTTTATGAGTGGTGAAAACGCTCACTATGGTGACAGTGTTCTGTGCGTGTGTGTGTGTGCGTGTGCGTGCACGCACACGTGCACGCTCACACTTTCAACCCTACAACTTTAAGTGTGTGCAATTTATTACATGCCAATTATACCTTAAAAAGCTGTTTAGGAACGGGGAAGTGGGCACGAGACGGGGACCTGGCCTCTCCCTGTGACCCCCACACAGAGAGAGCTGGGAGTGTCATGGGGGAGACGGCAAGAGCCGCCTCCCCTGAGCCCTTGAACCCCAACTCTGGAACCACCTGCTGCTGGTCTTCTTAGGTGACATAAAAAAAATCCTTGTTTAAAAGAAATGCACAAATATGTAAATACTATATAGTTAAAACATCTGATATTGATTATAACTTTCACATCAGCCACAAACCTGAAATTACCATATTTTCTAAATCGAAAGTCAGGGCAATATGTCGTAGTTTCCCTAAGAAGGGACTGTTCAAAATCGGCTTTTGATATACTCCTGGCTCTGCAAATGTTGTCTAAATTCACCAAATATTCTTAAATTCTTTTCTTCAGATTTGAAATTTACATTATGTCAACTCTGTCATAGCCAATAGCCATTGTTTTCTAGTACTATCCCACTAGGGGAAGAGAATCAAACGATATATGCCAAATTCTACTGAAGACAAAATAATAAGACAGAAGGAAAAGGAACCAGATCACCCGCTATTGATTTTATTTCTCTATCGGCTGCTTCCAAGCTCACTAACAGCGCGCGCCGGCGCTTGTTTTAATTGCTCTACGGGCTTCCTGCACCACAGGCAGGATCATTAAAACTCCTACCTTTTCCATTTCCTCTATTCATTGATTCTCAAACTTCAGACTGAATAAAAATCCCGTATTTAAAGCAAGACATTTGTAAAAATAGTTCCCCAAATCCTACCCCCTCGAGATCGCCATTTAGTATGCCAAAAGAGGAGCTCGACAATCCGCATTTCTAGTAAAACCTCCAGATGAGTCTGACCAGAAGAGTCTACGATTCTTGCTTTAAGAAAAACTGCCCAGGTAGGTCTGACCGCATCCTCCCGTCCCCACGCACACGCCGCCTCCTGCGGGCACTGGGCCCAGATGACAAAGCCGCAAAGGTGCGAAGCAAGAAACAAATTCCAGCCGGCAACAGCCTAAGGTGGCCCTGCCTCCCGAGACCACTAACATTTTCTAAAAGCCAAAAGGTGCCTAAAAAGTCTTTAAACCCTAGGAGCTACGCTGAAAGGCAGGGTGGCTATCGAGTCCTTTCTGGGCTTTAAAAGCGTGCCACGTGGCTCTGGGTTCAAGCAGCAGCTCTGTCACTTCCTACTTCTATGGCCTTGGACGGATTATTTAATTTTTAAGTCTCATTTTCTGCATTGATAACATGAAGATGGTAACACGCCCACCTCACGGGGCTGCCGTGAGAATGAAGGAAAATAAGCAGCGAAAGCTCCAACGGGCAGCAGCTCGGCGAGGGCAACGGGAGGCCCACCGCCCTGCTTCTCTTCCCACCCGAGCCTTCCCGAGGTCTGCAGGGGGGACGCTGCTATCCCATTCCTGCGCATGCGTAAAGGTTAAGTTCAAGACATAAATCTTAAGAACGGCAGAGCTAGAATTCCAACTAGATCTGTCCGGACCTGTCCTGCTCCACGACGCTCGCGTGGAAGGGTCTGGAAGACGCCCTCGTACGCTGCACATGTGGCTGGGAAGCGCGACAACGGATGGGTGGGCCCTCAGGGCGACTCCACACATCTAGATCCACCCGCACCGATCACAGCACCTCACGCACTGCACTGAAAAGGTTGCATGTGCGGTTTAAACCGGCCAATGACAGAAAGAGAGTCAAGGACTTACTTGCGTATTTACACAAAAAGAGGAAGAGTGTTTTCCACTCCGCAGGGCTCCTCGCTAACTTAGTTAAGACAAATTCATTCATCAACCAGCATGTACTGAGCACCTGACTCGGCAGACTCTGCACCGGGTGCCTGGGCTGCGGGGTGAAGGGCAGGGCGGGCTCGGCCTCATCCATCACAGCCACCTCGGCAAGGGCTCAGACCCAGGACAAGCCCTTTCAAGCGCCATGAACATAGTGAAGGAGTACAGGATGCCACGGACACACAGGCACGGGAACGTCATCGCCCCCACTAGGGGGCCCGGAAACTTCCCCACCCCCCCACCCCCCCGGAAGAAGTAACACTTCGCTGAGATCTGGAGGATGACAAGATGGAGGGTGACCGTCTTCTAAGCAGAAGTGGCATGTAAAAGGCAACATGGCCGCGAGAACCTGAAAGTGCAGTGGGAGCCAAAGGGGAAGAAGCCAGTG
>NW_011888923.1:1625881-1629253 GCF_000151845.1 Pteropus vampyrus
GGGTTCGCCGCAGCGTTGTTCGCAAGACCCACAGGCGGAAGCGACGCAGGCGTCCGCGGCTGGAAGGATGGGAGGGCGAAGTGGGGAACGCACGGAACGCGACACCGGTCGGCCTTGAAAGGGACAGACACTCTGACACGCTACAACGTGGATGGACCTCGAGCACGTTCGGCTGCGCGAAATAAGCCAGTCACACACAGCAAGACAAATACTGTACGATTCCACCTTGATGAGCCATCGAATTCAGAGAGCCAGCACGGAGAATGGAGGTTGCAGGGACGGGGGACGGAGGAGATGGGGCGTCACTATTTGATGGGTGCAGAGTTTCAGTTTTGGAAGATGAAAAGAATTTGGGAGACGGATGGTGGTAAGGGCTGCACAACAGTGTGAATCTACTTACTACCAAAGAACTGTACACTTAAAGGTGGTTATGATAGTACATTTTAAATTTCAAAAAACTGTTAAGGTATTAAAAACATTTTTAAAAGAACTCTGGCTCTCAAGATGTTAAATCTACAGCAAGCTATAATGACCTACAAGGAAAAATATTTAAAGCTGGGGCGCTTTGACCTAGATCAGCCCCTCCCAAGTGCATCCCTAATGATGTGCGACACGATACACACGGTGACAGGCGTCACCCCCTGGTGGCCCGTGAAGGCGC
This sequence comes from Pteropus vampyrus, assembly GCF_000151845.1. NCBI lineage: Eukaryota > Metazoa > Chordata > Mammalia > Chiroptera > Pteropodidae > Pteropus > Pteropus vampyrus. The sequence continues at coordinate 1,626,543 of NW_011888923.1, forward strand.
CTGGGCTACCCAGACGGCTGACCAGAGGATGGTCTCTGACCTCAGGAGTGCTCAGGCATTAAGCCAGAGCGCCTGTAAGTTTCACGTGTGATGTGCGCTAAGACTCGAGCAAAGCTGGGAGGCGATGGCCACAGAAGTGAGGGTCAGAGATTATGTCGACTTTATACTCAGTGGCAAGCGAAGTGGCTTTAAATTTTGTATCAACCAACAACTTCTGCTGCTGAACGAAAGAAAAAAAAAAAAGATTGTGATCTCAACTTTTAAAACCTAGTAACAAATCATTGAGAGAAACAACGAACCTCTGCTATAAAGTCACACTCCATTTTGACAGATCTTTAAGAATAAAATAGGAACGAGTTTCTCTTCACAATACATTAGATTGACAGAAAGGAGATCAATGGGCAAGGGAAAAAGGGAAAGAGAAAAAGCACTGTGGTACCGATGCAGGCGAAGAGTAAACAGATCAATGAACAGAGAACATCCAGGTAAAGGACATGCATTTGTGAAAATTCAGCACAAGGTAAAAAGGCAACATTTCGGATGAGTAGGGAAGGAGAAACAACTCTACAACAAGCATCTATTTAGGGGCGAAACGAAATTAGAGCTCTACCTCACTCTGCTCCCATATAAAAAATGTTTACCTGTATTAAACATCTAAGGATATAAATTCCAAACAAAAAAGAAAATCTAGGGAGAATACTTAACTGGGGTGGGCAAGACTGTCCGAGGTATGCTGTCACGGCCAGAAAGACTCGCAGTTTAAGCGCCAGGATGACGCAATGAGTTAAGAAAATTAAGAATGAAATATGGGTGACTAGCCAGGAAAAAACTATAAATACAGTTAAAAAAAAAGAAAAAAGAAAAACACATAGAAATCAGAAAGAAAAGGGATGAAGAACTTACTAGAAAACAAGCGAACCAGTGAAAAGATTCGAAAAAGTAACACAGGTGACCAAAACATGCTAAATCTCAGAAATATGCAAAGAAATGGTAATTAAAAGGAGACATAACTTCAGCTATTGGATTGAGAAAGATTCTAAAACCGGATCGGTTAGCCTCCGGGGAGATGGACAAACTGGCACCGCCCTCCTGGAGGACACATGACAAGCTCCCTCTGTTTGATGAGCAACCCTACTGGTAGGCCTCTCTTCTAAGAAAACGACCGCAAAAGTGTGCAAAAACGTGTGAACGAGAATGTTAAGTACCTCGCTCAGTATCAACAAAACACTGGGACGATCGATAAGGGACTGGTTTACATTTTACAGTCAGGCACCTGCACACCCACATACAGACGCGGCCAGGGGAAGTGACCACACCAGATCGGGGCACGGGAGAAAGCAGTGTGGGTGGGGGGGATGGATACTCACACACACATATACATACATACATACATACATACACACACACACACACACACACACACACACACACACACTACACACATACATTCGATCTACGCGTGCATTTTTTTAAAGTGCAGAGAAGGATATAAACCAAATTGTTGACAGTGGCTATCTCCTAGGGCATATAATTTTAAGAAAAAGCTTTAATTTTTAATCTCTGCACTCCTATGCTATTAATTTGTCAGTGACCATTTATTATTTTTATAACTGAATATATACCTTCCTAAGAAAAATATAATATAGCTATTTCTACGGCAAAAAGGACGTAAGTGATTCTGTGTGCTTCCTTTTTCTCGCTGATAGGTGAAGTCCTCCGGATATAAGCCAACTTCCAGCTGTGACTGAGCGGTCTCAGAACATCTGTACCAAATTCTCTTCAACAAAGGCAGGCCCGAACGTTAGCAGTCAGAAAAAGTTAGATCTTTTGGAGCTATGACAAAGTTTAAAACGCCACTGGAATCCTCAGATCAAATGCGTAAGACTTAGCAAATAGAAGACAATCTTCGTACCTCAACTGGAAGGAGGAGTTACGACCTGTCGATACGATTTCAAGCAAACAAGATCATCATCATGAGGCTAAACTGAGCAAAAGCCACGCGAAACACACCACAGGGCCGGCCCAACTACAATCAGAAGAGTAACCGCAAGGGCTATAACCTTCAACTTCATACATAACCACCGCAGTTAAACTCCAGCTAAACTGATTTCATTGGCATAAAACAACCACCACACACACACACCACCACAACCACTTTAAGGCAGTATAATGCTTAAACCAAGAGAGATTGTGAAAGAACTTCAATATATAAATCAATATACAATTCCAATTTGATTTTAAAATTACTGAAAACAGTCACCTCTCAATTGGGTAATGCGCTGAAGGATAAGTAGACCTGCAAATTATATTAGCGCAACTGAGAAACACAGCGGACAAAACTAACCTCATGGAACAAAGCTAACTCGAAGAATTTTAAATATAATTGAATACTTAAACCCTTTGAAAGCAAATACAATTGTAATTTGAATTAGGGATACGGGACTAACATCCCGACAACATGCAGACCCTCCCTGCAATATGTCTTCCTCCACGACTTCTCTCGTGTTGGTCCCTCAGTGACATAATAGAAAACACGCACTGGTCTCTGGTCCCAGGTACTGGCTCCCAAACCCTTGTGACTTCCTAACGGATGAGAACATCTTGTTCCGATGGTTGGTCTTTGACTCCGTCCCTCACACAGGCTCCCAAAACCCTTATAAATTCCTAAATGGTAAGAGCACCAGGAGCATCTTCTGTTCTAATGAGGGGAC
>NW_011888923.1:1631418-1634940 GCF_000151845.1 Pteropus vampyrus
TCACTCGATTCCCTGTTATAGTTAAAACTCATATTAACCTTTTTCTTCAATTTACTGTTTGGGTTTTCTCTCCTGAGTGACTCCAGGCTGACACAAATTTGGAAGTAATTTGTGTGTAAGAGGTAAGGCAGGGGTCACGTGTCTTTTTTTGTACATGAATATCTAATTAAGTAAAGACCATTTATTGAGAAGACTGTTTGCTCCTTACTGTACGGCAGTGCCCCGTGGAATAAATCAAGTGTCCAGATCCGAGTGAGTCTCTGTCTGGCCTACTTTGAATGGCTGGCCCACGTGTCTAGCCTTTTACTAAAACCACATTATTTTCACTACAACGGCTTTAAAATAAGCCTTGTTATCCAGTAGAGTAACTCTGCTCAGTTTATTGTTCTTTAGAATTACTTTGGCTATTCCTTGCTGTTTACACTTCCCTGAGTATCTGAATACTGGTTTGTCAAGTTCAACACGCACACAAAATCTGCTGGCATTTTGATTGCTATTATATTGAGAGCATAGATAAATTTGCAAAGAATCGACATTTTAACAACACTGAGTCTCAAATCCATGAATGCGGTTTATCCGTCTATTTACATCTGTAACTTCTCTCGATAATGTTTATTGTTTCACAGATATATGTCTTGTACATTTTAAGTTAGATTCTGAAAAATCTGATTGTTGTTGCAAATGATATTTTTATTATTTTTCCTGTCTGTTGTTGGTATATAAAATTGCAATTGTGTCCAGCATTATCTTAAATCTTGCAACCATATTTATTAATTATAGTTAGTTATAAGGGATACACAATCATGTCCCATACAAAATCATGGTTTTATTCTTTCCTTTCTGATCCTCGTACCTTTTATTTTTCTCATCTTATTGAAGTAGGTAAGACCACTAATAAAATAATGAATAGACATGGTCATGTAAATATAACCTATTCCTCAACCTGAAGAGGAAAACTTCCAACATCTCACAATTAAACATGGTTCCTATAGAATTTTTCTAAGGAACTTCTATCAAATGAAGAAAGTAACTTTTTTACTCATACTGTGTTAAGGGACTTCATTTTGAACAGACATTCGATTTTATCAAAAGCAATTTTTGCAACTATTGACATTGTCATGTTATTTTTCTGCTTAACCTTATTCAGTGATTTATACGGATTGATTTTTCAAACAGTACTCTTGGCATTTTGAAATCTGTCAAGACTTTCCTTATAGATCAGCACTTCTGATAAAGGTTCCACATTCATATGAAAAGAATGTATAGTCTAGAGTTACTGGATGTAGTGTCTTACTTATTTCATATTTCATTTTATTATATATTTCATTTTTAATATGATTTTCAGTTTACTAATTCTCTCTCTTACTGTGTCTAATCTACTGGTAAACCCACTGAGATCAATTAAGTTTATTAGCTCTCTTATTGATATCTTCTATAGCCTTACTGATTCTTTGTTTACTCTATTAGTTAATAAAGTATATTAAAACTTACCACCATGATTGTGGATTTGTCTATTCTTTGTTAGCTTTTCCCCTTTTCGCCCTGTGTATTTTGAGGCCATGTTTTTAAGTGCATACTGATGTACAACTTGTTAAACCGAGTATTTTAACTTTATAAAACGTCTCTCTTTATCCCTAGTAACGCTTTTCTGCCCTAAATCCCAGTTTTTTACATAAATATACCAGTTACTTTTTGGTTAGTGTCTGAATAATATATCCTTTCCTACCATTTCACTTGGTTTTACTTTGTCTGGCGCGTCCACACTGCGCACTCCATTATCATTTTAGTACAGAGTTGTGAGTCACTGTTTTTAACCTAATCTCTCAATCTTTGTCTTTTTTTTTTATCATTTGTACTTAAAATTTTTATTTTATTTACTTATTTATTTATTATCATTTATTTGTTATGGTAACATTGGTTAACGAAATCCAGTAAGTTTCGGCTGCACGTTTTAACAGTAAGGCATATATATATTTACATCGTGTTCACCTCCCATAGAGATTTCTTTCTGTCTCCACCTACCTGACCCCTTTTACCCCGTCTACCTACCCCCTCCCCCTGCCTTCCCCTCCCCCGCCCTCTGGTAACCACTAGTCTGTTATCAAATGTCCATGAGTCTCTGTTTGTTTCAATCTTTGCCTTTTAATGGAAAATTTTAGTTCATTTTTATTTAATGTGACTACCGAGTTTAAACCTGCCATCTTATTGTTTGTTTCCTAATTTTCCCCTTCTTCTGTCTTTCTGCTTTTTGGATCGTTCACGTTTTACTCACTGCCGCAGCCACTGCTGCTGCTCCTCTGTATCACACCCCTATCTGTTTGGTGCCTACGTATTCTCTTACTGTTCTTTTAGTGAATAGCCCAGAGACTACAAGATGCATCCCTGACTTATCAAAGTCTTAAATAAATTAATATTTTTACCACTTCCTAGACAATGCAAAGACCGCAGGATACAAACCCTATTTATATCCCCACAACTATTACATGCTATTATTATATTTTTTTAAATTAAACCACACAAGATGTTATCATTATTGGTATTTTATAGAGCAATGTTAATTTGCAGTTACTCTCTGTGGTCTTCACTTTCTCCTGCATCTTAAAGCTGCCATCCGGGATCACTTCCCTTCTGCCAGAGAAGAATCTTTACTATCATTCCCTTTAGTGCAGGCCTGGTGTGATTACTTCTTTCCACTCTTCTTGATCTAAAAAGGTGGTACTTTTGTTTTCACTTTTGAAGGAATTTTTCCTGGGCACAGGATTCTAGTCTGGCAGTTTACCTTAATGTTTACATTTTTAAAATATCATTCCATTGTCATGACTTCTACTGTTTCTACTGCAAAATTAGCTGTCGGTCTTACTGCTCTTTTTGAATGTGATAAGTAATTTTTGTCCGGCTACTTTTAAGATTTTCTTGTTATCTTTGGTTTTCGGCAATCTTGTGTTTCAGGGAGATTTTATTCGAATCTATCTATTCAGTGTGAGGTCTGTATTATTTCTTGAATCTGTGATTTGATGCTTTTGTCTGTGACAGATAATTCTCAGCCATCACCTCTTCAAATACTGCCTCTGCACCAGATCTCCTTTCTTTCCTGAGATTTCAATTGCACATGTATCAGAGATTTTCACCGAATAACATGTCTCCTACATTCTCTCATGTATTTCCCATCCATTTTTCTCTCCATATTTCATCATCCTGAATATCTATTTTCAATTTATTACTACTAATCTACTGTTAAACCCCATCAATTGAGATCTTAATCTCGATTCATTTACAGTCCTTCGATTCTAGAATTTACATTTGCTTCCTTTCTTTTTAAGTTCCAGGTCTGATTCTTAATCTTGTCTTTTATTTCTTTAAGCATACTATATACATTGGCGCCCCCTTATCCGTGGTTCCATTTACCCACGGTAAACCACAGTCCAAAATAGTAAATGAAAAATGCTGGAAATAAACAATTCCTTAAATTGCACGCCATTCTGAGTAGCGCGATGCACTCTGATGCCACCCCGCTGTCCCACC
>NW_011888923.1:1634990-1636835 GCF_000151845.1 Pteropus vampyrus
GTGTGAGGTCTGTATTATTTCTTGAATCTGTGATTTGATGCTTTTGTCTGTGACAGATAATTCTCAGCCATCACCTCTTCAAATACTGCCTCTGCACCAGATCTCCTTTCTTTCCTGAGATTTCAATTGCACATGTATCAGAGATTTTCACCGAATAACATGTCTCCTACATTCTCTCATGTATTTCCCATCCATTTTTCTCTCCATATTTCATCATCCTGAATATCTATTTTCAATTTATTACTACTAATCTACTGTTAAACCCCATCAATTGAGATCTTAATCTCGATTCATTTACAGTCCTTCGATTCTAGAATTTACATTTGCTTCCTTTCTTTTTAAGTTCCAGGTCTGATTCTTAATCTTGTCTTTTATTTCTTTAAGCATACTATATACATTGGCGCCCCCTTATCCGTGGTTCCATTTACCCACGGTAAACCACAGTCCAAAATAGTAAATGAAAAATGCTGGAAATAAACAATTCCTTAAATTGCACGCCATTCTGAGTAGCGCGATGCACTCTGATGCCACCCCGCTGTCCCACCAGACACTTGATTCAGCCCTTTGCCCAGCATGTCCCCACTGCACACTCGCCCATTACGCATTCAGTTATCAGGTCCACTGCCACGGTGTCGCAGTGCCTGTACGCAGGCCACCCTTATTTTACTTAATAATGGACCCAAAATGCAAGAGTAGTGATGCTGGCAATTCAGATGTGCCAAACAGAAGCTGTAAAGTGCTTCCTTTAAGTAAGAAGGTGAAGGTCCTTGACTTAATAAGGAAAAAAATAACCTATGCAGAGGTCGCAAAAATCTATAGTAAGAACAAATCTTCTGTCCGTGAAATCGCCTGATTTATAAGTGGTTATCACAGGTATGTACAGGAAGAGCACGGGAGATACAGCGCTCTGTCTTATCCGAGGCTTCAGACATCCACTGGGGGTCTCAAACGCATCCCCCGCAGATAAGGGGATGACTGTACGTGACCCATTTCTAATAACTTCATTATCCAATTCCATCGCCTGTTGTTTCTCTTGGTTTTCAGTCAAATTGTCTTAAATTGTCATCTGCCAGGTGAGTGTGAGTATTTACACTCGCTTCTGTCAAGATCACCTTGATCCAATCAAGGACTGGGAGGATTTGAAGTGGGACTTCAGTACTTGTGAAGTCCTATTCCCAGGATCCAGGCCTCGGGCACCTGTCTTCAGAGCCTACGGGTCTTCCAGGACCCCTCCTCACCGGCCTTCTCCAATTTTTGTCCCCCACCGTCCAGTTCCTTGAGCCCATTAAACCTCCATTCGGCTCCTCGGCTCCTCATTTGCCTCTCTCTGCTGGAATCGGCAGAGCTGCAAAACAATCTCACATCTAGAGCTTGCCTCCTCCCCCAGATCTTAACCAACCCCCCTCAAATCTTCACTGTTCTGTTAGCTCTCCGTTACCTTCATACAAATTTTGTTTTAAATTCTGTCCAGCTTTTCTACCTGCAGGAAAGAGGGCTCAACCACCCATTAATTAACGACAATTTTCCCCACTCCCATATCTTCTATCTTTCCAGGATTATACCTTTAGTCATTTTCTCAACGTTTTGGAAGAACGTGGAGATAACTACAGCTTCACTGGGTAACTGTTTAACCAATCACTCATCACCGCTTAACCAGAAATCTGTAGCTACTCGTTTTATTGGTACATCTTTTCTATATTAAAAATTAAACCTTTGACAGACAAGTGGCAAATACTTCTCCCGGTTTGCCATTTACGTTTTAATTTTATGGTATTTTCATCACATAGAAATGGTGAATTTATATGCAGTCCAATTTATCAGCCTTTTTTCTTTTCTAATTTTAGT
>NW_011888923.1:1637778-1650822 GCF_000151845.1 Pteropus vampyrus
ACCAACGCCGACTCGGCCCCCCCGCTCGTCACACTCGGCGCCGGCCACACCGAAGGCCCGAGCACTCACACCACGGCCTTCCCTGTCTTGGCACGTGCAGCTCCCTCGGCCTGGAGAGTCGTCTTGCTGATTCTCTTTGCCCAGCGTGCTCCCAACCATCTTCCCAATGCAGCCTCAGTGTCCGATTTTATAAAACGCCCACCACTTACATGCCTCCAATTTATCTTGTACACACACATTTCATAACTCCCTGAAGTCCCTAGCATACCATATCGCAATGATTTTTTATGTCTGTCTTCCCTGTGTGACTGTGACCACCTTTTATGTACTTCCACATGGCCAGGACTACCTCGGGTCTTGGGACATACAGTAGGCACTCAAAATGGTCACTGAACAAATAGATTCACAGAAATAATGCTTAATAAACAAATTGGTTTATAAAAACTATCAAAAATGTATTTCTTAATGGATAACTATAAAGAGCGACACTTGACTCATCATAAAACCCTAAGAACCTCATTCTGTAACAAATACGTCTCTGAAGTTCTCTAGTTCAGAGGCACTATAAATAATACGAATGAGGCTTTACGTTATCAGTTTAACCTATGCAGAAATAACGGTTCGGGGGCTCCTGTGAGTTAAGTTAAATTATCTCATTCAAAAAACATGCTATTTAGGTTCTATACCAAAAGAAGCTAAAACTCTACACAACTACTGCAAAAGTTTTTCCAGTCTTTGCATACAGATGGGACAAGATACTGTTTTTGGACTTTTGTAAAAACCTTCACATCCATTCCTAAGTAGGTACAACTCCAGCCCCGGGCAGGAAAGCTGCATCCCTCTCTCCATTTGGACGATCGCTTCCTCGTTGCAGAGAGAAGAAGAGGAGCCGTAACAAACATTCAAACGAACAGTGGCTCCGTGTAAATGGAGAGTGGGTAAGGGCGTTTTCCAGTACGTTCTAGATGATGAGACTGTTTTGCTCTCAGATTATCAAAACACATATGATATGAACGTTTTAAAGAATCTGTAAAATCTACTTTTAAGTACAAAGAAATCTTTAGTTCAAATTCTAATATCAAATATGTACAGTGAAAAGTGATGGAAATATCCCATTAACCAATTTTCAAAATACTCCCTGGCCTGTCAGGACACTTGGTAACCTCAGTAACAAGGACCCTCCACTCCCTGTGGCTTCTCTACGAATAACAGCTCAAAGGACCAGATACAAACCGTAAGGAGCACCCGCTACCCTGAATCTGCCAGATCTCAAACGGGAGCATTTAAATCACCCACGTTAACGTCTAATCGCGAAGCAGCTCGAAAATGACCGCGGCAGGCCGTGCCCGTGACTTCAGAAAGCACTTCTACTCCGGCCCTCACTGCTCCCCCGACACCGCGGATCGACGTCTGTGTGCGCTCTGCGGTGTGCTTTTCGGGAGACTGCATGAGGGGTGAGCGCTTGTGGGGACCGCGGCCCAAACGAGACGTTTCCTAACCTCCAGAAACTCCTCTTCACAGCCCTCCTCTCTCCCAAAGAGCATCGCGCAGAAGGAATGAACACTTCCCGGACTTTACAGAACGGGCGCCCTGGGCGCCACGCCAGTGATGTCGACCCGCCTAACGGGAAGGCCCCTAGGGTGTGACCCGCTACCCCAACCCCAGAGACTCGGCCCCGCCTGCAGGAGGATCCGCATGGGACCCCACCCCGTAAGGGCCATAGGAGCTGAACACCTCAGACAGGCGGGGCTCAAGCCTGACCAGCAGCACGGATGATGCGCTAGAGCCGGCGACAATGACCTCCTGCCGGCCGCAGCCACTGGCTTGGGCCCCACGTGAAGCACCGCGCGCCCCAGGACGCAGAGCTCGTTTCGGAGACGCTAAGGACTCTCATCCTTCGCGCTGTCGCATGAGACTCTGGCCGTCCCGTGTGCGTGCTGTGTGTTAATCTGCGTGGGTACCCAATCGGTTTATCTGAGAAGGTTCCACTCGATACACCTGGCACTCTGGAAAGACACAAGCGTGTCCGAGAGGGTGGCTTCAGTAACTGTAACACGGAGATAACCAGTATCTGACTTGGATACTAATTACTTCCTCGCTTTTCTTTAGTTTTCGATGGGGTAGTTTTCGTTTCAGTAAAGGCTGTATTAGGTCCCACTCACAAACCACGGAGCACCTCAGGGTGGCCCCAGAGGAGTGCCACCATCGGTGTGGCAGTTTCTAGCAATGTAGGGAAGCTGAAACCTCCCAGGATCCCGTCTCAGGGTCAGCCCAAGACTTCGAGGTACAAGTGGCACAAGCCTTCATTCTCTGCAGGCCTGTGCGGTCCGAGGTGGTGACAGACACAAACCAAGATGCCAGAGGGGTCCAGCCTGTCCACATGTTCCCTCTGGAACACGTTCCTGCCGAGATCGGCTGGTCCCCAACTGCCGCCTGGCTGACCTAGAGAGGACCCCACGGCCCTCCGAGCCCCCATGCCCCACCTCCCACTGGATGCTGGGGGCGGACCGATGGAAGTGATAGCCTCGCAGAGGTGGCAGCTTTTCCCAGGTTCCTCTGCGGCCCGCTCCGGCAGCTGGTCACACAGGCTTCCCAGAGCCTCACAAGCTGCCTGGCCACCCAGCCCAGTGCCCAGGAGGTGACCCTTCCCTGACCCCCTCGTTCCTCCCCGGGCTCTATTTTCCCAGCTTTTCCCACGGTTGCGTACGGTCCCCTCCCCGTGATAAACAGCCCCCTAGTGCCCGGCACTCGCGGTGCACGTGCTCCCCGGGCCGGTACTTCTCTCTCCCTAAAGGGAGCTCAGAGCTGACTTTTTTCAAACTTTACAACAGGCTCGAACGCTGTATCTTGAGAGATCCCTCTACGCTGCTGCATACCGCTGTATGCGCATTTCTCGTTGCTCTTAAAATCTTCTTTACGCTACACTGTTTCAATGAACTTTTCATGGAAATGGCATACAAACAGGAAAGAGGACAAATCATAGTGTGTCTGTGTCTATGCTCACGTATCACACTCACGATCAAGAAACGGAAAGAACACCATCAGCCCCCCAGAAGCCTCCCGATACCCCCGCCCCGTTCTCCAAAGGTAACTAACTATTCGGGACTTCCAGCCTGTGAATGAATTCTTCCTGCTTCATAGAAGCGAAAGGCTGGTTCCTTTCATGCCACATTATGCTTGTGAGTTTTTCATGTCTTGGACACAGCATTGGTTCTCCCCTCTCCACAGCCGTGGTTAACATGACATGAAGCGGCCACAGTAACTTTCCAATTGTCGTGGGTGAGCATTTGGGCTGTTTCTGGTTTTGAGGAATGTGGAGTCCACCTGAGAACAGCCGTGCGCATGCGTTTCTGCTGGGGACACACGTCAGGAGCAGAAGGGCTCTGGCACCTGACGTCTGTCCTGTTGTCCACATTGGCACAGACGGCCCTCGGCCACGTGGGGGCGCTCCCGCTGCTCTGCTCCTTGCCGGCACTCCACTGTCTCTTTGACTTTAGCCACCTGGTTGTATGATGGCGTCTGGCTGTGGCTTCATTGTACATTCCCCTGATGACTCACGAGGTTCAGCCCTCTCCCTGTGTCTGTGGACCACCTGTGAAGTGCCTGTTCCTGTCTCTTGCCCATTTTCCTACTGGCTGGTCTGTCTTTCTTGAAATGCCCTGATTAGAGGCCCCTATTGGCTAATCCCACTCTGACCTGACGTTTCATTTACTTAATGGTGTCTTGAGAAACAGAACTCAATGTGATCCTACACATCGACCACCGTTTACACACAGTTCGTGCTTTGTCTTATTTAATATACATTCACTACACATGTGGGCAAGTGAAGTAATGTTGTGCAGTGTACTATATCAGCTGTTGTACCTATTAATTCACTGAACTCTCCAAACCATCCCAATTAAGTGAGCACGATCACCCCAGAGGCCCAGTGCTACAGACACACCGGACGGGAGGGGAGGCGCCGGGCCCAGCGCAGGCTCTCAGGGCGTCGGTGCTGTGCATTAAGCTGTGTACGCTAGCGTAAGAGTACACCCCAGACCAAGAGCACCCCTACACCCATGCCCAGTCCTCACTCCAACACAGAACAGACTATGTACACACATACACACATGCAACACGTATCCACATGCATCGAGCACACACACACGCACACACACACACACATATAATAACACATAACATTTCCAGCTCATGTTTTAAAAATTAAAGAAGTCAACCTGACCAAAGATTACACTGTATTTCCAACGCCATCTCATCAGCGTGAAAAGACAGAGGGCTAAACCGTTAAGACTGGCACCAACTCACAGAAATCACAGGCGGATCGTTCAGTGGTACAGACGAATAATACAAAAAAGTCACACGGGGAGAAAACCAGAAGGTAAGCAGCGGGCTCAGAGGGAACACCTCCTCTGGTAAAGGACGGAAGGCTAAGTGACATTAATCTTCACTACATAGTCATAAAATACTTTAAAAACCATACTAAATTTGTTGACATTATGGGATTATGTCAGTGTCAGAACCAATATAGAGAAAAAATCTGGAAATTTATAATGAAGATGGTGACAAATTACTCTCCTACTAATAAGACTACCCTCGATGAAAAAATTATGAGGCCGTTAGTAGCCAGTGTCTACTCTGAGAACTCCCTACATCAAGCCCGAGCTGACCTCTTGTTCATTTTTCCAGATCTTTCCCTGACTAAGCCTACAATATAAAGTTTTCTAACACCTGAAGTTCCTCAGAAACTGATCGTCTTGTAAGATGAGGCGTCTTCCCAGGCTGGAAACCCACTACATCAGGAATGCACGTGGTCACGTTTTGGGACTGGGGGGAATGACACAGCCGTGTAAGAACCTTAAGGAATGGACAGAAGAGTAGCTAACTGATGGAGATGGACGACGGGAAGAAGAAGAAAACGATATGTTACAAATAGGTGCTTCATCGTATTGGGCTGAACTATTCAGAAAGGAAAAGGATATGGAAGGCCACAGCAGGAAGACGCGGACAACCTCTGCCCTAACGGACGCCGACTCTGAGTGCTGTCCAGACGCAGAAGCGTCAGCTAGGTCCAGTGATCTGTGCTCGGAGACAGTAACTATACACTTCATCAAGCCCACGCGTCTCTTACGAATGCTCCCGCCAGGTCTCCTATGGCTTGCTTTCAGCTACGATTGTTTAATTGCAATGCAGACTTGTGAAAGCAGTCAACAGGAGACCGAGGCGGTGATTCTCAGTCCTACTGCACTGCAGAATCTCCTACGGAGCTTTCCATACACTCCAGCCTGGGCCCCACCCCCGAGACCCCAGGTTAACTGGTCTGGGCTGGGGCCCGAGCCTTGGTGGGACCAAGAGGCTGATTCCAATACGCAGCAGGGGTGAGAACCAACAACATACAGAAACAGCACTAGTCTGGGCGCAAGGACTGAGCGAAAGCATTTTTAGTATTTAATACAGAAGAACACCTGCCACGCAGACGTACTCGCTACAACACCCAGAAAGTGCCCCCACATATTTCTGAATGCCCTTTAAAGGGTCAGCAGCAGCCCCGTCTGACAGCCGCCGGCCCACGGAGCGAGCAAGGTGCTGCATTAAGCCGGCCCTGCGCCCTCCAGGTGCCAGCACCCTGAGCCACAGTCTGGTCGGGACCCCCACAGACATGTCCTGACCCTGCTTCGCTCCCAGGGTCCCCAGCACTCACTGGAGGAGGCAGGTGGCCTTGACCCCCCGTTTCCACTTTTGTCTGTTTCATAGATTCGGGTTCTCCATAAGTTTATGTTTGAAGAAAATGGTTCAGCTGCTATTAAAACGCCTTTTAAGTTTGAAAACTGCCAGACCTTCCAGTTTAAGAACTAACGCTCAGCTGAGAAACACACAGCTCCAAACCGCAAGCTCCAGCCCTGTGCATCCTGTTATAACCTCCGCACCTGGCGCGCGGCAGGGATTCTGTAAACGACTTGTGAATGGAGGAAAGAAAGAAAAGGAGGGACGAGAAGACACCTGGGAAAGTCACCTTCTCCCCTTGTTTCAACCTACCCCGTGGGAAGCGCCTCATCGCCACTCCTGAGGCCGGAAGTTCGTTAGGAGGTAGACGTAGCCCCGCCCCCCACTGGGCTTCGGTCTGAGCATCATCACTCTGGACAGGGACCTGGAAATTTTCTCTTTTTCTTTCAAGGATGCGCCAACTACACATGGCTGGGATGGAAGGCAGATGGGAGGGGGCTGAGGACTCGAAACCGGCCTCCCGTGTAAACACCTCCCCCGAGTGTGGATAGGACTTGTGAGCTGATTTTAAACTATGAGAACACAGCCAAGTGAGGGGACGCCGGTGGCTGCACATGTGATTACATCACGTGAGACTGCGGCATCCTTCTTGCTAGGGCTCCCTCTCCCTCGCTGGCTTTGAGCCGCGTAGCCATGTTGAGGAGGCACGAGAACCGAGGAGCTGACGGCTGTATTCAGCTGCGAACCCGCGGGAAAACTGAGTCCGCAGCCCAACAGCTCACCGGGCACTGAATGCTGCCAACAACCCCATCGGCTGGCAGGAGAGCTCTACAATCGAGCCCTCAGATGAGACCCCAGCCCCGGCCGACAGACATCCCGACTGCAGCCGGGGGAGACCCTACAGCAGAGGGCCCAGCTCAGCCGTGCCTGGTGCCCGCGCCCGCAGAACTGTGAGACAGCAGACGTACGGTGTTTAACGTCGCCAAGTTCATGGTAATACTGTAAAGCAGCAACAGATTACCGTGGGTAACACACGATAGGAAGGACAAAGGACAAAGCACAACTGAAGAAGTGGAGAAGAGCGTGGCTGCCGCTCAGCCAGCGAGGGGCTGAGGACCCGAGATGAGGCCAGACTGGGCCGGGGTTCGGCGGCCATCTTAACGTGTTCAAATGTATATCCAGAAAACGGTGGAAAGCAACAGAAGAGGATAACGCTGAAGAAAAAGGCTTTGCGTTTGACTATTTTAAGAAGATAATTCTGGCTGCTGTGGGGAGAATAAACTAGAGGAGGTCCAGAGTAGAGGCAAGTCACACAGGATGCTCTTGTGGTGTCCAGGTAAGCAGCGGGGACCGTGATGATGGGGAAATGGAGGGATTACATGAAGACCACACAGGGGGTCCATGAACTTGGAGGAGAAAAGAGCTACATCCTTACTTTATTAACCTCCAACTGAAATACAATATTTTGTTCAATTGTGAATATAGGCAACAAACCTCAGTAACACAGGCAGTACCTGTGACTCTGAAATCTCAGATATTTTTATCCCTATTACCGATTTCATGATACGAAGTATCATTGGTGTTTATCACTTCTTCATTTTATGGTAGTTACAGACCCAGCACTAGATCTGCAGTGTACATACATCGTCATACCACACAAAGCTGCGTTTTATTAATGTTTGGATAACTGTTTCGACACAACTGGCCTCCTCCGTAACCCGTATGTATATGCTTTGCCCTAAGACCTGAGTCTGAGAAGGCGTCCACGGGCGTGCACAGGCATCTTCACTCCACAGGGCCCAGCAATCATGACCGAGACAGGTGGAGGCAGACTCGGTGGTGGAAGCCAGAGGAAAATGAGGACAGCTGCAGGACGGCAGATCTGGCGACAGAATCAGAGTTCAGTTTGGGACGGCTTGTCGGACCGCGAGGCATCTGCGTAAGTGTCTGAGGAAAAGCCAGGCTGAACTTGGGCCACAGAGATGGTGCCGGGGCTGTGTGCGAGAGCCGCTGTGGGGCGGGGCCCCGACGAACTGGACCTCTGAAAGTCTGGACTGAGAAGGAAGGTCTGACTCGGGGGGCTGAGGGGAGGAGGCCCAAGAGGCAAAAGGAGCACCCGCCGAGAAGAGCGTCTCGGGCGGGAGGGACGGGCGACTACGCTGGAAACTGTTAAGAGGCCATGGAGTGCCCGCTAGGTTCGGCGGTTTGTATGATGCTGGGGAAGATGGACGGGAGAGCTGGAGGGTAACGGGCAAGTACAGGACTTTCTTGAGAAGTTTTGACATTGAGGATTTTAATAAATGGGGCTACTGCTGATGGAGAGGGGAGCTGCTTATTTTTTGTCACCCAGGGGGCTTGTGCACGTGAGACTGAATGATCTGGGAGAAATGGAGGGATTACGAGGCAGGACAATGCAAGGCGACCGCTGGACCGACGTCCTTGAGAGGGAGGCTGGGTCCAGAGCCCGTGTGAACAGGCGGGCCCCGTGGGACGGGCTGGTGGTGATGGCGACGGGGCTGGGCCAGCGTGGAGAAGGCGGAGAGGACAAAGCGGTCCTGGAGACTCCCAACTGGTGCGTCGGTGCTGAACCCTAGAAAACTGGGGGAGGTGACAGCTGCCCACCGGAGGCTGGTGATCAAGAAGGTACAGAGAGATACACGTCTGGTTCGTTATCTTGTTGTCCCCGGCAACGCTGAGCTGCGTGGGTGCAGACACAGAGAAGCCAGCAGACAGGGCTCGTTGGGGACTGGATTTCTGCAGCGGGGTCCGACGGGGGGGCAGGGGGCGGGCAGCAAAGCCAGGGTGTTTGTAAGGGAGCGCGCAGGCACTGTGGACCCTGGGTAAGGAAAACAGAAAAGAGGGACTCGTGTGGCAGTTCGCACGCCCCCAGGCATGAGGGCGTGAAGCCAGTGGGTCATTAGCCCGGGAAGTGCGGGGTAACCGGGTCACAGCCGGAAACCCTGGTCAGCTCCAGCAGGTGTCCAGCACAGTGAGGTAGACAGAGGGTCCAGCATCTGGTCAGAGTCCCCAGGAGCCCCGGAACTGAGAGCCACGTGCACGGGGTGCCTGGCCTCCAGGAGATAGCAGCTTGATGCCCCATTACTGGTAAGATGGGTCCTCCGGAAGCAGTCCGCAGGGCAGGAACCTGTTTGGTGGACGCGGCCAATAGATTTAAAAGGCAGAAGTTCTATGTCGACTTCAGAGATCTGGCCAACCACCCATGGGAGGGTGGGGGCGGGGCCGCAGTGGCTGCTGACAGTGGTGTGGTGTGTCCACTGACCCGGGAGCAACCGGAAGGGTCAGCAGTGACGTCCTGCTTCTTCTTTCAAAATCACCGTATCAATTCTTTCTTCAGATATGTCCACCTCTATAAAGCACTTCTAGGTTTCACTCAGGGTCTTCATCCAGGTAACCAATTCCATCAGACACCACACTCACACCCCTCCCCCTCCCCCAGAGCGACTGCACGTTCCCTCTGCAGCTCCTCCAGCCACATCTCCTGTCTGGCAAGAACCAATAACACCTGCAGCCCCGCCTCCCCACCTCGTTGGCTCTTCAGCGCCCCCAGCTGGGCCTCTGCACCCGCCAGTCCACAGACCCCACTCGTCAGGGTCGCTAAGAGCCTCCAGGTGCCCAAATCCAAGGGCGGCTTCTCCATCCTCGTCGTAGCCCACTTCTCAGCAATCTCTGACCGCTCCCTCTGCGGCAGGGAGACAGCGGCCCTGCCTAAGGCATCCCACCCTAACAACGAGGACGTGTTCCGTGTGCTTCCGTCACCTCTTACCGAGACGACCAATCACTGCGACAGCCTCCCGACTGGTGTCTGCCCTCCCTGTCAGCCACAGAGCAGCCAAGGAAGGCTCTGCAAAAATATCCGTATGTCACTCACTTCCTGATGGCTCGTCCTCCAATGACTTCTTATTACTCTTGAAATGAAACTCCAAGTCTTTGTGCCTGCGAGACCGAGCCCCTGCCGACTGCCTGGCTCACCTCCCAGATGCTCACTCTGCTCCAGCCATGAAGAGTAATCACTGTTCCTCAAACCGAAGGCAGTCCTGCCTCAGGGCCTTTGCACTCACTATTCCCCTGCCTAAAATGCTCCTCGCCCTCGATCGCCCAGTGCCTAGGCCCCTTTTACCACCCGGAGCTCAGCGCAAACGTCACATCTAAAGAAAGGCCTTACATAACCAGCCCACCCAAAGCGCTCACATCTCAGTAACCTATCCCGTTTTGTTCTTAGCACCTCTGAAATCCTTAGGTACGGTCTTTTCCTCTAAAGTATAAACCCCATGAGAATAAGAACTTGCCTGTCTGGTGTCCTCGGCTTCCTCATCCAGTGCCTGGCACATATCAGACCCTCGAAAGTATTGCTAAATACATAAATGACGGCATGAAATCCAAGGGAATACTAACATGTAGTCACAACAGACACGATGCCATGGATCGCTGTCACCTAAGACACACACGACACGTTAAGAGAAAAGCCGGGCCACAAACCTACAACTACAGTACTAGGTTAACAAGTAAAAAAACATATATGGCCACAGCAGCACAGAAAAACATCTGAAGACATTACCAAAAGAGTCAGCTGTCGCCGGTGGTGGGCTCTGGGTGATCCGGTAGGCAGTGAGTGAACCGGGAGCGCGGCCGGGGTCGTCCCTCTCCCAGGCTCACGGCTCCACAGGACAAGGGCCCCTCCCCAGAGGCCGCATTCGCTTCCTGTCCCCCCGTCACTCCCGCCTGAGACGGAAGCGGCTTATCTGACCACCGTGTCCCAGACGAAGGACTGAGTGCGCTGGCCTCAGCCCTCCAGTCCGTGGCCTGGGAACCTGCACTTTGCCTTCTCCTCCACATCATCAGGCTTTCGGGGGCAGCTCCCACGGATGTGTCTGGAGCCACCAAGCCAGGCTGTCTACCTGATTCAGAGACAAAGTACTAGCAGCACTCTTGAGTAGCAGACCTAAATGACATCTGTTGTTCAATTCTTCATTCATTCATTCAACAAACGCTAAGTGGGAGGCACTGTTCTAAGTGCCCGGGGTCCATCAGCAAACAGAGCAGATGGCAGACTGCTGTCCGCCCAGACCTTATGGTCCAGCAGGGGCAACCAGACAGAACACAATGAAAAGAAGAGAATTACGCAGCATAGTAGATGATGATAGATGCTAATTCTCAAACACTTATGTCTCGCTGACCTCATTTATGAAATAAAAAATACATAATCATCACACAGCAGGTTCTCTGAACTGCCTGAGGAATGGATTGTTAAAAATTACTGGAAATGCTTAAATATAAAAATTTGATTAATAATAATTAAAGCATTTAACAAAAATGATTCTTAAATAAAACAGTTAGAGTTAGGAAGTCTAAATTTTGTGCAACAGTATAAATATAAAATGAAATTTTAACATACGCATTAACGACTGTCGACCGATGCCAGGAAAGGCGGCTCTGTCACTACGTAGTTTAAAGACCTGTCAGGAAAAACGGGAAATGACTATACTCTGACCTCAGTTTTATAGATCCTGCTTAATTTCAAGATATTTTAATGTATCCTTTCTCAGAAATGGAAAGTAGACAGCATTTTCCCTTTCTTTCAATTTTTAATTTTTAAAAAGGTAAATACGGTTAAGCGTTTCCCGCCCTCCCCTTTCTGAAAAGCAGCCTTTCACAGCCCTTTCTAAGAATCAGCTTCCAACGGGACAGGCTCCCTCCTGGTCAGCCTCTCCGAATAGCTCCTGTCCCCCGCACTGGACGCCGTGGCCTGGGCCTTCTGCATTGGGACTGACCCCTTCCCTGCAGCGCTACCCACACTGACCTCTTAAAGAGGGAACCACTTCAGGCAGAGACACACACAGAATGATGGTCTTTCTTTTTTTCAAAAGGCTTGGCCTTCTGAAAAACTCCCGGAACATGGTTAATATCCAAAAGTCTATCGCTTTCCTGAACACCAATAATGAGCAAGTGGAATTTGAATTTTAGAACACAATACATTAGCACCCCCCAAAAACGAAATAATTAGATGTATATCTAACAAAATATATACACGATCTATATGAAGAAAACTACAAAACTCTAATGAACTAATCAAAGAACTAAATAAACGGACAGATATTCCACGTCCCTGGATAGCAAGACTCAATATTGTCAAGATGTCAGTTCTTCTCGACTTGATCTATAGATTCAACACAATTCTAATCAAAATCTCAGCAAGTTGTTTTGTGAGTATCAACAAACAGATTCTAAAGTTTACATGGAGAGGCAAAAGACTCAGAATAGTCAACTCGACACTGAATGAGAGGAACAAAGTCAGGGGACTGACATGACCCGACTTCAAGACTTACTCTAAAGCTACGATAATCAAGACAGCGTGGTGTCGTCAAAAGAAGCGACAAATAGATCAATGATGCGGAACAGAGAGCCCAGAAACAGCCACGTAAATACAGTCAACTGATCTTTGACAAAGGAGCAAAGACGATGCAACAGAACAGTCTTTTCGACAAACGGCACTGGGACAACTGGACCCCCACATGCACGACAACGAATCAAGACGCGGACCTCACATCCTTTGCAAAAATCAGCTCAATCACAGACCTAAATGTGAAATGTAAAACTATAAAGCTCCTGAAGATACCATCGGAGGAAAACTAGATAACCTTCGGTGTAACATTACAATAGCAAAGGCACACTCTGTGAAAGAAACAACTGATAAGCTGGACTTAATTAAAATTAAAAATTTCGGCCCTATGAAAGACATTTTCAAGAGAATGACAAGCCAAGCCACAGACTGGGAGACAACATTTGCAAAACACATCTGACAAAGGACCGTCATCCAAGATACACAAAGAAGTCTTAAAATTCAATAAGCAAACAACCTGATTTTTAAAATGGGCTACAGACTTCATCAGAGAAGATATCCAGATGGCAAGTAAGCGTATGAAAAGATGCTCCACATCATACGCCATCAAGGAAATGCAAATTAAAACAACGAGGTATACCTATTAGAATGGCCAAAATCCGGAACACCTGACAACGCCAAATGCTGACGAGAACATGGAGCAGCGGAAATCTCAGTCATTGCTAGTGGGACTGTAAAAATGGTACAGACACTCTGCAGAGATGGTTTGGCAGTTTCTTACAAAACTAAATATACTCTTACTATACAATCTAGCAATCGCGCTCCTTGGTATTTACTAAAAGTAGTGGAAAACTTATGTCCACACAAAAATCTGCACACAAATCTTTATATCAGCTTTATTCATATTTGCCAAAACCTGGAAGCAGCCAAGATGTCTTTCAGTAGGTGAGTGGATAAACAAACTA
>NW_011888923.1:1651862-1683553 GCF_000151845.1 Pteropus vampyrus
TTCTCCCGCACGGAGGAAGCGCTGTCCCACGCACACGCTCAGCTGTCGCTGCGCTCACCCCAGCCCACCCCTGTGCTTTCTCGACCACCTAGAAAGGACTTCTCTTTGTGATTTTTTTTCCTATTTTTTCCAGCTTTCTAAAAGCATTAAAACTGGAAACTTAGGTCATATTTCAGGAACTTCTTTTAAAATCTTCAACTGAACTTCATAACTACCAAGAAAACAGAATTTATCATTAGGAACATTTGGTAAGTAGTGCCGGAAAGACTGGAAAGCGGGTAGACAGGTAGGCAGGCAGGTAGAATGGCATTCGGCTTTAGGGTTCTGCTGTTTTCAGCTATGTGTTACGAAGATGGAAAAGGTGGAGATTATCCATCGTGCTACCTCTTCAAAAAAGATCACAAAAATTGGACTATGCCTCCACACACCCCTACCACTGCCACCCACACTCGGAAAGGGCTTCCTCTGCACCCAGACAGTAACAAATACGCTAGGTCAATGCCGAACGTCCGACTCCCTGCCTCGTAGGTGCGAGACTAGAGAAGGGGACCCTGGACAGCTCAGCTGCAGCCGCAGCACCAGACGCACCTGAGCCGTGGAGGCAGCAGAGCTCAGACCGCATCGGAAAGTCCTAGGAGGCTGGGCTTCTTCATCCAGGTGGGTTTTACTGAAACTTGGTAGAAATGGCGCCCACCCAGCCTCTACCCCAGACCTCCCCTCGGGGGCGGAGCCCAGCCACCTGCGTTTTAACAAGGCCAGTGTCCAGGTGCAGCTCGGCCTGAAAACCACTAAGCTAAGGAGCGCCAGCCTTACTGTGCTCTCCCTCGTCCCTCTCAGCTTCTTCTCCTTAGGGAAAGGCACCACCACCACCGTCTCCCACCACCACTGACAAAGGTGAGACATTTTAGCCCCGCGAAGCCCATCGATAAAGAGTCCACACAATGCACAGTTTTAATGCAACTAGAAACTCCACTTAAGCCCTTTTCATCCAACTCAGAAAAACATGGGACCAAACTGGATCCTCGTTTGCACTTTAATATTTTTTTAAAAACAATCTCAGGAAACAGCGCTATATGTTAAGACCTGGGCAAAAAGGACACTGCTCAAATTTCAAGTCCAGTGCGAGACAGGTCATGAAACTTGGAGAAGATACTACAGAAGAACCTGGAAGCCTGAAAAGGGGCTGCGTGCCCCTGAGGGTGCCACCCCCACCAAGTCTAGAGGATAGAACCCTCCTAGCTGTCAGCTGATGAATGTAGTACAATCGGATCATGGTGTCTTCACTAAAGACCACTGCATTGCACATTTGGAAAACAAAAGTGAATGAAGAGATGATTAACAGTAAAAAATAAATGGACTGCCAAGCTACACCTACCTGAAGTTCCCACAGTCCCCAACGACTCCGAAAGCGACCGTGACCTAGCCCACACGGGGAGCCATGCGGAAGGCGAACCTCTAAACGTCTCAGCACAACCACCAAAGACTCCAGAGAGGCCAGGCAGGTGTCTCACCGGACACCCAGCTGACTGGTGGCAGAGCCGAGACGACACCTGCCAGTTCCATGTCCTTACCCTCTCCAAGAGATCAGTGATCTTGGGTTCAGTAAAAAGTCTGAACTTCCCATCTGAATTTAATTTACAATCTGAAAGAGCAAAACCCATAGCAAACGTATTCCAACACACAAATTCACTGCTCAAGTTTATGACCTGTGATGACAATCGCCTGGGTACCCGACAGGGTCATTTAAGTTGTTCTTGGACTAATGACAAGAACCAGAAGTGAACTTAAGAATAAATGATATATCTGCGCCAAGGCCTAACGTTAGGCAGACATGTAAAAATGCTTGCTGAGCAAAAAGCAGTTTCCGAATAGTTCAGTGGGAGACAGGGGTGGGGTGACTTCAGGGCACGTGACAGAGCCACGTGCCAAATTCAAAAGAACCTGCCTGAGAACAGTCAGTATTATACTCATGTTGCAAGAGACAATTTAGTTTTGGCAAGTCATCCACTGCATTTAATTAATGTTGTTAATATAAATTTTATTAGTTTTGTGGTTTGTTTTTATGCAATGTATGTATCTATTTGAGTTTGATATTTATAGAAGAACTCCAAGAATTAAGAAATTTATACTGAGTTTTCTGTGTTTTTACATATTTCATCCATTCGACAAATATTTACTGAACACTGGCCATGGGCCAAGTATTCTTCTAAATGCTATATTTTAAAGTAATATCATAATAAAAAGAAGTTTTGGTCAAAACTGAGGTGGGTCCACAGGAATTCTCTTCCTTTAAAGAAAAAGTTCTTCGGCATCTTATTCGAATTTTAGAAACATTATTCTACTCTCTGCAGGTAAGATCCGCTGCTCTTACCAGGCATTCATCGGGGCCAGACCTCCCTGCACTGATCCCTCCCCACCGGCCTTGCTTTACTCCAACGTCCCCTCTGCCTCTGCCGCCACCACCGATGCAGGCTGTCCGGCGGAGGGGCACGCACGCCCTTCGCCTCGCTTCGAACTAAGTTCAACAGAAGAACTGTATTAACCCAACTGCTACAAAATCCTCACATTTAATTTGAAGTTTGGTACCAGATACTGCATTCAAAAATCAAATGGTGTCGCTCTCAAAACCTGGCCCTCTGCGCTCACGTCTGCATCTTCCAATGTGCGATGTAAGCGGGAGGGCCCCGCCTGGACGGAGGCCCTGCTCGGAGTATTCCCACGAGGGCACTGCCAACGCGGGCGGGGGGACACCGCGCCTCGGGGTAACTGCTCCCCAAGCCATCAGGGCGGAAGTGCGTCCTCCGCCGGTGCAATCGGAGTGTTACACGCACTTCAGTTCACATTTTGGAAATTTGAGGAGTCCTAAGTGATCCCCCCAAAAATGTGGGTCTATGCTGCAAAAAGATAACATATAACTCCACTAGCAAAACCAATCACTGAAAAATCACTTCCCTAAACATAGAACTTTGTAAGTTATACAAAGAGAAGAATCAAAAATACAAAAACACGCAAGAACATATGCCTATACGCACAAAAAAAAAGATTAAAGAAATTTTAAAAGGTAAGGTGGCTTCTTGTTAAAACCAAACAACTTCGATGAAATATAATTTAATAATTCTCATGGTCTTCAAGTTTATTTTTCTTGCCTAAATATAAAAAGTTGGAAAAAAGTATTCAAGATTTAAAAGAGGGATTCTCTCCCTATAAAAAGCTTTATATTTCGGGGGGGGGGTCCTTCGGTTTCTGGGGTTTGGCTTCAAATACACCCGTCTGCAGCCACACTGCTCTGTACGCTGACACTCTGACCATTAAAACTAAAGCTGCCACCAACTAAAAACCTTTGACGTGACTTAAAGATCAGCACGAACCAGATTTCTATTTTGTTTGCTTACTCAGAGGAACTTTATATTAGAGAAAAAAACAAACGAGCATCAATAGTTCAAAAACAATAGCACACAGAAATGACCGGAATGCATTCAAGGGGCAGACGTTCGTTACGACGGGTCCGTGGTCCTCCCTCAGCTTTGCCTTGGTGGGGACGCCGCTGGAAACTCAGACTTGGCGACCGCAGAAGGCTGGAGCGCTACTTTAAGTCAAACAGCTAATTAACGACTAAACAAAAGAAATTTCAGTCCCCACAACGTATATGGAGTACTAATATGTGTAATTATGAAGTAGTCATTTGTGCAATCAGAAGGTTGCATTAGCATAATAATTTCTGGCTCTGGGCCTTAAAAATATTAACTTAAAATGCATAAACCTTATAACCGTTCACCTAATGAAGATGTGAATACCAAGCTGATTATAAATAAGAGTTGGTTCTCTGACAAATGTGCTCTGTGTTTAATACATTCTTTCTCCCCTGCCCTGGATATAAAAATCAGGCCTAACCTCCAGTTACCCAGAGGTACAAAATTTTTACTTTTAATATATCTTCTTCATTACCTGGAGCCCACATATCAATATTCACTATTAACAACCAAAAGTGCTGCCCTAAGAAATGAGGTTTTGGTGTTTTTTTAAATCTTCATGCAAAAATACATTAAGTTTATGTATAATACTTGAAAATGCAAGCTACAAAGAAGCCGAAGAAGTCTATAAAACGAAAAGAAAGAAAAGCCACTCAACAGCTGCGGGACCTTGGGCAAGTGTTGGAAAGTATTCCTGAGGACAGAACTGTAGCGGGCTGAGGCTCCAAACCCAGGCTGGGGGACCGCACCCAGTCCCACCACCCAAATTTCTTCATCTATGCTATGAAGACAGTCACAAAACCTATCGCGCAGGATTAATTCAAGCAGTAAAGGAGGTTATTCATGTGAAGGACCCCGTAACATCTAGCATACAGCAGCTGTTCGATAAACGTTAGCTGCCATGATTATGTTACCATGTCCTTTATCGACTTCAGAACCTGCGGGAAGCGTGTGTGTGGTGCAGAAAGCATCTTCTAAAACTGATTTGTTTTGAGAGACAACGCTTATTTTGCGATTGCAAATAGCATTCGAGAAGGGCAGGAGCTTCTACCTATCCCAGAGAGTTAGAAAGATCAAGAGCAGCTTAACTAGGCCTCGAGACCTCTCCACCACCTAACAGTCTTCCTTTCGGCTTTACCAAATGTGTGCCTAAGGACCCGCAAACTAATCCAAAACCAAACCACAGGCTGGTTTTGCCGAGCACAGTAACATGGTCACGGGTCTTTAAAAGCCTAGTCAACACACAACAGAATGAACGTTCCTAAGAATTAACAAGCAACACAGAAGAATTAAGCTCAGGGAGACAGGCCCTATCAAGTGTCCTATCTCGACCAGATTACGTAACCACTTTTTACCAACCCGCCCTCGTCTGTAAATGGAAATATGACGCATCTTGTAAGACTGTTATAAGGCTTAGAAATAATTATATACGGCACCCGGTCACCAGCAAAGAACGAGTGCTCCATAAATGGCAGCATCTGAACGAGCACGAACTCACTCTCCCTCTCTCACCAAATACACACAGCATAAAAGTTGGGTCTTCTCAAATAATCGCAAATATTAAAACACAGTTCTGAGTAAAGGAATTTCTCCAAAGTACATTATACCCAGGAATTCAACTGTGCACACCCAGGAGAGAGGGAGAGAGGGGGAGAGACGTGGGACACGGACATGGACACAGATGACAGCTGACATCTCACACAGGCATCTCCGGCCGCCAGTCTACATCGCGAACATATGCTGTGCAGAGAGTTAGATGGAAAACACGAATCAGCCGTGCTCTCGACTGCTCTTGTTCCCAAACACCTCTCCCGGTGACAGTGCCTTGTCCCTGTGAGGGGGACCTAAAGAAACGCCGTTCCACGCGACAGCTCCTGAACACCAGCCGACCACTTCAAGAGGTCCCCCATCAAACACAGCGCTCTGCTCCCTCTCCAGAGGGACGCCGGGCCCCTCACGGTGGCAGCAGGGCGACATCTGTCTCCGGGGTGACTGACTAAAGGCACTCTGCCTTCCAAAGGGCCACCAAGCCTGTGAGGCGAGTCCACGAAGTACGTTTCCTTCAGATTTTGGTGCCAACACGAAGGATGGCAGGCTGAGGACGTGGGAAGATGACAACGCCCAGCAGATCAAAGGAGTGCCGAATCGGGGCACTGATGGTTTCGTTCCTCCTGCTTCCCAAGCCAGTCAAAAAAGAAAGTGACAGTCCCCATGGCCACACACCACCAGAGTTAACAACGGCTCCTAATCTGCGCCTTCTGCTGTCGCTCTAAGATTCCCCTATTCTTCCCAAAGCCAAACACAGACAAGAAAAGAAGCCCAGGTCCTCCACGCAGAAACGTGGGCCGGCCCTCCAATTCGCTTCTCGGGGTTGAGCTGACAAGTAACCGAGAGAAGGATCACCGGGAACGCCTGCCGCTGCCAGCCGAGTCCCCTCTGCTGCCACCCTCCGCTGCCACCGCTGGCCCTCAGGAGCACATTCCCCTCCCGTGTTCCGCCAGGGGTCTGCACGCCTCGGGCCCGGCTTCACACCTCACCGGGCACAGAGGGCGTGGTTTCCCGCTTTGCACTTGGACTTCAGCATCACGTGACCTAAGCCAGTGGTTTCCAGGAACTTCTGCGTCCTGGGGTCCCGGGACGAAACACGGAACTACTTCTGTTTTCCTTTTAACCTTGTCTTTTATAAATATGCCTTATTGGGTGTTTGATAATTTATCTAAAATATTAAAATGGAACATGTCAAAAATTTAGAGGTAAACACACACAGGAAAGTGGAAGGGTTACGCTCAGAAGCTCCAAACCAAAGAGGTTTGAAAACCGATGGCCTAAATAATCCACCAAATAAGTTTCTGACACTCTTACCTCCAGCTTTATAAGATTCTTAAGACCACCGATTTTAATTCATTAAGCAACTGCCGGTTTCAAATATAATTTCAAGTCATAATTTAAAAAATGGCCAATTTCATATAAACTATAACGCTGAATAAAATACATCGCTGTTATGTGTTTTGTTACGTTTATAAATAAACTGGAGCTAATATATAATACTATGGTCTCGAATCCATGTTTCAGGGAACGCTAAGAAACACACTGAGGTTTTAAATAATTCAAGACCTAGCTGTGACCTCCTGAATGGCTCCCAAATCATACTATTTTGCTGATAGAGTAACGATCTACGATGAAGACTAATTTTCAGCATATTTACTTTGTTTTCCTGTCTAAAATGTTTGAAATAGTTAATAAATGACTGATTAAAACAACAGGCCTCTAAACTAGCTAACGTTTGCCAAAGCGAAGCATTCTGAGGGGAAAATGTAATTTATGCAAATAATCAAAATATATATACTTGAAAAAAATTTAAATCAGTTGAGATAAGGTAACAAAGCTTTGAGGTTCTAGTGAGCATGTAAATCTGTCAGCTGGGATAAGCATAGAGACCTTCATCCATGTAACCTCTTATAACTCAAATCGAAGCATTCTCTAACTCAAATCAAAGCATCAAGAAGAGCGAAATAATCTTTAAAAAAATAAGGGTAAACAGGCAGCAACGATTGTCTTCTCATCTCTCTTAACAAACTGCGCGCCCGATACAGGGCTGGGTGTTATATTTAACTAAACTTGGAAGTAAATGTTGAACCAGCAACACCAACTGATTTAGACCAACTCTGCAAAACCAGTAATTCCAGCCATTTGAATTAAAGGAATAAAATTCCCAAAGTGATGGACACACAGCCAATTCTCATGACCACGCTAAATGAGTATTACCCTAAATTCAAATATTCAGATTTCAGAATGAGACAAAGCAATCCATCCCTCCTATTAAAACTCCCCCAATTAAGATCTACAAAAAAGATCGTCCAAAAAATAAAACTTTTTATTCGTTCTACTTCATCAGCTTCATCTACTTCATCAACCTTCTTTCTAATGCGATGCCAGATATACAATCTACCACACGGCCTTCATGCTTTGTAAAACTTCCTATCGTCATGGTTAACCACTTCATTCTCCACGCAAACTCCCTTCACCACAGAGGCCTAAGAGCCGTTTTGCTAGTAAGATGCCCGCCCTCCCCAGTTCTATGGAAACGTCACACCGTCAAGACGCTGCACGTCATGTGGACACTGGGCTGTGTCTTTACTCATTCATGACATACACACTGATGTTCCATGGAGATGCAGGCAGAGTTAATCACCAAATGCAAGACGCCAAAATGCAGGAAAACACAAATATAGGAACTCATGCCACCTTAGTAAGTCAGTCAGCGTGCACAGTTTATAGTTTCAACGCAAGCCAAGCAGATCAGAGATAGTTCAGGAAAACATATCGGTTTCTGTCAAATCCAGATTTATATTCTCATTTACAACTTCCTAGTTCAATATTGTGAATTTAAAGCTAATATAAAATAGTACTATGCAAAATGACCTAAGAAGTTTGCCCTTCAAGAAATTACACCCCTAAAAATAGAAATTTATCTACCTCATTAGTGTTCCAACGGTGCCTCTCTTTGGGTAAACTTGAACATTTCGGCAGACATTCAAGCAGCTTTTTCGGTAAAAAGATTTTTACATGACTACTATTGCTGTTCCCATGATCATCTATAAAGAAGAAAACAATAAATTCAGAGAAAATAATAGAGAAAATCTCCTGTAAAGTATACTGGCAAGGTCAGAAACGCAGCTCAGTTTAGTCAGCGTGAGACCAGGGGCCCCGCTCCTCTTAGTTACGACACCCGTTTGCACACTTAAGGGACAGATGGCAGCAGGATCTGGTCCAGAGGCTCTAAAGTCAGGCAAGCAAGCGGACAGGGACTACCCCAGCAGCTGCCCGAGGCCAGGCCTTACTTTTAAAGATTCTTTCACCAGGATTCCCTGAAGTACATCAAAATTGCGAAAGGACTGAACCTCACAAAACCCAGAAATCTTCTACTGACCAGTTGAAACAGTTTTCAGTTTTTTAGGGAAGAAGAATTATAATAAAATACAACTCTTGTATTCATAAACTAATACTACTTCATCCCCTAGAATACAAATGAGACTTCTCCTTTCGAAAGCAAATTACAAATCTTATAAGCATAAGGAATTCGAATCTGCAATTAGCTATCTAGGTAGTACAGAGGCTGGCCATTCTAGCCTACATGCAAAAACATACCATTTTAATTAACTTGATTTACATATACATATCATACCGTTAATACAGTTCATCAAAATACAACTCTCCCAGATTAGTAAAAGTCCATTACTTTCAGACTTGATGGTATGTCTCACTATCTGATAATTGATCTCTCTGATACTTTCTAGAAGAGATCATTTCCTTTATGTAGGATTGCATTCATTTATTAATTTGCATATCATTTCCTGTTTCATTGCTGTAACAGGGTCCCTTTGCCTAGCTCAAAAGTTCTTGCCAGTTTGGGGGCATAATTTAGGTCAAAGTTTCAAATTACCCACTCCGATTTTGTTGAACACTAAATGGAAGCCCCAACATCCAAGGGGTACAATGCATAACCAGGTTCTAAGGAGCAATGCATTAAACACTAGAGACAATTTGCTCCAGAAAGTCTCGGATGAGACAACTTCTTCTGATATTAGTAAGGTATAATAAAAACGCTGAACTCCAAATTAAGAGTCCAGGATTCTGGCCCAGTTCTGCTACTTTCTAATTGTGTGACCTTGGGTAAGTTACTTAATATTTTCGGTTTTCCCAAATCAAGGAGAATCGATAACCTCTAACTCTCCTCCAGGCACAAGTCCCTATAGAATTTACTGTCATCCAATGATTTAAAATATCTTACAATTAAACAGCCTTATGTAGGCATACAGGTCTTAGTTAATAAAGGTAAAGGTGAAATACGACTTATTTTCCGAGTCATTTACTCTAATGTTTAGCATAGTCTATTTTTTTGAATATGTAAAAAACATAAAAGAATAAATATCTTCTACAGTCACAATAAAATCCTCTCCAAACATTTTTCATCTGATTTACACATTTCTTCTCAAGGAAAAGATCTTAACAGGAAAATACTGGGCATAGAAATAAAGTCTAAAAAAATTTACTACATCATATGGAGATATTTTATAGGAGGAGCTTAGGAGAGTGTTAGCGTACTAAATCTTATTTGGTCCATGAACCACACAACCAATTGAATTATAATGCCCATCCTCTATTTCTATGAGCAGTATAAAAACTTGAAAAACTTCAAAACTGGCTGCTTTTAAGAATCCAAAATTTTAATTTGATAGTAAATAAAATTAAACTTTTTAAAAACCTTGCTATGAAACCAAAAATGTGTTCGACTGGGAGAAAGTTCAAAGAAAGTCCTGTATTAATTACACCCTATAAAACCCTTGTAACTTCAGGTGCTTACGCACCCCACACTTCATCCTCCGAGGGAGGGGCCACGGGCCATAAAACTTTAAAGCACAGAACTCCACAACTCAGGAGCCCTCGCCGCCTTCCCTTCTCTCTTCTCTTAAAGCGGTTTTCTTCTCATTTTTTAAAACCTTCCATGATGTGTACAGTTCTGAATGTAGAGGTGAAACTCTAAAATCTATTCTCAATTCAAACATCCACCATTTGCAGGGTGCCTTTTATGAAAACTGTACTACGCTAGGTGTTCAATCAATGGGCGTACCCTGAGCTGTATGTGACCTGTCCTATCTCTGAGAAAACGATTTAAAATATAAATCTGAACAATAATAACAGATTATTAAACCTTGGCTTCTATTTCTGTGCGTGATCACAGCCTGATGTCAATTATCGGTCCTCAAGGAACCAGCTGTCCTGTGGCATATAGAGCGTATGCATATGTACATACATGTGTCTTGTCCTGCATGTGGACGCATGGGGGTGGGGTGGGGAGGACTCTTCTCAACAGCACAAGTAACTGCTACAGAACTGTCTTCCGCTCTGATACCGCATCAGGCAGCAGTGAATTGGCCTGAAGGCTTTCGGAGGAAAAGGAAAATGGCCGTGTAAGCACTGTCTCAATCAAGTTCCTAAATATAGCACTTTATGGGGATGTACGGCCATGGGTTCAAAAGGAAGGGGAGTATGACAGGCCAATGAGTTCCCCTTAATCAGTTTTTAAACTGTGCTATTTCCAGAATTTTAGGTTCATGCTGAATATAAATTGGATGTTTTTAAGAAACATACAAAGGGTAAATTTTCCCACTGTGCATTATGAAGATGGCAATTTTAATACTGGGAAAAGAATATTAGGAACTCGAACAGGCAAAATGTTTTGAAAACTCTCATTTTCAAATTTCAGTTTTTTGCAGTTAAAGTGTAATAAAAAGTAACTTTGCTTTTACATTGGAAAAGAACTGCTCACACGGCTATACTGTATAAAACTGTTTTTTAATTAAAAGCTGGTTTTTCATGTTTTTGGAGTAACTATAAATGATACGGTAATTAGATAAATACATGTGCCAGTTGTTAAACCCTTGTCTCCGTACAAGGATTGTAATAATATCTTTAGCTAACAATAACAGTAGGTATACACTGGTTTCAAACGCATCTCAGTATTTAATGCAAACAGTTAAACTGTGACATTGCAAACTGGAAGTGTCAACCAAATACGGTGAAACATTTCATTATCATTATCTAGCAAAATACGCATGTATGATATATGACTTTACGGAATAGTTTTCTAAGCTCCTTCACAATAAAAATAACCAGTGAAGCTCTTGAGACTGACAAATGACTTGCTCGGCTGACAGCTCTTATTCTAGTGAATGGACCATCCTTTCCAGTCAACCTTCAAAAATTTTCCAAATAATAATTTTAGAGACATAGTATAATTTAACTAAAACTTTCTTAAATGTACAGAAATGCTCATTCGTTTAATCTGGCAAAAAGTAGAATTCTTGTTTGCAGGTCTGATTTCAAAAAATCGGGATTCGCATTACCAAATCCTTTCTTTTTTTTAATCCAAAGAGATGTATTTGACCTTTTTCTTGGAACACACTGCTGACTTCTGCAAGGTGAATTGTAACTTTATTAACTCTAACCTGGAAATGATGTATCCATTTTATTTTGATTCATAATTAATAAAAATTAAATAATTTCGGTTCTGTGGGTAATCACACTGTTATTCAATCAAGTTGATTATGATTAATCTCTCAACCTCTAGACCAAACTGTTCAAAATAAGTTGGTATAACAGCACGTCAAATTGCTAAATCTTATTGGGAATATATTTGATCAACAACTTGGAGTGGTAAAATTAAAAGGAAGCTCTACAATTTTCTGTTTAGCTCTAATTATTATGTGCTTAGATCTAATTAGTAGGATAGGAACTGATTCAGGAAAACATAACCACATATTGTTACGTCCAAGTCAGCACAGTGCTCACAGCAGCGAACACTGCCATTACTAACGTAAGACCTTCAAATCACTGTTCATCCAAAATAAATATTAATTAAGCACCAACTATGTGCCAAGCATTGATTAGCATGATTTCTCTTTATTCTTTCCCAAAAAGACTCTGCAAACTGAATTAAACTCGGTTGTAATTATCCAAACTAATTTTAAAGGTTAATAAAAAACAAAATGAATCGTTTTTTAATAGAAAAATGTAACTAGTTTTGCTATTTAATAACCCTTTCCTCTCCTGAGAATGTGTGATCGGCATATGTTATCCTTTGTTTTCAGGGGGCCTAGTTTTACCCTCTTCCTGTCAATCATACTACCAAATCTCCGGCCAGGTCAACTCATAACTCAGGCTCCATAAACGTCTATTTATCTGCATTCACGTTTTCAATCTAAAAATACATGGGGCGAGAAGGGGCAGATGAATGGGGACACGGGAGCCTTGCAATGGACCACTTCGGTTTGGGTCGAGGCATCTTCTCCCGCTTCGTCTGATTAAATTTCAGTCTGAGCTACATGGGATCAAGCAGATCCATTTTTTACTACTTGTGAGGGAGTAAGCAGCTGTGGGACTCTGTCAGGCATCCGGGACGGATTTTACATGGCGTTCTCTCATTTAATCCTCAGAATAACCCATCGAGGCATAATTATCCGCCCCCATTTTAGAGGAAGAACCAGAGGTTCGGATTAATTTGCCCAAGATCCACAGCTAGGAAGTGGCCCGAATGGGACTCAAACATGACCTGTGGCTTTTCCCACACGACTTCTACTCTAGGTCGCCCGGAATGTGACACCAGAATTACAGAACTCGCGTACTGGCATCTGACATTTGCAGGGCGCTTTGGATGCCATGTGGTTAGACCCTCTGCCGTTTTCAATCCTCGCAGAGACTTAATGTGGGGAGTATCATTTCGCTGCCTCCAAAAGGATTAAGTAACTCATCGAAGATCACACAGCAAGTCACAGGCAGAACCGGGTCCTCTCAGCCCTGCTCACGGGCCAGTGTCACCACACTGCAAGGACAGCAACGCTCTCGCTGCCAAGCCCACCCCTTCCTTTAAGTCAAAAGCTTGTCGAGTCCTACCTTCTAGAGGTGGCACGGTGTTGAGAACACAGTAGGTGCTAGTTCCGCAGAATACACTTTGGGAAACGCTCTAAGGAAACAGAAAATAAAATGTAAAACTAATCTTTGCAAAAGACACACACTGGCTCTTCTGTGGTCTCCCTGCCAAGGATGCGCGACCTGCATCTAACCGCGAGGAGCCACCAGACGCACCCCCGCGAGGACACCCTACGACAGGACCGGCCTGCGCTCTGCAGGAGTGTCGAGGTCGTGAGAATCAAAGGCCTGACAACTGTCGTGTGCTGAAGGAGGCGGAGGAGACAGCCGAGGGAGACCCGCCCAGGGTTCCGGCTGGACCTCCGTGTACGAAGGCTGCCGCTGGGCTGGTGACAGGCCAGGAGGACTAGAGCAAGAGCTGTCTCGTCATCCACGTCCTGACTGGATTACTGTGTCGCGCTTACGGAGAACGTTCTCGTTGGTGGGAAATACAAGAGTATCTGAGGGTGATGGAGCATATCGGAAACTTATTCTCACATAGTTCGGAGGGGAACGAGTTCTTTGCACGCTACCTGTAATTTTTCTGTAGGCTTAAGAGTGTTTCAAAATTTAAAATATGTGTGTGTAAAAAAAGACATACGCTGGGAACACGTATTACTTGTGTGATTTTTTTTTTAAATATGGAGCACACGTGGTGTACACACGGTAAATTTTACTGAGAAGAATCAATGCCATGTTCATTCTGCAGGTCAGTCCGCATTCGGACATTATTAACCATTTCCCAACAGTAAGCCCAACACCCGACTCATTCAAAACAATCTACTGAGTGCCAACTAACAGTATGGCAGGTGGAGAAGGTCAGGAAGAAGTTGGAAGACCAGGTGTCTGCCATCAGGCTGCTTCGTGCCGATAAAATTAAAGTGTTCATACAAAATCTACACGATAACTTTTAAGAAAGGGGAAAAAACTTCTGTGAGTCTTGCCAGCCAATTACTTTCAGTCAGAAGAATATCAGAATATCCTTTTCGTTCGGTTGCAGTATTAAATTTGGGGATTATTCATCCTGTATTATAAACCACACACTTATATACTTAGAAAATCAAGGGTTTACAAGTTCAACTACCTCAACGCTTTATATTTAAAATACAAAAAAGCTCAGCTCTCCCACTTACTTGTCATCCTTGGGAAAGTAACTGAACCTCTGTTTTACCTCATAAAAGGTAGAGATGATACCTCACTCTCCCAGCCCACAGGGCCACGGGGAGAATTAAACGGGGGGAGTGCGTACAACAGCGCTTTGCATTCAGAAGAATCACGTGAATATAAAATGCTGTTGTTACTACAGTCGATAAGGATGATCTTTAACAACGTTAACATTTTCTAAGAGCAAACTGAAGATGGCCTGAATTTTTTTGTGCCAAAAAGTGTTGAAATCTGATTAAACTTGATTTCCATGAATTGTTAATGTTCCTTTCCCTTCCGTCCATGATCAAGTGCTTTGCCATAGAAAAGTCCTTCTCCACCATGTGACTCCTGGCGCCCAGGATAACCATCAGCTCCCTAATTATTTATTTTCTGCTTCTGGAAAATTCTTGTTCCGGGACTTTTACTGTCCTTCTATTTGTTTAATAAATAGTGGTAACTACTGATTCACCACCTGTGGTCACATCTGGGCCCGAGGACTCTCCCCAAGAACTCTGGGCAAACCTCAGACTCCACACAGCCTTTGGAAAATTCATCAGCACTTTCTTCCCATGACCATAAGCACGGAATGAGGGCACATCATAAAAAGCGGTTCACGTAAGACAGCGACACTGACTTCATGTGACACGTGCAAGAGGTGCCGGTGACAGCCTCCAACCGTATTAATGCAACATCTCCTCTTAATGCGGCTTCTGAATCAAAGCTTGAAATTTTGTAATGTTAAAAGAATGTCTTAAGCCTTAGCATTTTCAGGCTTCCTATTCCCCAAAAAAGACAGCGTAAGTTTACCATTTACCAAGACACCTTAACAAAGGTCTAGTCATCGAAAGTTTTAAAACTCACTAATGTGCAGCGGGACACACTAATAAAGACTTCAAAAATAGAGCTTTTACACCTGACTCCAAAGTTTGGTGATAGGTAAATTA
The DNA here is from genome assembly GCF_000151845.1 of Pteropus vampyrus. Lineage (NCBI taxonomy): Eukaryota > Metazoa > Chordata > Mammalia > Chiroptera > Pteropodidae > Pteropus > Pteropus vampyrus. Next base: position 1,666,891 of record NW_011888923.1, read on the forward strand.
GTGGCCAAACATACCAAGTTAACAACCAGAGAAATGAAACACCAAAAATAGCAGATGTAACAGAAATATCATGAGCAACATGATCTGTCTACAGCACGGGCATAATAGACAAAGTCTTAATAGCTAACTTCACCAGGACAGAAATGCACATGAGTTGAGAGTGAAATCGAAAGTCTTTCTGTCCTGAAAATAACCAGGTTCTCAAAGCGAATGTGCCTAAAACACAGGAAACTCACAGAAGAAATAGCTCCCTTGTATTACATACCCAGGGCCAGGCTCTGAGCTAGGTAGGTCCTTTCACTGAACCCCTGGAGACTTGTTCACCATATTCAGCGTCGGGGGAGGACCCCCAATCCGAGGGTCTGCAGAGCTGGAGCCCTGCGGCCCCGCTGAGCTGCCCCAGCTGCGAAGCCGGTGACAGACGGCTGACCTCTCCGTCCGCGGGACAGCGCGAGGACGGGGAAAGAACAAGCTCCAAGGTCAGACAGGTCAAGGTCCAAGTCCTCCCACTAACCTCCCTGACCTCCCCGCATGACTCCTGGTTTCCACTTGGACTTCACAGCCTTCCGGAGCCTTCCACTGACCCCGTTCAGCCCTGCCGGGGCCGTCTGAGTGGCCTCCCATGGGATGCATCCCTCTTTATCCTGACTCCTTCCTTCTGTCCTACAAATATTAAAAGAATACCTGACCTGTGCCAGACGCTGTCCTAGGGGCTGGGACCCAGCAGTAAACAAGACAGAAGAGGGTCCTTCTTGTAGGGTACATGCCAGTGAGAGACACGCGGTGCAGGAAAGAAACTGGGGTGGAGCACGCTGGCGACACGGGGCAGGAAGAGCGCTGTTTCTGGACGCGCACGGCGGAGGGCGGCGGGGCTGCAGCGGTGGGAACCCGCACGCCCCCGCCCACCGGATGCACGGCTGTCAGCGGGGCTGTGCGACCCTCGGCTAGGGAGCTCTCTCAAATTCTGATGCCCAGGCTGCGACCCTGACCAGTTGAGGCAGAATATGTGGGGATGGGTCCCAGGCATCAGTACTTTTTAAAGGTTCCCAAGTGATTCCAAGATGTAGCCAAGGATGGGAGCCGCTGAAACAGAACGCTGTGTGACTCGGGCAACTCTCTGACTCCCCAGCTTTCTCAAGAGTAAAACGGGAGGGTGATCTCGAGCAGTGCGACTCCAACTTCAGTGTGCATGCGGGTCATGTGAGCATCTTGTTAAGGGCCGACTCTGACTCCCCAGCTGAGTGGAGCCTGGACTGTGCCTCTAGGAAGCCGGAGCGGGTGGGGGAAGCCCATGTCGTGACATGGGGCTGCGCCTTGAGTATCAGGAACCAGATGACCTGGAAGATCAGGAATTAGATCTAAAAAAGACCCTTCCAGTCCCAACATTCCTCGACCCCACCACGCCATGAATTCCTAATAGACTAAGTAAGGACTTCTGTCTGTCAACACAAACTGGAATGCGAAATTATACCTGAATATCCGAGCGAGATAATCAAAAGCAACTACAGGAATGGTTCATTTGTAGTGTCCAGTGTCTCTAGAAGTGACCAAGAGGGGAGATACAGACGCTCTGTAAAATAGATCACCTGCCTTCAAAAAGTACACTATCAAGTTAGAGGCAATACTAAAAAAAAAAATGCAATGAAGAAACCCATGATTTCCTAAAGGCCAACACGAGGGCAGATGGTAGCAGCACAGGCTGTGCGGCTGCCCGGGCACCAAGCACAAACTCTGCAGACGTGGACTGTCTTCTCCATTTCTCTGTCCCGTCAGAGACCCCAGACCAGGGCGTTTGGCACAGCCAGGTCCTCATATATGCACACAGTTTGGGGATGCCGGAATAAATGGAATGAAATTCTAGTAATAAGCAGTGACTGCAGGCTTCCGGACAGAGAAGCAGCTTGATGAAAACTGTGTTTACAGTTCTTTGAAATAAGAACTGAGAATGTTTAAGTCTCCACAGAGCCCTTTTAAAGCTAACTGAGGGCCCACATAGCTTATTAAATCAAAGACGGAGAGAGGCCACACTGAATGCAATACACCACTCGCATCAATTAGAAGTGATGCATTAAAAAACTTACCATGACTTAAACTGATCCTTAAAATTCACTGGTCAGTATATACAAGACATATAAATAATCAAAATTAAGCAGAGTCCAAAATTCTTAGCACCTTCACTAAACTCACCAGTTTCACCTAGCATTCCAGGCATCACTCCTAGATTAGCTAGGCAGGCTCACTCAGAATGAACTGTATCCTGGCTCAAATACTCTAAGCATTCACTTCTTGTTCATGCAAAGTTCCAAACAGGTGTGTCTGGTCAGGAGACAGCGCTCCTCCAAGCAGCCGCGCTGGCTCCCCTGCTCCCCTCCATCCCGTGGCAGGGGCCTTTCCTAGGTCACTGGGCTCTTCCGCATCAGCCAGCAGAGGGGAAGGGCACAGATAATGGTGCCTGGAGGGTTTCGTGGGCCGGGCCTGCAAGTGGCACACTTCTCTGCTCCTGTTCCATTGGCTAGAATTTGGCCACGAAGCCACACCTAATTGCAAGGGTGGCTGGGAAATGCAGTCTGGCTACGTGCCCAGGAAGAGGAGATGGATTTCGTGATCAGCTAGCAGTTTCTGCCACAGTGCCATTTGTGATTGGTTTTTTTCTAATTAGAGAAGTCATTCCTTTCAGAATTGTCCTCTGTTAACCTACAACTCCACCTTTAATCCCTCAAGCCATTTGGCATCTTAACCTAATCTAGTAGCTTTTCTTCTCCGATAAATATTTTTCTAACATATTCAAAATGAGACTCTAACGAACAAGGGCATCCTTAAAGGGATATCGGGCTTTTCATCTCAGTGTCTCTAGTACTTAATGGCTGGCTTATAATAGAAGCTCAAATATTTTTTTTTAATTCATGGGTGAATTACACAAACGTTCACAGAAAGGAAAAAGAGTGGGCCCATCTCTCACCCTGCTGATGCTGAGATTTACTGAGAGCCATCAGTGATTTTAAGGACCTCTCTCCATCTCCTAAGGCCACCCCGAGTCGCCACCCATCCTCTGTTCCCTGAACAACCAAGCAATAAGACAAAAACTACTCTAGACCCACTAAGAACTAAGCAGGTAAAAACACTCACCAGTGTTCACAGACACCACAAAACCAACACTAACATTTCTGGCTGGAGCTCAGGCCTGCCAGGCAAAAAGGAGCACAGGGCCGGACGAGGGCCGTGCCCTGGAGACCTCTATGAAATAGGGCCAATGACCTCTGAAGCTGGGAAACCAACCAGTACCCTAAACGCAGGCAACTTTATCCTTTTTCTAGACCGCAAAAGGTTAGTAGGGGAAAAATTACGTGGTACAGCACAAAAATATTTTCTGCTCACATATTACCTCTTTTCAAGAAGTTTAAAATATAAGCAAGTGCTACTATAATAACGCTGGCAACACTCCTACGGGACAGAGACAAAATTAAAGCGCGTGCCCCAGTCACAAGGAGGCCGTCTGACAGGTGGCTGGCTTCCCACTACTAAGGCAGGCTCAGTAAGAAAGTGAGGCGGTGGCCTCGAGGTAACTGGGGCACAAACCATTTTAGGCTCTCAAATTGAGTTCAACACCTAGAATTGAGTTCAAAAGCAAACAAGGAGCTAAAACAGACCACAAAACAGCCGAAGTCCTAAGAAGCTTACAGTAATACTATAACATATCAAGCCTGATTTATGACCTGAGAAATCACATTAATTGATTCACTATTACCAGATTCATGTAAAGCGTATTTAAAGTTATTTGAGAATGAAAAAATGTATTCTTTCTTGATATGAATCACAGTATTATCAGAGTTTTCATAAATTTAACTTGGCTAGGAAGCCAGTGTACTCAATATTCTGAAAATAATGAGAGAGCCTGTATTAAATGTCCACATTTGCATGAAGAGATTCCAGGAGAACATATTTGGAAAAAAACTAAACAGAGTTTAAAATTACATTGTTTTAGCAGCACTAACCATTACTAGTACTAATGATGACAATTTTTAAACTCCTCAAAGACAAAGCACGGTAAAATATCAACAAAATCAACCCAACACAGCAGGCATTCTATCTGATAGTACACGTATAACAAGCATTTTCATGTGTATAGAATCTTATTGCAGTCCCCACGGGTGGCGGAGCGGACAGCATGCCTTCCCGCGGAAGGGGACAGCAGGGCACGGGCACAGACGCCGGCCGAGGGCGAAGGCAGGGAGCAGAGCAAGAACCAGGGGCTCCCCGCACACTCCTGGTTCCACAAGGACATGAACCGCAGACCACCCCTCACCTATCCCTGCCCAAAAAACTCAAACCTCATCAAAACGAAAGGAGAGAACGGTGTTTCTCGTAATGGAGCAATGAGGCACGTGCCAGGAAGATGGCAGCCACACCCGGCCAATGGAACTTGGCTCCGCGGGAACCTCGCCGAAGCCACACGCAGCCAGAACCAGGAAGGCAGCCAAGACCACTGTGAGGCCGAAAGAGGTTTTTACAGTCTCCCCACGGAAGCTCACGCACGTCACTGTGAGCCGGGCGCTCCGGGCCGTAGTCCTGCTTTGATTACTACCAAACTACTCACAGATCTAATAAGCTTAATTACCAGGCTGCCGAGCCCAGAGACGATCAGAAGCAACAAGTAAGAGGGGAAGGATAGCGAGAAATTGACAGAAGCAAAAGAGTGACAAGGAACAATAAGGACAGATTAAAAAAAAAAAAAACTAGATACAAAGACTTGAAAGGGACATCACTTTGGGGTCCTTTATCACAAAAGCAAATACTCTACTCAAAAGACCCTAAAAATATCACAGTATTAAATAAAGCCCAGTTCAATAATTTACGTGAGACGTAACGAACTCAAGAACTAGGAAAATGTACATCTAAGTCCGTGGGAAAAGCAGTCCCGTGAATACCGTTAGCCTGCACGTCCCTTCACGCCCTACAAAACGCTGCCATGAACCGCCTGTTTGATCCTCAACATCATCATAAGGCACGCGGCACAGACACCTCACTGGCCAGGAAGCTGCCAGCGAATAATCGAGCTTTAGCAAGGCAGAAGGGGTCATCGATGGCAGTTATCATACGGTCTGCGGACTTGTCTCACAGGAGAGGACCTACCCCTGTGAGGGGGTGCGGAGGGCAGGGAAGGGTCCCGAACACCTCGGTGCTCTATCTGAACCTCCACCGGGACTGTACCCCCAAAACTTCACTCTCTAAGTTCTCAACCTGCCATCTCACCCTAGAGGGCCTCTTTCTGAAGAATTGTCCTAATGTCTCCTAGCGCCATCCTCCCTCTCTGCTATGGTAGACAAACTTCATGGCAGGCCACCTGTGACCTCCAGCTCTTGGTTAACACTCAGCTCTGTGTGACCCCCTTCCCTTTGAGTGTATGTCAGACCTATTGACTTGCTTCCAACAACAGAAAGTAGCACAGGTGAAGAGACGTCACTTCGTGATTAGGTGACAAAGATCATACCTTCTGTCTTCCAGCTGACTCTCTCCCTTGCTGGCTCTAAGGAAGCAAGCTGCCATGCTGCAGAGCCCCACATGGCAAGGAACTGAGGGTGGCCTCTGGCCAACAGCTCACAAGAAGGAATCCTTCAAACTGTGTGAACTTGGCCGAGCATCCTTCCCCAGCTGAGCCTTCGAATGAAGCCCCGGCCCCACCAGCACCTCGACCGCGGGCCTGTGCAGCCTGAAGCAGCGGGCCCAGCCCCGCCTGAGCTCCTGCCCGCAGGCCAGGCGATGAGTTCCGCGCTCGCCACGGGGTGCGTGGTAACTTATCACAGCAGCGACCAGAAACTAATACACCCGCAGTCCCCCGGGCTCCAGGGCTCCCTTCCTCAGCTCGGACTTGCTCTACCATTTCCGCCGTTCGCACCCGCACTCTGCATGTCCCAAGTCCTTGAACCGCGTGTCCTCTTGCTACCTCCTCCTCACTCCCCCAACTCACTACCCAACTGGCAAAATCAGTACCTTCGTCTCGATTCTACGCAAACTCCGCACGTCAGAACTGATGACCTCCGCGCAGCCCTCGCGCTTAGCATCCCTGACTTCATGTTTTCGTTGTTACCTCTCTGACCGTTCTTTCTCAGTCCCCACTGGTGCTCCCCACTGTGGTGACACTAGTGAAGCAGTCGCCACATTTCTGTCCTCAAGCGCCTTGTCTTCTCCCCAAACAATTTCACTCGATACTGTGACTTCCACTCCTGATTCTTTTGAACTGATTCATTCTTTCTTTTAACCAACAGGCACTACTCCAGGCAGAGATGCAGCCGTGAGCAAACAGGGTCCCTACCTGCATGAAGCTTACATACTCCCCCAGAGGCTGTGCCAGCGTGTCCCCATCTGCCCCTCAAATCTACTCACCGCCCTTCTCCACCCTGCCCCATGCTGAGGCGGCTGACCTCTGGGGACCATCACCAGGGCTTCTTTGCCCTCTGAAAGTTAAAAAAAAAAAAAAAAAACCCACAGGTGATAGGAACAACTAACTCCCTAACCTTTGGCCCACATTTCCAAAGTCCTATTGCATACAGACATGGTAAGGCCACCCCAATCACATCGACCCGATATACTTTAATTGTCCAATTAGAACCAAACGTTTGCATCCAGTGTCCCCAAAACACATCCCTCCCATTCTCCCTGTCTCAGTTAATGGCCTCACCTCACTCCAGCTTTGGAGGTTCAAAAGCTAGGACTCATCTTCAACTCTTCTCCTCCCTCAAGGCCTACAGTGTATCAGTCACAAACCTGTGACTGTATCTCTCTCTCTCTCACACACACACAATGCGCACGCACGCACGCACGCACACACACACACACACACACACACACACACACAACCCAGTCACACTAGCTCCTTTCTCTAACCCACTGCTACAGATATTCTTGCCAGGAGCTATTTTCTGAACTCCGGTCCTTCCTCTTTGCTCATTCATTCATTCGACCAACAAACGTTTCTGAGCGCATCCTAGGTGCCAGGTACTGAAGTCTCTGACCTCTGAAGAAGAGCATCTACTTGAGGAAGAAAGAAGTGAACAAGCTATTCTCACACAAACTCAATGTGCTACGGGCACGCACAGGAAGGGCACACAACCCTATCTGAGAACAAGGCCAAGGTCAAGAAAGCTTTTCGAACGAGACTCACTGAAGCGGACAAGGAGAGCTGGCGAAGCCAAGCACACGTGAGCGTGTCTGCACGCGCTCTGGAGAAAGCTGCGCCTTCTAAGTCAGAGTGAGGGCGACGTGCAAGGCCGACGACGAGCACGGCGCCCTGGCACGATCGCCTTGGCATGATTGCCCCGGCACGATCGGAATCTAGAAGAACCGGACGTGACCAGTGAGCGGAGAGGAAGCCGGACAGGGGCGTGCGTGGCCCGTGTCGGCACCTTAACGGGGGACGGGCTTTCGCCCAATCCGTCCCACTCCTCAGCTTACATAAAAAAATTAAACCCCCAGTTGGACTTCCCAAGCCCTGCCACCTGACCCCTACCTGTTCCGGGCTCGCCGATGCACGTGCGCCCGGAACCCCAGCCACCCCGCACTCCCCCGGCTCTGTGCCTTGGCTCCGCTTCCTCTCCTCCGCCACGTCTGCCTGCCAGTGATACCAGGTCAAATTCCGCCCGCCTGGAAAAGTCTTCCCACTCCTCCCAGGGCCTGATCACAGCGCGCACGACGACCAGCCTTGGACCAGTCACATCCACATCTGCTCCCTGCAGACTGGAGGCTTCTGGAGTGTGGAGGAACCGAAGTGAATTTTAATCTCAAAGACTAGGAAAAAAATGCTCAGAAAATTTTCTATTTACCAGTATTGCATTCCTAAGGAACCAATCGTGAAGGTCACCAAAAAATTATTATTTTTGCATCATAACAGGATCAATCGAAAGCCTAGATGTCTATGTTTTCATATATTTTTTATTTATCTCAAGTAAATAAGTTCAGAAAAGTTAAGTTACTTGTTTAAAGTCATAGGCATATAAAGGGCACAGTCAGGACCGGAGTCGATTCTTCAGATGCTTTTTCTCAAAAGCTATAAACAGCCAAAATATAATCAGAATAACCCTACATCTCGCTGACCAGCTCATCCAATTATCTGCAGCCTCCTTCTCTTATTTTTCCCTCAGCTAATTCTCACTTTCCTTCAGAGCTCAGTTTAAGAAGCCTCTCCCAGCCTCTCAGATTCATCGAACCCCTTCGTGGTACGCTGCCTTTCCCTTCAGAACATAAATCTCTTCACGGCACTGCATCAGCTGGAATTTCACACGGCACCTTGACTAACATCAGTCTCCCCGTTAGCTCCTTGAGGGCAGGGGCCATGCCTCCTCTGTGCCTGGCACGGTATCATCATTTGCTGAGTAAATGAACTGCCTTAGGAATGCAACAATAACTGATATTCACGCGGCCCCCGGAGGACTACATTTCCTAAAATATCTTCTGATACCTCCAATAATAATTATTATCATCATAAAAATTTAATGTAAACTTTATTGTAACATATTCTAAGTCTTTGATAAATGTTCATATACAGAGTCTGCTAATTCTCTATTAATCAGAACGAGCGTTAACCAGAATACCACATTTTTTCTAAATATTCAAGACATCGGCAAACTTTTACATCAAAAGAACACATACCACAAAAAGCCAACCTACAGGCTGCATGAGTTAGCTATTTGCTCTCCTGGAACCTGAAAAGTCCAATTCCAGCCTAACAGTGAATTATGATGTTTCGCCAAGGCAGCCTATTGTAGTAATAAATTAAAAAACAATTTTTTTAAGGCAAGACGCTTGGGTGCTTGAGTTAGCCAGTAGTTCCCAAATAGCAGAGCCATAAAAAGGATTAAAAATCCCCAAATAGATCCACGGATTTAATATAATCTCTATCAATATCGAAACTGCCTTTTTTGTAGAAATTGACAAGCCGATCCTAATATTCACGTGGAAATTCAAAGGACCGAAAAGAGCCAAAACGATCTTGAAAAAGAAGAACAGAGTTGGACAACACACACTTCCCGATTTCAAAACTTACCACAAAGCTACAGTAACCAAGACAGCGTGGTACTAGCATAAGGAGGGACATGTAGATCAATGGATTAGAATCGAGACTCCAAAATTAAACCCACACATTCATGGTCAATTGATTTTTGGCAAGGGCGCCAAGAGACTTCAGCAGGGAAAGAAAGGTCTTTTCGACAAATGGCACTGGACAGCCACATGCAAAAGAATGACGCTGGAAGCCTACCTACCTCACGACATACAAAAAAAATTAACTCAAAATGAACCAGAGACCTAAATGTAAGAGCTAAAACTACAGAACAGTTCTTACAAGAAAATATACGTGTAAATCCTCGTGACCTTGGAGTAGGCAATGGTTTAATTATGACACCAAAAGTATGAGCAACGAAAGAACAAACAGGTAAACTGGACTTAGTTGAAATTTAAAACTTTTGTGCTTCAAAAGACACTATCAAGAAAGCAAAAAGACAATCCACAGAATGGGAGAAAATATGTGCAAATCATGCCTCTGATAAAGGATTGATATCCAGAATACATAAAAAAAACTCCTACAGCTTAACAACAAAAAACAAATGACTCAACTCAAAAATGGGCAGAGGACCTGAACAGACATTTCTCCAAAGCAGACACAAATGGACAATAAGCACATGAAGAGATGCTCAACGTCATTAGTCATTAGGGAAATGCAAATCAAAACCACAATAAGATACCACTTACATCCACAAGAATGGCTGTAATCAAAAAGACAGATACCAACCATCGTTAGCAAAGCTGTAGAGAAACCAGAACCATTGCTGGCAGGAGCGCGTTCTGATGCGGCCACTTCAGAAGACGGTCTGGCAGTTCCTCAAATACAGAGTTACCATGCGACCCAACAATGCCACTCTTGGGTATATACCTAAGAAAACTAAAATCATACGTCCGCACAAAAACCTGTGTGCCATGTTCATAGCAGCTTTATTCATAGCCAAAAAGTGGAACAACCCAGAATGTCCATCAACTGGTGAATAAATAAAATGTGGTCTATCTACACAGCAGAGGATCATCCCATCGTAAAAGGAATGAGACTCTGCTACAGGCTACAACACAGATGAACCTTGAAAACATTATGCGAAGGGAAAGGAGCCGGTCGCAAAGACCACATATTATAGGATTCCATTTATATCAAAAGTCCAGAGGAGGCAAATCCATGGAGACGGACAGATGACTGTCTGCCTCAAGTTGCGGGGAGGGAGGACGGGAGGGAGGCTACCGATGGGTAGAGGTTTCTTCTGGAAGCGAAAATGTTCTGGAATCAAGTGGTGGTGGAGGAGCTGCACAACTGTATAAATATATTAAAAACCACTGAATTACGTATTTTAAAAAGGTGAATTTTAGGGTAGATGAACTATATCACAATAGAGTTGTTATCAAAAAGGAATCAAATCCCTTTAACTACTACTACTCTGGCGGTGGTTTTTTTAAAAACATTTTCTTCCCTCTTCCGTTAGGCAGAACAAACTAAGTGTTGCTTTCTGAATATACTCAAGGTCACAACTATGAAACATCCATTCCTAAGCAGCTGTGTATTCTGAGAGCTCAACGGTGTGCAGGCTATTAGTCCTTTACACGGTACGTCCAAACCACTGTTCGGTCACAGTCTTCCGCCTGTCCACTGTAACTCTGTATCCTCCTTCCGCCACGAGAAATCAAGAAAAAAACAGAGATTAGAGGCAGGCAGGGCACACCACGGAAAAGCCCAACGAACGAACATACCTGTGGCCACACGTGCTTCAACAGAGGCTGTTTTCCATCTTCTTCCCCGCTCATTCCCTCCTCCGAGGCAATGTCCCCCTTTCTTACTAAGGACACCCATCCCCAACCTTTCAAGTTCAGTAGCCCACAACAAGGGAAAAGCGAGGAAGCCCACCCAAATATCCCAACGGCAGGAAACCGCAGATGACAGGGACACCCCCAAAACCGCCTGCTTCTGCCTGAGAATGCACGTGAGACGAAGACTGCACAGACCACCTCGTCCCACTGTGTGCTGCCTGCCTCGCCACCGCTCAGAGCACAGGCCCGGGGCGGTCACCACGGCCACCGCCGACTCTCCCCACACCAGCCGGGCTGGCGGCTGAGGACGCCGGGCCTCATGTCCGCGGCTCCATCGAACACGTGCTCTGCAGAGAGCTCACTCCCTGCGGCAACGGAGCCTACGAAATCCACACTGCACTTTACGTTCTTTCTCATACCCTGTTTGAGGGACACAGGAGAAAGTGCCGGGCCCCCCACGACGGTCCCTTTCTCACACAATCCCCCTTGGCCCTGCATCTGTCTACATGACCAGCGGCCCAGAGACCCGACCAACCCTCCTACGGTCCCCTGCAGCAGGGTGAACGCCGGGCCTAGGGACACAAAGCAACTGGCTGAGAGGGATCGAGCCACAGAGACTAGCGCCAGATGCTGGCGAGCACTGGAACCAGAGTCGGGACACACAGGAGCCATAGCTGGGTCCACGGCGGGCCACATTCCACGCAAACTATGGGGGAGCAAGGAAGCTACACGGAAGCGAAAAAACCCTCATCTCCACGGACAAACAGCAGGAACGGCAGTGATGGGGAGAGCAGAGAGGGGGCCTCAGCCCCGAGGTCTCCGGAGAAAACCCAACTCCAGACTCTCCGGGTCCAGCTCCCAGACGGGCCAGGCTTCGCTCGTGGGAGGCTGAGGCTGCTTCTGCTCTGCCTACGAAAAACCCGCCCCCCCAACCTACCCTGAGCCGCCTGTGTTCCTGGCAACTCCAACTGCTGACACCCCTCCCCCAACCTCGAGTGTCCAAATGTCCACTTTCTGTATAAAGGAACCTCAGAGCCTGGATGCCACTGCTTATTTAGTGTGTGTGTGAGAGAGAGAGAGAAAGAGAGACAGACAGACAGACAGACAGACAGAGACACAGAGACTGGTTGATTCCGACAGTTTGTGCATAGCCTCCTCCCTTGGGACCATGCAAACGAGGCCGGATATGGACCTCCGGGGGCTGCAGGGCTACTGTTTTCATTAGGCTTTGAATCCATCTGGAGTTTTTTTCTTAACTGTGATTCAATATTCGTAACGTGAAATTTACCACTGTAACCCTTTCCGAGTATACGATTTAGCCTGGGCATTAAAGCACGTTCACGTTGCTGGGACTGTCACCACTAGCCACTGTTTATTTTTAAAAGCACTCTGAAAATAATGACTTTCATTCTTATTTTAAAAAGTGACTTCTGTCTACGGTTTTTCACCAAATGACAAGGGCAAAGCGCCTCGTCAGAGGGGGCACTGTGGCAGGCTGGTGGAGAAGGCAGCGGAGAGCACCCGCAACAACTTGGAGCGGCACCAGAGCCGCTAAATTCATCCCCGGTTCCTCCAGACATGAGGCTGGAGGCTAAAAATACCTGGAGAGGACAGATAACAGCTGTCAAGGGTATTCAGCCCAGGTAGAAAGGTTGCCACTATCACCGGATTTGCATCAGAAGACACCAAACAGGCAGCCAAGGGTCAGATGCAGAATAATCAGATTCGGGAGCAAAAGACGGATGCTCCTCGCCTCCCAGGACATCCAGAATAAACCTCCCGCCTCGAGTTTGGTCAAGCAACCTATGATCAATCTCTGGAGGACCCCGAGAAAGGAAGACAAGGACTTCAAATTGTTGAGTACCTACTCACCACCTTCTGCTTGTTACGGCTTGCTTTTTAAACACACAGCCTCTGTCAATAAAATTAAACGAGGACGAGACCGCCGTCAGAAGCTTTGTCAAAGCAAAGAATTCGGCCAGCACCTTTCGTAACGGCAGACGAAAAAGACAGGGCAGAGAATGTTGCCAAGGGCACCAGGAACATTACCTTGCCCCTCGGTAGCTTTAAATATGAATGAAACTTTCAAAAAATAACTTATATTCAAGGCCTCTCCAAACGCCAGGCCTGGAGCGGCCTGGGGAGGATGTCCGAGCACAGACACGTGTCATAATCTATGACACGGACCCACTGCAGCTCCCCGGTCCTCCCCACTTTCTCAGCACGAAGTTATTTACTGAATTACTAGCAATCGATACATCTCAATAGCAGTTATATTAATCAACTCCGGAAAACACAACTAAATGAATATAAATACTACTACTTTAAACATAAAAAAGTCTGAGGTTAGCAGACACTTTTCCACTGGTAATCATGTTATTTGAGTCTATTTTTCCAAAACTATGAACGCTCATCCATATCAGAATAAAGTGTTTAAATATGTCACACATATTCATTCAGCAGAATGAACATCTTTGTGCTGTGCATCTTTTTAACAATTCTAACAACTTTTTATATTTTTAAAGGCATGTGTTAGACCTAGAAAATGCGGCCCTCTACGCACACCACAAAGGAGGTGCTCCAGTGACTACGGCTCAGATGCCTCCCACACAGCCAACATATTCACTCTGGACCTTGAGCAGGTACCTCAAAAGAAAATGAGTTACACAGAACAGAGCAGCTGCATACCAGCACAGAAAGCCACAGAGCGACGTTCCAAAGAGCCGACTTCATTTTTTTATCATCGCAAGTCAGGATGGAGGGAACGTCGGAGGTCACCACTAGGACAAACCCTTTACCCAACGCGAGTCCCCACCGAATTATTACTGACCAACTCATCACACGAGAGCTAATGTCAGGGAAGAACAAGCCGAGAAGCTGTGCCAGAATCAAGAGCGATGAGGTAGTATCTGGTAAAGAGGAGGAGGCTGGGGAGGCCAAGGAAAGAGGCTTCTAGTCCCTGGCTGCCGTAGTGGCAGCGAGGACAGCAGAAAATACACGCCTGGCTGGGGTCCCTGGTCCCGGTCACCAGTGTTCCCGGCCACTGAAAGAGAAGAGTCCAAGCTGGGAGTCACAGTCGGCTGAAGGCCCCGTAGGAGACCTAAGCCCTCGCGGCCAGAGGGCTCGTCTCGCACCGCCTGGGTCGGCACAGGGGTGACGCTGGTCCTTCGGCAGTCTTCCCAATGCCGTGAAATCTGATATCAAGACCCGTAACTTCTCACACATCCTGCAGCAGTGCACGGTTTGGAAAATTAAAGAGTGTTTACAGAGACCCTCTACCATTAAACATTCCTTTCTTCAATAGTATGTGTGATTAGAATCTTTCCTAGAAATTATATTTAAGTAATTTAAAAACTGGTTCTTAGAAAAATAGATGTCATTGAAGTCATCTTCAAATGCTTATTCGCGTCTCCCTGCTCTTACGTTTGCTTTTCGTAAAGCATCTACTTAAAGGAGAAATCTACATAACGGACCGCACGTGTCTGTTCCCCATCAGACAATGGGGTTCAACCTAAAGGAACACGGAGCTCTCGCTTCGCTGAAGAGTGGGAGGGGACGGTGTCTCTGAGCTGTCAGGAGGTTTAACATCATCTCAGGAGTAACACTGGGTATCAATCAAACTGGCTGCAGTTTGAATCACCTACCTTCACCATAAATTGTAACTGAGCTAAAATGATTTCTAAATATAACGCGTTTTATTTCTAAATGTTTCTTGGCAATTAGTATCTAGAAAGTCAACAAACCCCCAAGAAAGCAGAGAAAAATGAACTTTTGTAAAGCTCACCATTCATCAACTACAGGAGGCTCGAAAGACGCCAGACGCCGGAGGCTCGGCCTCAAACTCGGCCCTGCAGAGGAAAACTCCAAATAAGATTCCTTCCAGAACTGCTCTCAAGCAGCACGAAGTTACAAGCAGTGACCTCCCTGGAGGAGAAACTGGAGTCGACAGCTCCATGAGTGTACAATCCAGGGGAGACGAAACCTAGGCCAACAGAGGGCTGCTATGCTACGTACGTAGCAACGATAGCTACAATATACTGAAAATACGAGTTTCAAACAAAGCCCTTTCGAGTATTTCAAGAGCGACAAAATGGCCCCCTAAAAAAAAATCCAAATGCATTCTAAAAGTCATCTGAGTACAACATAATTTAATCTCCAAGCCTAACCTCTCTGAAATAAAGCAGAATGCTCCAAGTCAGCCAAATGACTTAGAAGTGCTCCTTTACAACGCAGGAGCTACAGGCTGGGGCTCTGAACTTCACGGGAGAACAGAAATGTAGTGTCAATATGTTCACAACACAGCTCGAGCCACGAAACCATGAGATAATTAAACTGACTGTTTTTAGGCTTCAATCTGTTTCGCCAGAAACCCTGCCCAAACTACACTGATGCGAATCAGCACGAGCATCTCTAGCCCCATCGAAACAACTCCAGGATCTTATCTTCTGTTTTACCTTTTATCGCTGATTTATGGGCTGACTGATGGTAAGCTGATCTGTGCGTGTGCCACAAGTCAGCTCGGGAATGCAAAACAAGAGAAGAGATTTAGGAAAATCAAAGTCATGAATGAAAATGCTGACGTCATAGTCAGCTCCCAGCAGAGCCTGGGGTAGTCTGTGAAGAAACGGTGTTTCTTTGGGGGTGTTAAATCACCAGTCATTTAGCAGAAAAAGCTCTTGCTCAGACCAAGACGAAAACGAAGAGGAAAGAGAGAAAAAAGCTGTATTAACAATCTTTTCCCCAGACCAGAAATGAAAAGTACACTAAGTATATGCCACAAACAAGCATGGCTTCCAAACCGTGAAACAGTTTCATGTTAATGTTAAAATTAATAGTTTTAAAGATATAATTAGTTGTTGCTAAATAAGTAGAATATAGTCCCATCCCACCATGTGCCGTCTTATTCAAAAAGAGCACACAATGTAGCTAGTTTCAGTTTTTCACTGAGAACTCCCCGGCATTGCCACACCACGCCAATTTTAGGCAATTCTGAATATAACCAAGTGGGGTTCAGGACCTCGGGCAAGCTACTGGAACATTTATGTGAGAAGGAAAAAAAAAATGCTTTTATCTAATGATGCAATAAACTAATTTTCAAAAAAAGATTGTAAAATCGTGATTTACTTAGAACTATTAAAAGCAGGTGGCAGGACGGACTTCACATTTTTCATCTCTTGGCAGAACTGAAAATACGACCAATAACACAGACTTCTATGAAGTTTAGACACGAGTTACTAAAATCCTTTTTATTCAGGGCACTTAAGTAACTGATTCCTAGATTCCCAATGTTTCCCAGGAAATTTAAGATGACTACGCTCTTAGGAAAGAGGTGACCCTCAGGTCCTTGGTGACCTCTCCAGGTACAAAACTATAAGGACATTCTCTCCTCTTTACCACTCACATGGTTTGAAACAGCCATTCGCCCAAAATGGATGTTTAAAATTTTTAAGGGATAAATAATTTTGCCAAGGAACGTTTTATAAAGAAGATCTTATTAAGTTAAAATGCAAACAGACCGGTTTTATCTGTAAATCTACGGTATGAAAAGAGATGGCCTCACAGTTCTGCCACAAATATCTCTGATAGAACATCACTACCCCCTTGTGGATTCGCAATAAAAAGTCCTTATCTTCGATCTTCACTTTTTAAATGTTTCATTCGGAACTTCCATTAAAGTTTACATTTTCTTCACTAAGAAGGGTTATTTTATTTCAATTACTTTTTTAAAAGAGAAAAAACACTTAACATTTTAAAATAATCAATCCCGTCAACTTCTTTATCTTCCAAGGTTCCCATTTTCAGGAGCGTTCTTTGTACAATAGGTACA
>NW_011888923.1:1683863-1690710 GCF_000151845.1 Pteropus vampyrus
ATTAATTCTTGATTGTATTACTATACCTTCAGAAATGCTTCCTGGCAATTTAAATCAAGCCCGATGAAGGAAAAAAAGATAATGTCTGTTTTTCAAAACCATAAAGAAAGACTTTGCTTTTCTCTTTCTTTCTTTCTTTCTTTCCAGTTGCAGGACCACTTCTAGATGTATCTGAGTGTCATTCTAATACAACGCACAGACACAACTTACTAAACGTAGATTTAGCGGACAGTATAAATCATCTCCACAATAACACGCCGGCTGCAGCAAGTCCGAGTTCTGACTTGTCAGACCACCTTTACTGGGAGTCAGCTCTCCGTTTCTTCATATGTTGGACACGAAAGTGGGGACATAGTAATTTACTATTATTATAAGACAAAGCAGGAAAAATTATCCACTTTGCAAGTGTTTTTAAGGAACTAAATCCATAATCTTACCTTGTAGTGACTGATAAGGAAAAAGGTCTGTTAAATGACTGCTCTGTATTCCAAAAGGCTTTTTACATGTCACCCCACTGAAGACTGTGGGTACGAAAAGTATCACTTCAGCAGCACGTCCAAAGCTGGTGGCTGAACAGGACAGCAGAGCAGTCAGAGCTGGCCTTGCTTGCTCGCTCTGTTGGGATTTTGTTATGATTGTTGTTTTGGATTTTTTTTTTTTTTTTTTGAAAGAAGATGGGGGAGAGATTTTGGATGACATTCAGAAGTGAGATTCGTGGTGACAGCAATGCCACTTAATTAGTCTCCAGGTAGTAACATGTTTAAAACTGTTAAGAACGCAGTCTCAAGCATTTCTTTCCAGGCACGTCACTGTTTCAGGCGCCTGGAACTCCGAAACCAGACTGCAGAGAGCAGAGTGAGGAGCATGGCCAGCCCCAGCCAGCTCACCTCTCGCACAGTCGCCCTCTGCAAGCAGCCTCAGGAAGGGCTACGTTACATGACTTGGAAGGCCTGGCTAAATCTAAAAGCAAAAAGGGAATGCATTTTTGCAAATGAGCAAAAACCTCGTGTAGAAGAGAACATGCAACCCTCCCAAGAATAAGCAAAACATTGGGGATAATGTAGAAGAATCATTTAAAAAATATCCCTGGTCATTCCATCTTATGATATGTCAATCAGTTGACAGTAAATGAACAATCCTCTAAAAAGAAGAGTGAAAAGGGAAGTAATGTGGCTGACACTTGGCCTCTGTTTGCAGTGGGGTACATAATATTTCTTTTTTAGTCCAGGGTAATGAGCTAAAAAATGCTCAGGAAGCATTACCAATCTTTACACAAGGAGGCCCATGACCTTCTACAAGCAATGGCGTTCAAAGCAGAAAGATGCAATACAACCTTAGAAATACACAGCCAGCATACTGATAGGGAAAAGAAGAAGAAAGAAAACCACCCTTTACTTTGTCCCACTTTATAAAAAAATTGGGGACTGCAGTCCATTGTCAATATATACAGAAAAACACTTTCCTTATAAATACATGACAAACATCAAGGGATGGAAGACCAGCTATATGTTTACAAGACCCTCTTAACACATCTTAATCACAGGACTGATGAACACAACACTCATTGATGGCACAAAACACAAGGATCTGAAAGTGTCTGATCATCCTATATTCTGAACCTGATTAGGTGTTGAGGAAAAAAAAAAGACAGATAGATGACACACTATAATCTGAAAACAGAGGGATGACCATGCACTCTAATTCATGTTATATGGGCAAAGAAGTAGATAGTAAAAACACTTCTTACTCAAACACACCAAAAACTAAAGATAGTACCATAACAGGCAAAGCAACGTTAGAAGACCCACACATCCTTGTGAACAAAGGTCCCAAATGAGTATACTAGCTGGCTCTGTCCAAAGAAATTTACTGTTATCAAGCCAGAAACAGAAGGATGGCTAAATGCAGCAAAAACAAATTTCCAAAATCCTACGCTGGGGAGGCCCAGACACCTGAAGGACACAGTGTTTCACCCTAGGACATTATCCGGTTACAAAGATTACTATCACCCCTTGCCTTGTGGCTTAAACCCCATTCCATCACCCTATCCTTAAGGAAACAAGAAGTAACAATGCCTCTTACTGCAGGACAAAAGGGATGATGGGCACCCCTCTTTACTGAATGACAGAAAGGCTATAAATACAGCAGAGCTACAAATACCTTTTCATAATAATAACAGCAAAGGAAATAAAGAAACCTCTATGTGGGAAAGAAAAGGGGGTAGGATTTAAGTCGTATAAAACATCAAAAAAAAAGAGGGGCACCTGGTAAGTGATTCTAGAAGATCCAGAACATCTTAGAAAATGATCTGTTATAATGGATATACGAAAGAAACACACATTGCTTGTCATCACATGAATATTCAGTCACATGAATAAAGGACACTACCAAACCGCATAAGACAATCAGGAAATCCTAGCGGCATGGGTTCTACAGACATTGTGGAGGGGAAATCTAACAACATGGAAAAGAAAAAGTGCATTTCAGGTTAATTCTTTACCATCATTGTCATCATTATGTATACCATACATACCTACATCCAAAAATAAATCTGAGACCATCAAAAAAAAAAAAAAGCCACAAATAACAGTATCATTAGAAAGCATAAAGTATGAAAAGTCACAAAAGAAACAAAAGCAGTGATAATGTGATAATGATACCAGATACCTAGCCTAAGAATGGGCACCACAATCAGGCATTAAATTTAGATATAATACTTCCTGGCAGTGGAAATGTAACAGCAGCTCATATAGTTCTCACTACCTGATAATATGAAACAAAGCAGTTAATCTTAAGAGAAAATTATTCCTCTCCCACTTCCATTTATTAAAGATGCGTTTGATTTTATGTTCCACACAATGCCCAGGATGCTGCTGTTCAAATGTTAAATAAGTACTCCAACCAGCCATACAGCTAAATGACCTCAAAGTTATGCCTAGACATTCAGAAAGAAGGTTGACCTTACTTTCTTCTACACACACACACAGTGTGAGGGAAAGCTTCTCAATGCCTCCCAGCCCGCCCTCCACCCTCTCCACCACCCCCACTCCTGCAGGGGTGGAGTAAAAACTCAATGGGATGGTAGGCTTTTAGAGTATTTCTGTAAGATAACAATCCAAACTATTAAAATTCAGAAAAGAAATCCTTATAAGAATATATAAAAGGCAAGCACAAGATACACTGAAACGTCACTCATACTGAAAGGCTAACAAAACCCCTATGGTCTCAAGCAAAGTCACATACACTCCCCCTCTTCCCCCCAATCCTTGCCCGGAACAGAAGCTCAGCGAAGGTCTCCAGCATGAATGGGCTCACTGATGGGAATGTGGATGTAAAAACAACTTCTGTCCAAAAGAACAGAGTCAAGGGTCCCACAAAGGAGGCAACAGGCACAACCACGTCGGGGTGGGGAGCGACAAGAACTGTCTTCTGCTGCTTGTCCTTAAGGGAATTACAAAGAAGTACAACTGCACACACAGAGGTCTTTCCCCCCGAACCCGAGGCGAGGGAGACGAAGGATGGCCGAAGGATGAAGGAGTGGGAAACGATGCCAGGCCACAGACGGGCCACCTCCGAATCAGTCTGAGAGCATTATAATGGCCCGGCACACGGCTACGCCCAGCAGAACCAGAGGACTAAAATAATGCCGCCTGACTCGAAAGAACAGGGGAAGCCTAAAAACCAAAGAAATGGGAAAATGTGGATAAACAGGATATATGAATTTGTCTCAAAGAGCAAGCAAGGGCAACCCCCCCTTCTGAGAAGCAAAGTCTGACCTGACCCGACCTGACCTTGAGTAGAGGAGGCTGAGTACACGTGAACATTCTGAATCCACTGAACGATGAGACGGAGAAACCAAACATCCCCAGACGCAGGAAAAGTCAGGTCTTCAAGAAGACAGGGAAGATGCCCCAGGGGTCTCCCAACCTTGTCCAAAAAGCTGGGGGGAGGGAGTGAAGAGGAGGAGACAGTGATGGTCTAACAGACAGGTATAAAAAAGTCACTAAAGACCCTGTCCAGCCTCACTGACTGTAAGAGAACACCGTACGCTGGAAGACTAAGAAACGTTGAGCGCCAATAATCTATGGGGACAAGTGACACAGAAAGCACAACCCTATTAAACTCAAAGACAAGAGCCAGACTTTACACACTAAGCACAAGCGTGTTCTAACCTTCGCCACTTCCTTCCGCTGCCCGTTGGATGGAGCTCCCGGTGGTTGGGGACCCTCCAAAAGGCAGTCGGCACTACGGAGAGGGGCAGGCAAGGGTCCACCAAGGGTCCACCACTGAAGTGACGACTACAGGGCAAGCGCCAAAATGCACGGCAGGTAGTCTCCTCTTGTTTGCCAAGGGCCAGTGATACTACGCCCTAAAAATATACAATGCCATCAAGCTGGGTACAGATACAGACAGAATAAAACGAATATGAAAACTTTAAAATACCAAAAAAAAGCAAATTGAGGTCAAAAGTGCTACTTCTGGGCAATTGGGATTATGCCTGCTGGATAACTGAGTATTAACTGAGGGGCACAGTCTGGAGGTCGGCCTATTGCTGGCCAGTCTTCCAGAAAACCCCAGCCCTTACTCAGGCATCCCCGTGGAGAGCCCCCTTGCTAGAAAAGCACGAAAGGTCCACAGGCTCAGAGTCCGCCAGAGCTTGCTGGGGAGGATGAGGCTCCAAACGAAGCCTGTCAGAAAGTGACAGCAGCTAGCAACCACTCCAAGGAAGTGAGGGGACCAGAGGAGGCTCACATCACTGCCCCTGCCCCAGAGCCAAGGGCAATCAGCCAAACATACAAACTGTGACACTCAGGGAAAACCTGGAGAATCCCTCCCACCCTTTCAGAAAGAGTCACAGGCCCTTCCAAAGGTCCCCTCCTCCCTAACGGGCACAATCCCTCTCAATTATTTAAATGGCCAAAATAAAACCGACATATTTACGGCCGTTCATTTCTAGCTCTGTCACAGAAACACATATTCTTCTCACCCACTCCTATCCTTTGCCCCAAATACATGAAATCTCCTTTCCCTACACAACAGTAAAGAAATCAGATGAGAACTTTTAACCCCATGAAGAATCAAGCAGAGAATACCGCCCCTCGATTCAGAATGCCTAAGTTTTGGTGCGCACCAGCAAGCCCTCCTCACTCACGTATTCAGGGACGCGGTGAACACTCAGGATGTCATTCTGCTTATTCAGTACAGTGCAAATGACAAATGAAAGAGTGGTAAGAACTGGCGACTTATCAATAAGCCTCCTGATTCTTCTAAGCCTGAAGAATTACCAACAAATCATATATATATATCCACATATATATACATGTATATTCTTACACACCAAGGTCCCCGCAACACCCGAAATGTAGTCATCTAACCTTGCAATTTTCTGTATATACGTAATACGTTATTTAATCTATGACTATATACCTACATGTGTGTATAAACAAATGCATAGCATCACGATAATCTCTTTCTTAGCCAAAAGAGAACCTGAGCAGCAAAAAATAAAAAGCATCCAAATTTCCCCCTCACCTGAAAGCTACAAGACCAAAAGAAATGTTTGGATGCCATGAGGGACAACCCCAGGGCCAAAGGAAGGTTCTAGTACAACAAGGAACACATCGGCAACCCCTTCCTTTAAGGCACGTGGGCGTCATGGGTGTCTACACTCCCTTTTCTGGATGGAAAAGCATATGGCTTCTTCTTATCCAGCCAACATGAATACAATTTAAGAAAATTAGAAAAAGTCAAGGTAACAGGCTCACTAAATATGGCTGACTGGGAAACAGAAGCCATAAGGAGAATATGAGTTCTCCTAAAAAAGAAATAGGAAGTTTATTTCCAGGGAAGGTTCAAAGACTCTTGGAATGTAGGGTGTACAAAGTCTGGTTCTTACTGCACAGAAGGCAGTAATTGGAACACCAAAAAACAAGGGCCCACGACCCTCTTCCTCGTGGGGTAGCGTCAACTGGTGAACGCTGCCCCAGCCTAAAGGGGCAAGAGTAAACTTGGAAGCAAAATTATACCCTGGTTTTCCTCAGACATCGGAGTAATTATCGCGGCCCCTTCCGACTCCAGTAGGAGGCACAATGGAAGCCCTGCCCTACATCTGATGGGGCACCCACCCTCACCCAGACCAGGAACTCCGAGGAGAGACAGCATGTCAAGGGAGACAGACAAACGGGGAAAGGTGTCTTGGCATATTCGGTTTCTCCCGTAAGAAAAAGAGGGCAACTCAGAGGGTATTCGGGAAATGAGCTCACCCCAACCCCGGGAAGTGCGCGGAGACGATGCTTAATGTGCACGAAGTACCTGCTTTCCCATTTAGAGATGACTTCAGCGCTGCCCAGGCCCCCGCTACCCACTGGGAGAGGGAAGAAGAACATGAGTAGCCCGAGTCCCCTTGTCCTGGCAAAAGGGTCAATAGATGGTGTGCAGAGGCCCCAAAAGATTCCCCAGAAGATGAGAGGACGAGACAGACCCCTCTGCCAAAGAAGGATCAGGGTCACAGAAGGTAAAGGGCAAGGGAGTATGGAGATCCTCACTTGCCATAGAAACCGAGACCCCACCCTCCCGCCTGCGAGGGGTGCAAGGGCAAGAGTAGGATGGGAACGACTACCAGGGGCGGGGACGCTGCGCAGGCCCCCTCCCAGGAACGGAAGGGGGAGGGGTCACACGCGGCCCTTCTGCCCGGGGACGCTCAGCAGGAGGGGGTCCCCCTGGTGGGGAGAAGCGCAGGGACCCCGCGGGCTCTGGGAGGCGCCCACGGGGCTCGAGGGTGATGCTGGACAGAGACCGCCCGGCCCTGGCGCCCGGGAGCCAGGGACGGCGAGGGTGAGCGCCGGCC
>NW_011888923.1:1691350-1707830 GCF_000151845.1 Pteropus vampyrus
CCCGCCGCCGCCGCGCACCCGCCCTGGCCCCGCCCCGCGGCCCACGCACTGTACCCGTTGGGCTACGCGGCTGCCACTCATCGCTCCCGCCACCAATCGCCCCGCACCAGGGGTCTCACTACTCTCCGGGAGGAGCGTCCTATCTATCCGGCCCATTGGCTGGTCACCACCCAACGGAATGAAAGGATTGGTCAAGAATCAACGCCCCCTCCCCACCCACTCCCAGGAAAGCCCGCCTTCCAGACCTAAACAAAGCTTCCCAGTGGCCAAAGCCCAAAGGAACTCTCCAATCAGAAAGGGGCCCACACGGAATATTTCCTCGAGGCTGAGATGTGGCGTTTTGATTGGGCATTACTACAGTGTTTCCCAGGCCGTCCAGGCCAATCAAAGGGGGTTCCCGGAACTAGGGAGCGGCGAAGGGAAGCCCCGCCTCCGAGCGTGACCGTCATGAGGAAAGCGGTCGTTCATTGGCGCGCTGGGGCTTTTCCCGCGTGCTCCCGGGGCTGAAGGACGTTCCCGGGGAAAGCCGCTGCCGGCGCGTGGGGTCCCGGTGGCAGTGGAGGACGCGGCGGGATCTCCGGGATCCCGCAGCCTGCCGCAGCCAGGGGACAACAGGGGCCGGGAGGCCTCGAGGCTGAGGTCGGCCAGGCGCCGCTTTTTTGAGGCCGGTCGCCGAGGAGTCCGGGCGTCGCTGCCGGTCGTGGGGGGAGGGGCGCGTCTCCGCCAGGTCCCGCCTCTTCCCCTCCCCCCGGTCACCGGAGCCCCGCCCCCTGGGCCCGCGCCGCCGCGGCCTCACGAGCGGGTGCCCGACCCGCCCGTGCCCGCCGGTGCCCGCCTTCCACTCCCCACCCCCGGTGTGCTCCATTGTCCCCTTTTCTAGCGGCTTAAAATACTGAAACTTTATTTTGGTCACGTTGGCCATGTGACCCATAGAGCCGATGACTCATAAATGCCTGTCCCAGGATGAGGCCGCTGAACAAAATCTTAGAGAACCGTTAAACCTCGGCGCGCCTGCTCCGAGGGAGAGGCAAGCCAAGTTTCCTTCCATTCTGGGCTCACCTTCGTGGCTTTTCCAAACAAATATTCCAGCGTCCACCGCACTCACGGTTCGTGCGAGGTGGGTAGACCAGCTAGATATCAGCCGTGCGGAAGGGGGGCTGGGGGCGGGGGGGAGAGCCTAGAAACAAGATCTGTCCTTTGGGACCAGACACACCGCTGCAGCTTTTCTGGAAATCCACACCTAGTGGACCAGCACGTTGTACAGAGAAGCCCAAAGCCATAGAGACGGCAAAGACGAAGTGCCCCACTCCCATGGAAATTCAGAAATTATGCACGTGGGCAGGTAATACTGAAAACAGGAGAGGGCTGAAATCTCAAAGTTGAAAGGAAGAAAAGTTGAATGAAAAGCAGAGCTCCAACCCGTTTGTGTGGATCTTTATTATGGTTTTGCAGTGAGAACATTTCATACTACATTTTATTTTTCTCTTTGCTGCCGTTGATGACAACTAGCAAACTAGCAGAATCAGCAAAAGGTCCTCGTTGGAGTATTTTGGCATGAAGATCGGCTGTCAAAGTGAATTTTGTGCCAACCTTAACATGTGTCCTTTTTTTCTAGTCTTCATAAAGAGAAATCTTTTAAGTTTTCCAGAAATAAAGATTCCCTAAAGAATGTTTTGTGTTACACACTCATTCTTCAACAAACTTTAATTTTATGAGCCTAAAAAAATACAAAATTTTAACAACTAGAGTACAATATTTTATCGATTAGCATTCTTAATAGTACCTATGTTGACGATTTGTGTGGTGAAACATTCTTAAAAGTGCTGGTGGCGTTGAAAATTAGTATGTCCCTTTGAAAAGCAATTTTACAGTTTGTATTAAAAGCCATAAAAAATGTCCGCATTTTTTGACCCAGTAATCTTACTTCTGGGAATCTATTCTAAAGAAATAACACTAAATGCCAAAAAAGCTATATGTGTGAAGGTATTCTTCACAGGATCGCTGTATTTATTATAACAACAACAAAAAACAAAACTGGAAACCCCAAACGTGCTAATGATGAATATTTAATAAATTGTGTTATGTCCCCACGATGGAATATTATGGTAGTCAAAGACATCAGAAATAGAAAGAAAAGCTTACCTATTGCTAGGTGGGGAGAAAAAGGAATTCAAATTGATGGCGTTCATTTATTGTATATGGTACAATTCTATGTCTAAAAATGGCATTTTGTAAAAAGACATACAAAATACTACACTCATTTTGACAATTTGCTTATTGTCTCTATTTTCTATAACAATCAGAAATAGCTATATAGCTTTTATAATTAAAACATGGGTTTAAATTAATTTTGTCTGGTGCCTACTAGAGACCAGACACTATGTTAGATCCTGAGTATGTAAAAGGTGAATAAAGTTGAGGAGCTCGCAGCCTACCAGGGGTTAACACACATAAACAACAGCAGATCACATTAAAGGGACACGGAAGGCACCGAATTCACCTGGGCCTCAAGAATGCATCATCACCACCACTGAAATCACCTGTGGAAAGCATCTTAGACACAGGCTCCAATGGCAATTCTCAAAGTGCAACCTGGCAATTCTCAATGTGCAACACTTCCCATGGATCTGAGAGGAGATATCACTTGTAAAATTCTTAATCTTTTAGCAGGAAACGAAATGGGACACCTCTTGCAGAGGTCTTAATCTTTTTAGTAAACCTAGTTAAGTTTTCTTCCCTCCTTTCTTTGGAAAAAAGGCCCTCTCCCTCGAATCTTGATAATTGCCCTTGCGACTGTTGATAAGGGTCATCAGCCTATTGTTAGCAGAAATGGTGTTAAGCCAGGCAGGGTCCTTAAAGTCTGAGAGGGGAGGGGACTTTGGGCCAAAGGTGTTTTTTACTCTTTAAGAAATATATTAACTAAGCCTGTTTCCCTCTACTCGCTTAATAGGCAAATCAAGAATAGAAATTAATAGATATATGGTTTAAATAATAAGTTTGTATCTTCTTTTCCTTATGTAGGGACTGAGGTGGCACTTTAGCAGGAAACCCAAGACCCCACCCTGACTGAGGCAGAAAGGGAAAGAGCTCCATGAAACCCCTGTAGGCAAGGTACGGCCCAGGAAGCAGATACAGAGGAGACCTCTCGTCCCTCAACATCCATACTAATAATAAGGGGGTTCATGGCTCTTAGAAAAGAATTAGGCAGGAAAATTAGGGGGTTTCAGGTCTGCCTGCAAAGACACTGAGGTCATCCTGTCCTAGAAGGGGTCCGCCCTAATCCTCCCACAATTAAGCAAGCCAGAAGGTGTTTTTTTAACTCACACAAAGAAACAAGTAGGCAGAGAATTAGGTACCAGTTTAAGCCAGTCACTCGCACCTGCGCAATGAAGACCCCAACGACTTTCACCTCACTTGAGCCTCATTATACCATCATTATAATATAATGCATATGCTCGGAAGTTCATTAATATCATTATAACAGACTGAATTCTGGGAACAATCATGCGCAGAATGCAAAATGATGAATCACTGAGTCCTGTCAATCTTAGTTGTCAATCAAGGAAACCCACTCCTCTAAAAAAGTCACCACCCACAGCAAATAGGGATAAAAACCCAAAGGTTTTGTCACCACCCCTTTTGAGCCACGCTTCTCTTGCTCAGTCTTACTTCCACTGCTGGAAGTGGACTTACCCTTCTAATAAAACTTTCTTTTTCTACTGTATTTTGGTGTTTTGCTCAATTCTTTGTTCGAGACATCAAGAACCTGGACAACGCGCCAGGAGAGGACCCCCACTCTCCGGTAACAGATCCACAAGGTCAAAACTGTTTTCCTAATCATACTATGTCAATTTTTCATGCGTGTACAGTTGAGTTTTGGAGCGGCTACGTAATATATCAAAACAGACTGAAAGCAGAAGTAGACAGGACAATCCAGCAGTCTCCTATTTACTGAGATGCTGAAGAGATCAGCAGAACTGTAAAACCATGCAGTTCACTAATCTTTTGTTTTGAAAATTTGTTATTTATCATAAAAATATAACGTATGTTACCATGTAACGGGTTTATTTTTAATGAACTAAAAGATTTTTAAATTTCTATATCGTAGATGAATTATAAACAAATCGCATAAACAGAAGTTCTTTGAGGTCCTCCATAATTTTAATGATCAATGAGTTTGAGCTAGAGGTTGTCTTTGAGGGGCTGGTTGGCTGGTGCCTTAGTTTGGGCTGCTATAACAAAGTGCCTTAGACTGGGTGGCTTATAACAACAGAGATCTATCTCCCACAGTTCTGGAAGCCAGGAGTCTGCGATCTGGGTATATCCCCACATGTTTAGGAGCAGAGAGGGGGAACGAGCACCCCACTGATGCTTACAAAGGCACTAACCCCATCCTGGAGCCCCAACCCCACCCTCAAGACCTCATTCTAACTAATTGTCTCCCAGTGCCCCCACGTCCAAACACTATCATGACTTGGGGGGTAGGGTTCAATGTGTGATTTTTGGGGAGGACACAAATACTCAGTCCATGCTGGCCAGTGTTTACTTTTGCTTGGAAGGGCGACCAAGAGGTGGGCGTTCCCGAGAAGGCGAGCAGCCCAGGGTTGGTGAATGAGCTCATTTAGGAAGAAAAGGAGTCAGCAAACAACCCCCCTCTGAATCCTTGCCCATTTGGGCCCCAATATTCTTCAGGGGAAGCATGCTACTGTCCAGGAACAGATAGAGATAGGTGAATAATGGGAATACTAAATCGTTACTTTTTTACCCTCAAAGATATTTGTGAAAGAGCTTTCTTTGCCGGTCAGCTTTCTGAAGTACATTGATCATCTATTATTACTGGCGATGATGGTAATAAGAGCAATTGGACTTGCTTCCCCAGTTAGTGAAGCTCCATATTCCTGGACTGAGGGAGAATAGCATGGGCTGAACCCATTTCAGAGGCTTAAAGACCCCCAAAAGGGAAGCCATGATAACCACACGCCCTTCCACCCAACGCAGGACCGGAAAGAAACAAACCGTCTGGGTCCGCTTTCCTTAGCTTTGAAAGGCATGCCTTGTTCGCCCTCATCTCCCAAAGTTTTCCTTCCAAAAAGTTTCTCCCTTCACCTTTCCTAATTTTTTGAAGATAATTGTGGATTTGCAGGCAGTCGTAAGAAATAATACAGAGAGATCCTGTATCCCTTGCCTTTTCAAGGTAATACATAATAAAAACGTGAGCTTTGCCAGAACTAACCTTTCACTAGATAGTCCTCATTCTCCCTATTCTGCAAACGCTCATCCTTCCTCCTGTCACGCAGCTGCCTCCACCCCGCAGTTACGTCAGCCATCATTATGCCTCAGCATGCAGGAGTAAAGCCTTGTCAAATACTCCAAAAATAATGAGATCTTTGGGCCGATCAGGGCTGAAGTTCAGCTCATCTGAGATATAATTTGAACATAAAATGCCTGGTGTATGGACCGGGAATCTGTTGAAGTTTTGACTCGAATAAGTATTTTCATTTGTTCAATACTCGCTGCAGTGTAGCCAAGTCGGAATGGAGAGTAGCTCCCGGGACCAACCACACCACTTCAGAAAGTTTTGTTTTCTTTTTAATATTAAAACCCAGAAGAGAACATTAGCCTTCGTGACAGGGGTTTCAAAAAACTACAGTTACAATCATAAAACTTTTCCACAGTGTTCAGCTATTATTGCATGAAGCAAACCTGAGTGTGCCTGAACTTGAGGATGCTCAGAGTTACACCTAAATGCCCTTGATGCAACATACTTCTCCCACAGACCCCCTTGGAAGAGTCAATCCCTTTTTTTCTGGGCTTTTCCTTTAAAATCGGAGTCTTTCCCCTCCCCCTTGAGCCTTCAGGTAGTACAGCCTGATAGGTTTGTTTGTTCGTTTTTTTTTTTTTTTCATTTGAACGAACTCAGGACAGAAGAAATGACTTATTTTCTAAAGAGGGAAAAGGTTGAAGAAATGGAGCTTTCCTCATGCACAAAGGGCTTCATGGTTTCTGAAGTTAACAGGTCTAGAAGGCCAAGATGCCGGCCATCTCCGCTTGCTGAGACCCAGAGAGCTGTCGGTGGAGGTGGTTCTAGGAGGCCAATGGAGACGATAGCTTTGCTGGAGTCACCCCTGGCCACCACCAAAGGCCGGTGAGATCATCAGGAGGGCTCGTAAGTTTTGTTCTGTTTTTCTTCCTTGTTTGCTCTCCGATGTATTCTATTTCAATGCTCAGTCTTCCAAGGAAACTTTGTTTGGTTGTGGAAAGTAAAATAACCTGTCGAAACACCTGAAGGAAAAAGCCACTGAGCCAGCAGCTCTGCATCTTTGACACTCACGGAGGAGCACCCGAGAAGAATCAGCCCGCCACCATCTACCGGGCAAATAAAAGCGGTGTGGGCTCAGAGCCATGTAATGGTCATATTGCAAATGAGCGGTTTTATTTTTTTAAGTATTAAACCATGGGGTATTACACCGCCATTAAAAAGAGGCGGGTAAATGGAAGGGTGCCGCTATGGAAGGTTTTTCAGCTTAAATGTTTAACTGAGAAAAGTAAGGCGCAGGGCATAATGTGTGCTATTCTCATATGTACGCAGATATAACATTTATTGTGTACGTAGATATTCTCATGTATACAGAAGAAGTTTCTGGAAGAATAACAAGGAATTCAGCGATCACCTATAATTACCTTTGAGGGTGGAGCGGAAAAAAAATAAGGCAGACTCTTCGTTTAATATGTTTTGATATTTTTACCACGTGCATTCATCCAACAGATGTTTACTGGGTGCCTGCAACGTGCCAGATACTGGATCTAGGTGCTGGGGACACAGCAGTAAACAGAATGGACCAAAATCTCCGTCCCCGTGGAGCTGACATGGAAGGGGGAAAGACAGATGATAAACAAATATACGATCGAGGGTTAGAGAATGATAAATGTTTGAAGAAAAATTGAGTAGGAGGAGAGGGCGGAGTGATGAGGGCGTTGTTTTAGGTCGGCTGGGCCAGGGAAGTTCACGGGGACCAGGAGGACGAGCGGCGAGCAGGTGCAGCTGCAGGTGGAAGGGGAGGACACTCTAGGCAGAGCGAACAGACCGTGCAAAAGCCAAGGCGCATGTGGTGTGTTCCAGGAACCGCGGAAAGCGCACTGGGACATGAATCCAAGCGGAATCCAAGGCCAGATACGATAGGACTTTGAATTCCATGGTGAAATCTTTGGATTTTATTCTGAGGGTCCTGGAAAGACGATAGAGGGTCCAAGCAGGGAGCATGATCTCAGGGTGTTTTAAAAGGATCACTGTGCCATGACGTGGAGAATACACTACAAGGGGGCAAGACAGGATGCGGAGAGACTTCGTAGGAGACGATTGCAGTCGTCAAGACTTGATGGTGGCTTAAACGAGGTGTGCTCGTTCCCCGTGGCTGCTGTGACAAATTGCCCTTGTAGCTTAAAACAAAAGAAATTTATTCTCTTACAGTTCTGGAGGCCAGGAGTCCAAAATCAGTTTCATCGGGGCCAAAATCAAGGTGTTGGCAAGGCCATGCTGTCTCTGGAGGCTCCAGGGAAAATCCGTTCCTCCCTCTTCCAGCTTCTGGTGGCTGCGGGCATTCCTTGGCTTGCAGCCACGACACTCCAATCTTCCAGACCAGCATCATTACATCTCTCTCTGCTCCATCTTCACATTGCTCTCCTTCCCGTGTGTGTGTGTGTGTGTGTGTGTGTGTGTGTGTGTGTGTTCACCCAATCTCCCGCTGCCTCTCTCTCTCTCCTATAAGGACACTCGTGATGGCATTTAGAGACCACCCAGATAATCCAGGATAATCTCCCCTATTTTAAGATCTTTAACTTAATCACATCAGCAAACACCTTTTTTCCAAATTAGGTCACATTTACAGGTTCCAGAGGTTTTGACCCGATATCTTTGGGTGGCATTATTCAGTCTAACCTACCAGAAATGAGCAATTTTATTAAAAGCTTTTTATTTTTCAATTAGAGTCGACATTCAATATGATTTTACATCAGTTTCAGGTGTACAGCATAGTGGTTAGACATTTATATAATTTACAAAGTGGGGATTGGCCATTTTTTTTCTGTAAAGGAGCAGATAGTAAATAATCTTTGCAGACCCTGTGGTGTCTGTCACAACTACTCACCTGTCACAAGTGCCATTGCAGTACAAAGGCAATCGTGGACAATACGTAAACAAAAGGACATGGACAATACATATAAAAAGTTTCCGAAAAAAAAAACTTTACTTACAAAAACAGGCAGCAGGTCTTAGACAAGGTGGAGGAACAAGTTTAGGACAGGCAATCAGAGCTCCATTTAGGACACGTTAATTCTGAAATGCCCATCAGATACCCAGGTAGTGCTGTCAAGAGGTGATATGCATCTGAGGCACAGAGAGGTTGTGGCGGTAGGTACAGATTTGAGAGTCATCAGCGTTCAACGGCATCTAACACTATGGGGCCAGATAAGCTTTCCAAAAGAAGGGAATGTAATTCACTTTTCACTCAATCATAATTTTCAAAGAGATTGTCAAAAAACATGACTCTCATACAAATATAAAGTATGTGTCAAGAATTTTCTTTAGCTCTTTAATTAATGAGGGAACTAGTAAGATGTTGAAACCGATTCAAAGGAGAATTTGAAGAACAGAGGTGTATTTCTAGGCAAGCCAGAACGCTTGCTAAAAGATAAAGTGTCGTGTTATGGGTTATTTTTTCTATAGGGGAAAAATCAGCCGCGCCTATGGGCAAGAATCATTCGCCTGACTCTGTTTTCTTGTTCTACTGAATCTAGAGAGGTTCTCACTCCTGCAGAGTCCGAGGCTCTCTGAGGATCCACTGGGTAATAATGCCCAGCCCTTGCTGAAAAGGCGCTCTTGCTCATTTCCAAATCTCAGACGATTTTTCCGGACGCCGTCATTCAGCATTTATTGAGCACCGGCTAAGCGATAGCACTGCTCTGTTCAATGAAAGTACATCGCTGACTGAAGCACAGATCCCTGGTCTCTTGATTCTTACCTCCTAGTGGGGGTGGGGGGGGACAATTAACATAATTAAAGGAATTCTATAGTATGTGAGAAAGCCATAATGTGTGGGAAAACATTAAAAGTGGAGCGGGTCAATGGGATCACGCGGCCCAGCGTTGGGGAGAAGTGGTCAGTGTAGACGCCATTGGGAAATTGACATTTGGACAAAGACTCGAAGATGGTGAGGGAGTCAGGCGTGCAGATATTTGAGAGAAGATGGTTTAAAATATAAAAAGAGTCCAGAATTTCCCAAAGAAGGTTAATTTTGTTTTTAATTAGTGAAGGGAAAACACGTAAGCAGTAAAATTTGAATCATAGACTGAGTCAAAACAGTTTGTTTTCCTGCAGCGACGTGTTCCTTTCTCCCAATTCTAAGCAGACTGTGTTGCTGTGAGTCGAGATAAACGCGGAATCAGAAGAATCGTTTTAACAGTCCTGATCTTTCCCCTCCTTCGGAATGAAAATTGACTTTTCTTTCTTATTGGAAGAGAGTCCCATCTGCCTCGCTCTCCCACCCACGAAGAATTAGACCGCATGCATGACAATACCTAAAGGGAAAATTAAAATTTTAGTAGTCAATAGCAATTCAAACATAGGTTTCTTGAAAGAGACCTCGCTAGTGAATGAAAGAGCTGCTCTGGAGTAGACTTGAAACTATTGATAGATTTCTAAAAACTCTGCCTTCGTAAACGTATGCAAATGAAGTAATCTGGGGGGAAGTGGGGGTCTGGCATTATTTTCATTTTAATTCAAACTCTAAAGCGGAGACTCATGCAACGATTTCTCAAAGCACAATTTCCTTCGGTGACAAAAGATTTCTTCCTTTTTCATCTTGTCAAACATAATCGCTCACAGATAAAGTCGATTTGCTCTTTTTGCCTTCGTGTTGGGCTATTTCCTTTCGCCGGCTGACTAACGTTTTCTAGGGCAGGTTGGAATTAATCATTCAGCACCCTGAGATTTTTCAGGCCGGCCAGGGCTGAGGATTAGAAATGGTAAGACCACAGCTCGTCCTCTAAGACTTCACACTTGGCAGGGAGAAGGCCCCAGACTTAGAAAGAGCCGTGGGGGAAATTTTACCCAACAGCCCAATCCCGATTCTCCAGATGTGGAGAAACGTGTTCATTTGTCACCCTAACTAGAAGTCATTTGTGCTAATTATTCTAGAACTGGTGGCCCTTTTCTGCTTTCCCAAGAGGCGTCACCATCAAGTGCAAGCACACTGCAGCATTTGCCCCTCTGAATCCCCTTGGGCCTCCCAGGGACTGCACTGAGGAACCCCAAACCCCCCCCCACCTTTGCATTTCCATTCTGGTGGCTCTCAGCCCTTCGTGTTGACCCGAAACACCATGTTCTTTCCAACCGGGGTGGTATCTTAATTGGTCCCTTCTGCAGAGCCAAGTTCGGTCAGCCAGTGCTCACAAACTGGGCCACTTGCCCTTCTCACTTCTGGAGCTTCAAGACCAAAAGGCAGCCTGTGGTCCTCAGCATACAGTCGCAGAAGGCTGGGACCAGCCAAGCGCTTTCAGGCCGGCCAGCCAGGGTGCTAGAACAAATGTCAAGGGTTACTTGCTGCAGAGAGGCTCCGGATATAATGTAAAATTGTTCTGTCCTTTTAAAAATGGAAAACGCCTTGGCAGGGTGATATATTATTTGCCTGGCTGCATTTTCTCTCTGTCTCCGTCAAGCCTTGAAAAGTACTGGCACTTCTGCCTTTTCAAGCGGAGCTCAGTGTAACTGGACCACATCTAATGCCCGTACGATGCAAATGAAGATTGAAACTGTTGTTTCCTTTGATGTGTGTGACTAAATGCTCAAAGGGGATATTTTCTTTTCTATCCTCCAGTGGATAGAGCCTCTTTAAAAATACCTGTTGGCTCCCTCTTCCCACTGGAAGTTGAAGTAAACCCTGCACGAGAGATGGAGGTTGGTTTGGGCACAGTGATGACGAAAGTCTTTCTCTGGGAAGAATCCCCTGCCTGTGTCTGCCATGATCGTCACAGTTCTGGAGGGAATTAAGAAGCGTGCAAGGCCTGTTAACGGCGAGAATGTGCAGTGAGCCTGGAAGAGTCTGGAGAACACGAAGCTGGGAAGGTGGGTGAGTCATGGCTGGGATTCGCGGCTGGGCAGCGGGCCGGCAGCTGGGTGGGAGAGAAGCCAACCCACACGCTGGCCGTTCGGTCTTGCCCCTCAAAAGCCTTCCGTGCCAAGAGGGGACCCGATTGCAGACAGCGCTGGTAGAAACCAAGCTGGTCTCTGCATCTGGGTTTCTCCGGAATCACAAACACCCGCAAGGGAAACCGTGACTCTGCGCCCTGTCGCAGCCGCAGCCTCCAGACCGGCTGTGCTGGTGCTTTGACCCGCCGTCGTCGTCATGAGAAGCGTAAGAGAATCCGGCTTAGTTCCTTTTTCCTGCTTGTCTGCGCTCAGCAAGGCCATCTACGGGAGAAGCTCATATTTAAAAGTAAAACAAAGACACAAACAACAACAAGAAGACAAGCAAACGTTTGGAACGTCTATAAATCATCGTTCGGGTCATTTAGTTTACTTTTAATGTCTCTTCTCTCCCCTTTTGTCCTGGGACATGTTCGCAGTGTCTCACTCGGGTCATTTTGAAGGTGGGGTATTAGGCACTCCGTCACCGTTCCCACTGCGTGCCTACCGCCTAGATTGGACCAGGCACAGGACAGTGTGCAATAAATATGAATGAATGAATGAATGAATGAATGAATGAACGAACGAACGAATGAATGAGCGAATGAATGAATGCTCAGCCAAGCCCTATCCAAAGGAACCAGATTGTCCTGGGGGAAGGAAATTCATACGGAGGAGAATTAAAGAGAGCCATTGGATGGAGACTGCATTCATTTGCTCGGACCGCCATAACAAAGCACTGCAGATGGGGGACTTAAAAGAAACATTTCCTCGTAGTGCTGGAGGCTGGAGGTCTGAGATCAAGGTGTGGGCAGCTTTGGCTTCCCCCGAGGTGTTTGCTTTTTAAATGGGGGAGGGGCATTTATAAATGCTTTTGGAGTGATACACGGAAACGTATAACAGGGGCTTACCTCTGAGATAAAGACCTGGGGGGCCAGGAGAGAGGGGTGGAAAGGGAACATCTCATCATAAACCCTTTCATTCTACCTGATTTTTTTTTAACACATATGTTCTACCTACTTTTATTTTTTTTTTTATTTTTGTACTCTCTATTTTTAAAATGCTTCGTTTTTAAAAGCAGTGGTCTAGATAACAAAATTCACTCATTATTACTATTCAAATGCCAGTGATCTAAAGAAAAACAAAAAATACTGGACAATAATTATTAAATATACGGAGTTACTTGATACTGAAATTAAAAGTTTCACTTTCCTCTCTCCTTAGTATCTGCAAATTATTTCTCTACCCTTTCCGCCCTTGAGTAGAAAAAAAATGCATCTGATCTCACGTCCTGTGAGATTCTCCCTACGAGTAACATTTAATCATAAAGTTTTAGCTCTAGGACAACAAAAATTGAATCACATTAATTTCTTTAGGAGAAGCCTAGGCGTGTATATATATAGCAGGGACGTAGGGCGCTAGGTGATCATGAATAAATATGGTATGAAGTGTGGGTAGTTCACTCACTCACTCACGTATTGAACCAGCACCGCTTGGGCACGTACTCTGATACCGAGCATACGTTTGGACCTGTGAGTACAGAAGCAAATAAAAATTTAAAGTAAAAAGCTTGTTTCTGTGCTCATACATTCTAGTCTAGTGGTAGAGACAAAAACATATAATTGCAACTCATGGGAAGTGTTTACTCCAAGGAGTCTGGGAGAGCGGGTCATGGTCATACGGGGCATGGTGGACGGACATTGGAGTAAAGGGACCTTGAGCAAGTTTCTTCCCTAAGCCTCAGTTTCCTCAGTGGCAATATGAGATTAATGACACGGCTGGTGAGAGTGTCAGATGATCAAAAACAAAGTTTATATGACAAGGTGCTTATAAACCATTCATCCCAATGCCCAACATAAATATTAGCTTGTTCAAATGCTTTTTAACTTTTGTTTTTAGTAGATAGTTGGGCATACAAGTCCAGAGCTCAGGAAAAGTCTGGATTGCGGATATAGATTTGAGAGTCTACACTGTCCAAGCAGGAGGTGAAGTCAGGATATCAACAAAGTTACAGCAGGGTATATGAGTATATGAGTACATGAGTATGTGGAGTATATTAGTATATGTAGTATGAGTATGTGAGTATTTGGAACACATGAGTATATGAGTAAATTAGTATATGGCATAAGCTTACAGAGTACATAGAGTATATTAATACATGTAGTATATGAGTATATGAGTAAGGACTATGTGGAGTATATTCGTACGTGGAGTACATGAGCATATGAGAACACGAGTATTTGAAGTAGAGACCTCGGATGCAGCCCTGGGCGGTGCTAACATTGACGAGGTAGTTGCAGACTGAGAAAAAGAAAAGTAATAAGGAAACCCAGAGACTGTAGGAGAA
Source organism: Pteropus vampyrus (assembly GCF_000151845.1). Lineage (NCBI taxonomy): Eukaryota > Metazoa > Chordata > Mammalia > Chiroptera > Pteropodidae > Pteropus > Pteropus vampyrus. The sequence continues at coordinate 1,704,877 of NW_011888923.1, forward strand.
AGGAGGGCAGGGGGTTCTGAGAAGGAAGTGTCCACAGAGTCAAACACCCGGGAAAAGTCAAGTTGGAACCACTTCACATCCACTAGAATAACTGTTATCAAAAGAGGAAAAAAAAAAAAAAACAGAAAAACAAGCGTTGGCAAGTATGCGGAAGCACTGGACCCCTTGTGCATTGCTGGTGGGAATGTAAGATGGTGCAGCTGCTGTGGGACATAGTGTCCCACAGCGACTCCTAAGAAAATGAAACACAAAATTACCGTATGATCCTGCGATTCCACTCCCAGATATAGAGCCAAAAGATTCAAAAGGAGGGACTCGAACAGATATTTGCGCACCCCTGTTCACAACAGCATTATTCACGATAGCCGATAGGTAAAATCAACCCAAGTGTCGGTCAATGGATGAACGGATAAAGAAAAGGTGGTATGTCCATACAATGGAATAGTATTGAGCCGTAAAAAGGAATGGAATTCTGACAATATGATAACATGAATGAACCTTGATGGCATTTTGCTAAGTCTCAATTAAGCCAGTCACCAAAGGACAAACGCTACACGATTCCACTAATGGAAGGTAGCCAAAGTAACCAAAAGTAGAACCGAGGCTGCCGGGCCTTGGGGGAGGGGAGGACGGGGGAGTGAGTGTTTAATGGGGACAGCGTTTCAATCTGGCTGATGGCTGATGGTTGCACAACTATGCGAATGCACTTAATGCCACCAAATCGTACCCTTAAACATGATTAAAATGGTAAATTTCCTATCATGCATATTTTACCACCATTTTTTTAAAAATCAGGTTAGAAGACAAATGTGAATGCAACCCAGAAATTACTGGGGAAGTTGATGAGCACAGTTTCTGGGGAGACAAAAGAGCAGAAGCTGAACTACAGGGGATTAGGGAATGATGTAAGGACGTGAAGACTCTGACACCGGTGGCTGCAAAAGGCAGGCGGAAAGAGGGTGTCGGCTAAAAAGGAGGGGGCATTGTCAGCCATTCCTGGGCCTTTCCACTCCCTTAGTCCTGCCTGAGTCCCGGGATCATCGCTAGTGCAGAGGCATGACGGGGAGGAGCCCCCATGACCACTCCCAGGGGACGCTCTTGCTGCTTCCAAGCCTCTCGGCTCCTCCCTCCCACCTCCATCATGCATGTTAAGTTTCTTACAGGTTTAGGCTTTTGGAAACAAAAGCCAGGGTCTTTCAGCTACCCCTGCAGTCTGCCAAGCTCAGGCTGGTCCGGGACAGCAAAATACAGAGCCAGCTATCTACCCGAAGAAGGGGAAGGGGAAAGGGAACACACTATCGCGGGACATCGCCTAGTGCACTTGCTTCTGGGGTTGTCGGAGCCTGTGAGCTGCTGGCTGCTGGCGGGCATCTTGCTATGTGAGCGAGCCCGGTGAGTGTCTTCTGTGAGCTCCAGCTCACGGGCCTTACCTTCCACGCTCGACCCCGCCTCCTGTGCGGCCCCCCCCCCCACTGCTCTCCATCCTTGGCCCCCCCACCCTTACACTTGACATCAGAGCTCATTCCACAAATATTTATTAGCACTTACTGTGTGGCAGGAGATGGCAATTCCCGTTCTTGTGGATTTTAACATTCTCATAGTGGGAGATGGATAATAAAGTTTAAAAGTTAAGTACGTGTGTCAGGTAGGAGCGAAAATAATGAGGCAGGGGAGGCAGGTGAGGGGAGCAAGCGTGAGGGACGGAATTGCAATTTCGGAACGAGCAGTCAGGGAAGGCAGCCCTCAGGTGACACTGGAGCTGGTGGGCGAGAGCCCCGTGGGTGTCTGGGGAAGAGCATCCCAGGCCGGGGAAAGAGCCAGTGCAAAGGCCCTGGGGCGAGCTCTTCCCTAGCGGATTGGAGAAAGAGCAAAGAGACCAAACCACTGCAGCTGAGTGAGCAGAGAACACAGAGGGAGACGCGCTCGGAGTTTAAAGGAGAGAGTCAGCGAGCCGATGAGGATTTCGGCTGAGTGCGATGGGGAGCCCTACAAAGAGGGGGTAGGAGTGACACGATCTGACCCACGCGCTGGAACCATCAATCCGGCCACAATGTGGAGAATAGACAGCCGAAGAGGGGCGTGGCCAGGGGAAAAACAGCCCAGTTCCAAAGCGATCACACAGTCGCCAAAAGAGGTGATGGCGGGGTACACCGGAGGGAGAAGGGTAGGGGTGGCGAGAAGGAGTCGGGCTCTGGATGGACGTCGAAGGCAGAGCAGCCGTGATCTGCTGGCGGATGGCGTGTGGAGTGCAGGAAAAGGGGACGAGGCAAGAATGGTCCCAAGGAGGGAAGCGTGTCAGCAGGCAAGGATGGAGCTGGCCGATGGATGCTGCGTCGTCCCCAGGGAGAGAACCGGCCCAGAGTGGGCGCGTCGAACCCTTCCCAGCACCGTGCTCACAGCTTCACTCAGACGTGGGCTTGGAGTTTCTCTGCCATGTCACAAAGCTCGTAATCAAGAATTTACTTCCCATTTATTCTGCCACCGGTACATGAGAATCCCCCTGGTGAATGTTAATAATCGTGTAGCCAGCGTCTTGTATTAGAGATCTGGATGCAGCCAAAACACAGCCCTGTCATTTCTTGATTATCACAGCCCACGTCGATACGGATACGGTTTAGGGGCCAGGAAAGTGTGAAGGGTTGATTTCAGTTTTTCTTGGTTAAATATGAACAGATCTGTAAACACCCGCCCACCTTCAGAATACTGAGGCGCCATATGTGTCAGAGTGGGGGTGTCCCTCAGTGAGCGACGCACACCTTTTCTGGTGGGATCTGCCTCTAGATCAGTGGTTCTCCAAGTGGGCTCCCTGGACGAGCTGCACCTGCATTATCTGGGAAACTGTTCCACGTGCGGATCCTGGGGTCCCACTCCAGACCTACTGAGTCAGAAACTCCAAGAAGAGAGGAGATCAGCAGTCTGGATCTGAACAAATCCTCCAGGTGGTTGTGACGCAC
>NW_011888923.1:1708980-1709437 GCF_000151845.1 Pteropus vampyrus
CCAGTGAACAAAGGGAGTGTGTGTCAAGGGCAGGGAGAGGATTCCCTCACTTTTACTCCATTCCTCAGAGGCCACTCTCTCTGGGCCTGCGTGATAATGCAGGCTCTGGGGAGGAGGAGGAAGGAATGCCTCTGTCAGAGGTGAGAGCGCTCCCTCCTCAGGGGACATTGCGAGTCTGCTCCTGATCGCCAGGTGGGAAGGGAGCATGAACTCAAATAAAAAAGAGACTGCACACATGGAGGGGCCCCCCGGGGCCTGAATAATGATGCTACCTGGAGGCGTAGCCCCCTCTCACTCCTAGCACGGCCCCAGCAGCAGGCTTCGTGGGCATCCAGTGTCAGAGCCAGGATGCTGGGGGCAAGAGAAACACCTGGCTGCAGCATTTCCAGAGACACCCACCCTCAGGCGCCCACCCCACATGCACGCCCTGGGAGCACACATCTCACAGTTTAGATGG
>NW_011888923.1:1710652-1725195 GCF_000151845.1 Pteropus vampyrus
CCTGGAGGCGTAGCCCCCTCTCACTCCTAGCACGGCCCCAGCAGCAGGCTTCGTGGGCATCCAGTGTCAGAGCCAGGATGCTGGGGGCAAGAGAAACACCTGGCTGCAGCATTTCCAGAGACACCCACCCTCAGGCGCCCACCCCACATGCACGCCCTGGGAGCACACATCTCACAGTTTAGATGGAAGGCTCTGGACCAATGGCCAGGCCTGGATTCCTGCCCCTGACCATTTACACCGTGGCACTGGGCAAATCCTATGGCTCCCATGAGCTTGGATTCCCTCATCTGAAAATGTGCATGGTACCTTCCATGACATGTCATGGGTTGTTATGCGTGTCACAGAAAACCTGTCAAAGTTTTTATGAAAATACAGCCTACATTAGCAACGGAAGACACAGCAATTGCTATCTGCTCTTTGTCATTTACAGATCTGTGACAGCTATTTGTCTAGCCAGCCATTTTCATTTTAAATTGTCCTACCCTTGTTTGAACTTGCAGGAATTAAGCAAGCAAGTCCTGAAGACTTCGATGGAAACGTGCAAAAACCATTTTGTCTGTTTGTTTGTTTTTGTTTATTTTTTCTATGCCATTTCCTGGTTTGTGTTGACAAAGCCTATGTAACCCATCATGCTAAACTAATAGGACGAGGCTGCATTCATTCTGGGCTCAGAAAGCAAGGCGGAAGCTCAGACGTCGTACGTGTTAACCAAGAGTAAAAGGTTAGATCGAGCATAGCGCCGCCAACGATATGCTCGTGATTTGCAGGGAGAAATGCTTTATACAAATTCCAAACACTCAACTCCATTCATTTGGCTACCTTTGTTTATTCACTGACCTCCCAGAAACCAACTCTCCCTCTTTCTCTCCCTCTCTCCCTCTCTCCCTCTCTCCCTCTCTCCCTCTCTCTCAGGAAATTGGTGGTGTAATTCTGAGTCCAAAGGCCTGGGAACAGGGGGAGCTGATGGGTTAAATCACGGTCTGGGGGCTGGAGATGACATGAGAGGAGATGAGAAGTCCCAGCAGGAGCAGACAGGCAGGAAGCCAAGAGGCAAATCCTTCCTTCCTCCGCCTTGCGTTCTATCCAGGTCCTCACCGGACTGGATGTTGCCGACCCACACAGGAAAGAGCCACACAGAGTCCACTGATTCGAATGCTAGCCCCACTCAGGAATACCCTATGTGACACTCCCAGCAATAACATTTCATCTGGGCTCTCCATGGCCCAGCCTGGTTGATGCATAAAATGAATCATCATGGTAACCAAACAGTTACATCATGAGTATTCCAAGAAATGTTGTATAAGCGCTAGGGACAACAAGGAACAATTGCTTCCTTGGGAGGATGCTGGGGCAGCTTCACTGGATAGGAGTGACCAAGATGGCCCTTGAAGACCTGATGGGAAGAACTGTCCCGTAGCATTATGGTTGCCTTCTTCAGAAAAATTGCCTCCTTCTTTATTCATTCATTGATCCCACAACTATTCGTGTTTCTATGCCAGCTCAGGCACGCATCCCTGGGAATATGGTGGGAAAACACAGAGACGAGGTCTTATTCTTATAAAGTGGAGGAGATGGACAACAAGAGACAAAACAAAGAAATGGGATGGCGTCCAATGTGATAAGTTCCAAAGTCAACCAAGCAGTGAAATGGGATAGAGAACGCCTTGCTAGGCGCATAGGATGGTGGGCGAAGGTGCTGTTTTATCATTTACTGCTTTATTATTAATACAATCCTACTGGAGCTGTGGGATTATCTGGAGGAAATGCATATCAGGCACTGTACAATGGCCCTGAGGATGGAATGAGCTTGGCTGAAAATGCTGATATGACCACCAGATAGGGAAGGAAGGAGCCACAACGCAAGGGACTTGTTGGCCCTGAAAAGGAGTTTGGATTTTATTATAAACGTAGTAGAAGTCTATTTGTAGGATTTTCAGCAGGGAAGTCATACGATCTAAACTTTTCTAGAGCCGGGACTCAGTTTCTCAATGGTTTCCAACCATTTATTGAACTGAATTGAATTTCATTCACTCCTCCAATATTAGCCATGTGACCTTGGCCAGATCTCACCACCGACATCTCTCCCACGGGGTCTCCTTTGCATTGAGCAGGCAAGAGTCCAGTATTTGCTGCGTGGAGATGTTCACTTGCCTCACCAGATAGGGAAGGAAGGTGGGGGGTGGTTGCTGGGTGTGTTCCAGCGCCAGCATTTGCATGATGAGCCTGTGACCTCAAACTGCTGAAATGGTCACAGAGTTACCCAAGCTTCTCTTAGTGCTTAGTTCCCATTGGATTATTACAGCCCATTTCTCTTCAGAATGACCCGAACCCCTCCCTCACATCTTAGCCACAAAGGGAAAATTAACAGTAACATAAAAAGTTAAGAAGGTGAGAGAATGTTATCACTCTTGTCGACAATAAAATCTGTTGCTGATCTTCAGTTGTGAAGACAGGCACATTTATTATTTAGAGAATACAGATTATTAAATATTAAATACTTGAGCCCGGGACAGTGTGAGGGTAAAACCAGGAGTGTGAACTTGTCAAAATCGTAAAAATGGTAACTCCTTGCAAGGGTGAAGTGCATCTGCATTTATTACCACTTTTATTGTGCTATAAATTAGGAGGGGAAACCTGTGATGTGTCAATTTCAAGTTCCAAGTGATATGCATTATCTTTGGGATGGAATCCGTTTAACTCCACTTCACAAATACTTACTTGCCCACTTGCCTAGAACTATTAACTGTTTTGGCTGGGAAGGTGCTAAAAGATAAGGTTTTTTTCCCCTTATTTACCACATGAGGGAATGGCAAATGAGTAAAACATTTTTTATAAGCTGGCAATTTTTTCGTAGTAGCTCACACATCCGATCTCACGTTTGTCTAAAGGTTTGTGTTGATGAAGGCAAAAATACTTTTTAAAAATTGTAAACGTCACACGTGATGCCGAACATAGTTTTTATATAACTTTTGACATCCTTCAATTTACCCTAATACACGTCTGGCCTAAATTTTTCATGCAAATTTAAAAATTTGAATCACTGCCATTTGCTTCATAATATGAAGCGACACACCACAAGATCTGTCAGAATCTGAGCATCCACTTGACTTGCCCCTAAAGATCACAGATGTAAAGCTTGATTTCATGATTTACCGTTTATAATAAAATGATTTTCCCTCTTCTTACAAAGAAGATTTGCACATCCAATTTGTTTCGCCCTTTTAAAAAATGTGTCGAATTTAACAAAAAATTTCCAGTGAAGCACCTGATTTAAATACAAATCCTGCCCCCTAAAGTAGGTGGCCTTTTGCTTCATAAGTGCTCAGCAGGGGTTACGCATTGAATTATTTCATCCAAAACTTACTGATAGGCTTACCAATATTTGGATTAATTTTAATGCTAAAGAAGTAAATTGTTAGCATTTCCATTTGAAAAGGAAAGGAAACCTATGACTTAATTTTTTAACAACTTTAACCTTGATTATCCTTTTTTCTGACTGAATGCTATACAATGATATTAAATTCAAAAGTTAATCTAGCCTGCAGGATGGATAATTAGTCAAAACCAGAGAAAAGTCACAAGAAATTAACAATGAAATCAATTCCTTGATTTTGTGTCACGCCTCTTTCTCCTGGGCATTTTGAGGCAGATTTTCAATAGACACTCATTGCTTTCTTCTAAATTCTGCTGAGGTTATATTCTCGAATGATCCAGACTTTTCTCCTGAGTGAAACGAAAAAACTTAGGTAAAGCAAAGTTCCATGATGACGGGAAGAAAAAACAGAAGAAGAAATGATTCAGAAAGAGACTAACTAGGGAGGGGAGACGAGCCAGAGCTCAAAGGAGCCGAGGAGACCAGGCCCAGGAGACAGCCAGAGCTGAGTAGTTAGTGATGGAGCAGGGAAAACTGCTTTCAAAAGCTTCTGGAAATCTAGCAGGAAAATGTCCAGATTGGAGCAGGAAAGCAGAGAACTCCAGGAAGAAAATTCCTGATGGAAATAGGTGGAATAATTGAGCTCTTGAAAAAGAATTGAGAATAAGATTAAGGTGAGTCACACATACAAAAATAAATAAATAAGAAGAAAAGAGATAGGCCGAGAATTATCCTCTGAGCAGCAGGAGAAGGCACAGCATGCACTGTGAGTGACCAACACAGCAGAGATTAATCCAGGAATATGTGGTTTCATAAAATTATAGAATATTTTAGTGAAAATACAGTTTCATTTCTTCAGAATTTATGAAGCAGTTCACATAAACCTAAAAACCCCAATAGTCTTCTAAGTTGAGATTCATGAGGAACTACTTTAAAGGACAGATAAAACTGATCTTCTGGTCAAGATGGCACAAAAGGTAAATGATATGCTCACCTCCTCTCACGACCACATCAAAATTACAACTAAACCACAGAAGAACCATCATTGGGAGCCACCTGAGGTCTGGCTAAACAGAAGTGCTTCAACTGAGGACACACAGAAAAAGCCACCTCGAGACTAGTAGGAGGAGCAGAGACGGGGAACAGCTGAGTGTGGCGATTGAGAATCGAGAGGGATGTCTCAGCTCCAGAGGTCCCCCCAGGGAAGCGAGGGGTCCCGGCCCCACACTCCTTAGCCCAGGGTTCCAGTGCTGGGAAGAGAAGTCCCCACAACCTCTGGCTGTGAAAACCAGCGGAGATTATGGCTGAGTGACAGGAGGGCTGTGGGAGTCGCCGATGTTCCTCTTAAAGGGCCCGCGCACAGACTTACTCGGTGACAGACTCGCTCACTCTGAGCTCCAGCGCCGGGGCAGCAGCTCAAAAGGCACCAGAGACACACGGGGAGGAACTAAGGTGTCTGGCTTCAGGTTGAGGGCTGGAGGGGTGGCTTTCTCCCAGATGGAAGTGCTGGCAGAAGCCATTGTTCCTTCATTGAGCCACTTCCCACTCCCAATGCACAGACCCAGGTGGGCACCACATCTGAGTCTCCATCCACCTGACTGACACCAATTGCCCTGCCCAAGTGATTCCCTGAGACTCTGTGCCTTCCAATGTGTGGGCCCACCTGAGTTGCCTCCAATGGCTTTTCCATACAAATGACCTGTCTTGGCTCATGCTATGAACTTTCCGAAAATCTCTCAAAGCTTCACAAGACCCAGACAAGCAGCACCTAGCCTCAGCATGCCCCGTGCCTCTGCCGAGAAGCCCCAAGCCCGGCTCTAGAGGCAGCCAGCCTCAGTTTTTGGTTTGGCCTCTTGAGGCATCTCTAAGCCCAGCACTGGTGGTGGCCATCTGCAGATTGCTTGGTGACTCTTGCCAGGTGGCACCAGGCAGTGTGCAGGCTAAACTTGACCTGCAGCAGGGCCTCTCCCAAGAGGCTCTGGGACCAGCACGCCTGGTGGCCAGCTTCAACCCAAACTGGAGCACCAGTCAAGATTGCATCTGAGGACAACATACCCAAAGGGCAGACTGGGAAGGCACCAGAGCCTTGCAAAGTGAATCCTGCTCCATAGCATCAGCCCCTCACCAGCCTGTCCTCACAACCAATCCCTCCCACTGATGTACAAGTAGTAACTAAGGCTCAGCTACACCAGGAGGGTACACACAACCCATACAAGGGACACACCCGGAAGACCTGGCTCAGGTAACCAGGGAAGACTGTGCCACTGGGCCCCACAGAACACCTACTACATTAGGCAACTCTACTAAGACTGGGAAACTTAGGAGCCCTACCTACTACGTAGGAAACAGACACAGGGAGACAACCAAAATGGGGAGACAAAGAAATATGTCCCACGTGAAAAACAGAACAAAGATCCAGAAAAAGAACTAAACAAAATGGAGACAAACAATCAACCAGATGCAGAATTCAAAACACTGGTTATAAGGATACTCAGTGAACTGAGGGGAAGAGTAGATGAACTCAGTGAGAACTTTAACAGAGAGATAGAAAACATAAAAAAGAACCAGAAATGAAGAATACAGTAACTGAAATGAAGAAAACATTAGAGGGAATCAATAGTATATTAGAAAAAGCAGAGGATCGAATCAGTGATTTAGAAGATAAGGTAGCAGAAAACACCCAATCAGATCAGCAAGAAGAAAAAAGAATCTAAAAGAATGAGAATAGTTTAGGGGGCCTCTGGTACAATGTCAAGTGTACCAACATTCACATCATAAGGGTACCAGACAGAGAAGAAAGAGAGAAAGAATTGAAAACTTATTTAAAGAAATAATGACAGAAAACTTCCTTAACCTGGTAAAGAAAATAGACATACAAGTCCAGGAAGCAAAGAGAGTCCCAAAGCAGATGAACCTAAAGAGGCCCAGAACAAGACACATCATAATTAAAATGCCAAAGTTTAAAGACAAAGAATCTTAAAAGCAGCAAGAGAAAAGCAGTTAGTTAGCTACAAGGGAGCTCCCATAAGATTGTCAGTTGATTTCTCAACAAAAACTTTGCAGGCCAGAAGGGACTGGCATGAAATAGTCAAAATGATGAAAAGCAAAGACCTACAACCAAGATTACTTTACCCAGCAAAGCTATCATTTAGAATTGAAGGACAGATGAAAAGCTTCCCAGACAAGAAAAAGCTACATCACCAAACCAGTATTACAAGAAATATTAGAGGGACTTCTTTAAGAAGAAGAGAAGAAGAAAAACAAAAACTATGAATAAAAAAACGGCAATAATTACATATCTATCAACAATTATTTCAAATGAAAAAGGGCTAAATGCTCCATTCAAAAGATAAGATGGCTGAATGGATAAGAAAACAAGACCTTTACATACGATGCCTATAAGAGACTCACTTCAGATCAAAAGACACACAGAGACAGAAAGTACAGGGATGGAAAAAAAATATTTCATGGAAATGAAAATGAAAAAAAAAAAAATCTAGGGTAACACTACTTAAACCAGACAAAGGCTATAGAAAGAGACAAAGAAGAACCCAGTAATCCCACTCTGGGTATTTATCCAAAGAAACGCAAAACACTACTTTGAGGGGACATGTACATCCATATGTTCACTACAGCGTTATTTACGATAGCCAAGATATGGAGGCATCCTTGATGTCCATCAATGGATGAATGAATAGAGGTAGTACGTGTATAAATGGAATATTACTCAGCCATAAAAAAAAAATTTAATGAAATCTTGTCATCTGTAACAACATGAATGAACCTAGGGAGTTTTGTGCTGAGTGGAGTAAATCAGACGGAGAAAGACAAATGCCGTAGGATTTCACTTACACGTGGACTCTAAAGAGCAAAACAAACAAGACAGAAACAAACTCACAGATACAGAGAACATTTTGAGGGTTGCCACATGGGTGGGAGGTTGGGGGCTGAAAAAGGGGACAGGATTAAGAAATACAAATTGGTAGTTACAAAATAGTTGCGGAGATGTAAGGTTTAGCATAAGAATATAATCAATAATATCATGATAACTGTGTATGGTGTCAGATGGGTTCTAGATACATCAGGGTGATCATAAGTTATAATGTCTAATCATTATGTTGTACACCTGAAACTATAATATCGTATGCCAACTATGATTGACAAAAATTATTTTAAAAAAAGAAGAAAGGCAGTCAGACCCTCTAGGACAAACTACGAAAAATGGTCTAAAAATGAAACAAACAAAATGTGTCTAATCTTAAGCTATCAACAAACTATAATAATTTTTTTTTTTACATTTGAAAAAAATAACACATTTCACTCTTGGGCTAGGCATGGGACACTCCTGAGGATATCTTTATAATGTTAAGCCATTCATTGATTTTAACTTTTCAATTTACACTGCAAATATAACACCCAAGACTCAGTTGTGTTGTCAGGACAGAATACAGATGTTACTAAACTTGAAATCGTGAAAGTGTAAATAATAGATATTATCACAGGGAAGGAGGGAAGAAAATATGGGGTGTGTATACCTTTATCTGAACGAGTGGGGGGTCAAATGAAATTGTGGATGATCGATGTACAAGAAATCAAAAGATAAGTCCATTATTTAAAGTTAGAAAAATGACTGATGAATTCAAAATAATATAAATATCAAAAAATTAGGGGAAGAGGGAAAACTCAATAAGGGACTCAAAAAGAAATAGATACTACGAATAGATCTATAACAAGAGACTGAATTAGTAATTGAACCCTCCCTGTCCCCCGCCACACACACATACGCACACAAAAGCCCAGGACTAGATAGCTTCCCTGGTGAATTCTATCAAATGTTAAAGAAAAATTAATACCAATCCTTCACAAATTCTTCCCAAAAAAATAAAACAAGAGGGAATACTCCCCAACTCATTCTAAAACATCACCCCCCCAAAAAAAATCACATACCAATATCTTTTTTAAACATAAATGTGAAAATCCTCAGCAAAATACTAGCAAATCTACTCCAGCAACATATAAAAAGGATTATATGACTAAGTGGGATTTATGCCAGGAGTGCAATGTTGATTTAACATATGACAAATCGATGTATTAGTAGAATAAAGGACAAAAACTACATAATCATCTCAGTAGACACAGAGAAAGCCTTTGACAAAAATCCAACACTCTTACGTTAAGAGCACCTAACAAACTAGGAACGGAGGGGAACTTCTTCAGCCTGATAGAGGCGTCTATGGAAAGCCCACCCTGGTAAGACTGAAGACTCTCCCCTAAGACTGGGAATAAGACCACTCTCACCACTGCTATTCGATATCGTAGTGGAAATTCTAGCCAAGGCAAACAGGAAAGAAAAAAAAAAAAGTCATCTGGATTGGAAAAAAGGAAGTAATACCATTTTTTATGTATTCACAGATGACATGATCTTCGGAAATCCTAAGAAATATACACATACGCACATGCACATGCACTGTTAGAACTAATAAACGAATCCAACAGGCTGAAGGACACAAAATCAATGTATAAAAAGCAATTCTATTTTTATACCCTGGCAATGAACAATATAAAAATGAAATTAAGAAAACAATTTAAGACAACCTTACAAACTGAAAACTATAAAACATTATTGGAAGAAATTTAAAAAGACTTAAATAAACGGAATCCATGTTCACTGGCTAGAAGACTTGATATTATTTAGATGGCAACTCCCCAAACTGGTCCGCAGATTCCACATAATCCCTATTAGAGACCAAAGTATAAAAGCTAAAACTATAAAAATCTATTAAAAAAAAGAAAACATCAGAGTTAATCTTCGTGACCTTAGTTTAGGCAATGGCTTCTTAGGTATAATATCCAAAGCATAAGCAACAAAAGAAAATTAGGTTAATTGGACTTTGTCAAAATCTAAAACTTGTGTTTCAAAGGACAACATCAAGAAAGTGAAATGACAACCCACGGAAAATATTTGGGAGAAAATATTTGCGAAGCGTATATCCGATAAGGATCTAGTGTCTAGAATATATAAAGAACTCTTATACCTCAACAATAAACAAGCCACCCAACTGAAAAAGACGAAGGACTTATATAGACATTTCTCCAAAGAAGATGTATAAATGACCCATAAGCTCATGAAAAGATGCTCAAAACTTATAGTCATTAGGGAAAAGCAAGTCAAAACCACGATCAGAAACCACTTTGCACCCACTAGGACGGCTGTAAGAAAAAAAACTGACGAATAGCAAATATTGGTGATGATGTAGAAAAATCAGTACTTGCCAGAGGTTGAGAGGAGGGAAGACTGAGAGTTCCCTGCCAATGGAAGTGGGGTTTCTTTTTGCCGGGTGGGGTGAGACGAAAATGTTCTGGATTCAGAGATTGGTGCACAGTGAACTTAGACGTGACTGCACAATCTGTGGATATACTAAAAAAAAAACCAAAACACTGAATTGTACACTTTAACAGTGTAAATTTACAGTATGTGCATTCTAGCTCCATAAAACAGTTATAAAAATGAAGGAGAAAACCGGATATTGACCTTAAAAACACAGAAGAGTCAGGTGTTTTACCAGCAAAATGGGTTTATTCGGAAATAACAGAGGAATTACAGTTTGGGACAAGCAAAGCTGTAGCAAACCAGAAGAACGGAGGAGAGGGGCTTGCTTTTCTAGGGACCAAAGAGGACCGACAAAAGAAGAGGTGTTTGGCTGGGCAGCCCTTCCTACGCCGCGGTTCGTCCTCCCGTTCGTGGGGGTCTGCGTGAGTGCGCCCCCTTCAGGGCGTCCTCGCTCCATTTTAAACGAGGTTTCCTTCCTTTTCAACAAGGGCAAAGAGGGAGGGGTGGGGTAGGCGAGCTAAACCCTTATCTTTCTACTTAAGAGTCAAAAGCTAGTGCCCACAATCGATAAACCGAGCGATGGAGGTGTGATCGCAGCGGCAGAGGAAGCTCCAGAAGAATTAAAGCCAGGAACAGAGCGAGTGGCTCTTAGGAGAGGACATGAGCGAGAATGTCACTCTACACCGTCGTCTCTTTTCTACTTTCTGTTACTCCGTGTGCCTGTGTGTTACTTTCACATCAAGTTAAAAAAAAAAATTTTTTTCTTAAAAATGCAAGCATTTAAAAAAAAAAAAAAAACTCCTAAAGATCGAAGCCAGGAGAAGGGAAGCTTTGGAAGGGACCCGTGAGCCACCGGGGTGGCGCTTCTGGACCAAGCTTCTTCCAGGAAGCTGTCCTCGCTCTGAAATCTTGTCTCAGCCCCACGCCTGCAGCTCGCTGCTGCGGCTGCTGCTGCTGCTTGCTGCCTCCTGCTGCAGCCAGATGACCCTGTCTGGGCTGGAGCAAGGATAATGACTGATAGAGATTTTTGCCAACCAGCTGAGAGCTCAAAAAATGACTCTGTCAGAAAAGGAATAGTGAAAAGAATTAACCGTAAAATTAATTAAATGTCATGCACTCAAAATCACGGCAAGATTGGACCAAGAACACTGGCTGTGGCTTGAACAGGCAAATATCCCTAATTCCACTTTCACATAGATCCCTAATGTCCCCCCAGAGTGTGCCAAGAAAGTCAGGTTCACGTTGTCTTCAGCGGTCTCTGTGGCTTTTAATTCCAAATCACTCTTGCTCTGGGTTGAATCTTGTTTAGCTAACACCCAGCTCAGAGACCTCTCCGTTTGATCCAACACTCAGAAAAAAATGTTTCAAAGAAAGAAAGAAACGGTGTGTAAGGTAATTTTGTCCCAGATCTTTCCCTTCAAGTCATGAACATAATAGATTTGACTTTTTACACGGTGTGCCCCCCTAAGAAGCATAAAAGAAAGGTTACACTGGCAGGCGGCTAGAAAAGGGTTTAATTAATCCCAAAGTGTGCGCTTCATTTGGAAAGTGCATCACAAAAGAATCCTGTGTTTACTGAACTACATCCTTAGGGCCGTTATCCCTCCACCAACAGCGAGATTTTTCATCCCTTGTGGTCTGGAAGGTACTGCCGTTAAAAATAAGATCCACACAGGGCACCAGAGCTGAAGATGCTGAGGATGCAGGCACTTTCCCTTTGGCAGATGTAATTGGCATCTTGGCATTTGTGGAAAGATGTCTAAGCTCTAATCCTGTAGACTTCACTCTCTCGGAGTGACGGTGCCCAGGTGGCTCTCCCCAGATCATGCCCATGAAGGAGCCCGAGCCAAGAGTGGTCCACACGAGGCACGCTCCCAGCGTGCGATCCCCCTTTTTGAAGCAGACGCTGCCCTACCTTAGCAGACGTGGGCCAGGACTAATCAGAAATGACTTGCCTAAAGCAAAAACATGGAGCTGCGCTTTCATTTAGCATGACTGTTATCAATCAGATGAGTGATTTTTTTAAAAACGCTGAGGGCGCTCAACGTGGACGAAGCTTGAAAACATTATACTAAGTGAAAATGGACTGTCACAGAAGGGCAAATACTGTATGAGTCCGCTTCTGTGAGGGACCTAAAGGAGTCAAATTCATAGAGACAGAAAGAAGGAGGGTAGGTGCCAGGGGCTGGGGACACGAGGGCGTGGGGTTGGTGTTCCATGGGACAGAGTTTCAGTTTGGGAAGATGAAAAAGTTCCGGAAATGGATGGTGGTGACGATTACACAACAATGTGAATATACTTAATGCTACCAAACGGTGCACATAAAAATGGTTAAAATGGGAAATTTTGTAATATATATTTTACTACCGTTTTTAAATTTAATTTTTAAAAAAAGCTTAGGGCTTATTTTATTGAAAAAGGACACAGTCTTGTGCTTCGCTGTAGGTGTTAGCATAATGCTGAATTCAGAGATGGCTTAGCGGCCCAGGGCGGAGGCCCCTGGGTAGGCATCTGAGGGCAAACCTGGACCCTTCTGGAGACTGGGAGGCAGGGAACTTGCCCCGCTTGTGAGTAATGACTGTGGTTTTTTGGCAAACATAAAGGAGGAAGGAACTAAAAATACTTATTGGCTACTCTGCCAAAACTCCACAGCGCTCAGAACGTACCAAGCCAACATGTTGAAGCACTTTCAGAGTGAGAAGGATCGGACTAGACACCAAGGTCAAAGTCATCTCACGCCTTCCGGTTGCCTGTGGGTGATGCGCAGGAAGAGGGACCAGGCGTCCAGCGCTGCCCCAAACAGCTGTCAGCCGCCGGCCAGGAGAGAGGGGCAGCAGGAGGAACTGGCAGGGTCCCCGGATGCGCGGGCCACGCCCCCGCCGCCCCCGCGCAGCTGCCGGGTTCGCGGAGCACTGCCAGGCGGTGCCCTTTCCGCTGCCAGCTCGCAGAAGCTGAGAAAGAGCAACATAGCTGTTTTCCTCCTGCTTCTCCCAAGGTGCGGGAGTGGAAGCCCCAGACCCCTGCGGAGGGGTGGGAGAGGAGAGCAGGTGTGTGAAAGCAGCCCGGGGGGTCCCGCACACCTGGCTGCTCAAACGTAACGCCAGGGGAGCTGGCCGGAGGGCAGGTTTAATTCAGCCCGTCTGGGCGGAACCAGAGACTCCACGTCCAACAAGGTCCCAGGTATCCGCCGCTGCTGGCTTTGGGACCTGGAACGAAACTAACTCCACCAGGCCAGACAAACGCAGAGGGATGGGGGTCGCCGGTGAGGCTAACGGCAGCCGGCTACTCCGTGAGGTTTGGAGGGTGGAGAACGTTCTCGGAATCTGGGCCTTGCAGCCAGGTTGGCATTGGAGGCGGCGGCCCATGAGTCTGTGTCTCTGTGTCCACCACATGAGAGAATTTTACTCAGCGCGGGCACTGCCCAGGCCCCCTTGTGGGTTTGGGAGGTGCAGGCATTGCAAAAAGGGTACACACTGGCCCAAAAGGGTAAGCTGGGGATTCTGACACCCCAAGGTTCAGGTGTCAGGGGTTTGACATCAGCCATGTGACCCTAGGAGAGGTTTCCTTATTCGTAAAGTGAGGCTAATAACAGTACCTTTTCATGGTGGACAGAATAATGAACCCCAAAGAGGGACATATCCCCAGAACCTGAGACTAGGTGAGCTTACATGGCAAAAGGGCCTTCGCAGATGTGACTAAATGAAAAATCTTGAGTTAGGAAGATTGGCCTGGGTTATCTGGGTGACAAGTCTTTATAAGAAGGAGACAAGAGGACGAGGGTCAAACAAGGAGACGTGATGATGAGAGCAGAGGTCAGAGAGAGAGCTTTGAAGACGTCATGCTCCCAGCTTAGAAGATGGAGGAAGAGTCAACCAGCCGAGGGATGCAGGTGCCTCTAGAAGCCGGAAAGGCAAGAAACAGATTCTTCCCCGGAGCTTCCAGAAGGAACGCAAGTCCGCACATGCCTCGATTTTAACCCTGTCTGATCCATTTCCTCCTGAACCGTAAGGTAATAAACCTGTGTTGTTTTAAGCCTCGAAATTCGTGGTGATTTGTTACAGCGGTCATAGGAAGCAAGTGTGCTTTCCCACAGGACAGTCGCAAAGACTGATGAAGCAATGTCTAAGCTCGGCTGCCAGGACAGTACCTGGCACTCGGTAAGTTGCAGCTGTTAGCAGGGTTCACAGCAGAGACATACTTGCTCTGTTAGCACAGTGGCAGCCTGGTCAGGTGGCAGTATCCCCCTCACCCTGCACCAGGAGCTCTGGAGGTCTCTGAGACCAACAGTCATCACTAAATGATGACCGGGGACTTCCTGTTTCCAATACTTCTAATGACTGGGGTCAGACAAGCTCGCAGGGGGCAGGGGGTCCCCGCGAATGAAAAAGGGGCTACGTAATAAACCTGACAAGCCCAGGGGGCCACCTGGAAGGCATGACAAGGTCAGTGACCAAAAGTAACCCTCGGGATGGTCTGATCATAAATTCCTAATTGGGCTAGTAGCTTCCTTAGCTGAAGTCAATCTTAGTAGCTTCCCAAGCCCGTAGCTTCCTTAGCCGAGGTCAATCTTTACCTTAAGCGAGTCCATCCATCGTTCTTATGCATCTATGCATCTAGGATAACATACCTTTGAGGTGTCAGAGCAGTTTTCCTTCTGCACCCCCCTCTCCGCCCCTTCCCCCCCCCCTGCAAAGACACAGCCTCCGGCACCAGAGACGAAACCACCAGAACAGATCACAGAACCCCTCGTTCTGGTCTTGTTGCCCACGTACCATCTACATGACCTACGATTGTTGAATGTCAACTAATCTACCACCAATAAATTTCATGTACCTCCCT
>NW_011888923.1:1726383-1726913 GCF_000151845.1 Pteropus vampyrus
TGGAAAAGAATCTTCTATGAGCGATGATTCCCCACCTCTCTCTCCATATTCCCATGAGAGTCACGGGGATCCACGCGGGTTATTGGGGGTCAGGGAGCAGACAGTGGATTGTGTGAACGGGAGGTTTCCCAGCAGGAAGGCCAGTGACGCTAGACATAGGAGGTCCACACAGTATCTTTTGTCCCTGTGGAGAGCGACAAGAGGCTTAGAGATAATAACAAACCGTGCTTCGTATGGTGCTTTACAGTTTACGACTCCTTTTCTTTACGTTACATCGCCTGCCCTGGATTGGCTGGATGATTCGTGAGGCCGGCGCAAGATAAAAATGCAGACTAAAATTGTTTAGGAATTGCAAGATGGCAACGGCAGAGCATTAAGCCAAGCGCAGAGCCCTGCGTGGCCGCCTGGGTCGCCAGCCTGTGAAGCTGGCCCTGTTCCCACCGATATTAAGAATCGACCATTTGAAGCATAGAAACTCCTATCGCCCCCCATGCTCAAAGACTCCCCCCACCTTCCCTCCAACCTCCTAC
>NW_011888923.1:1728132-1739021 GCF_000151845.1 Pteropus vampyrus
CGCTCCTGTTCCCGCCCCCTTGCTGCCGGAATCCCTGTCTGCACTCCCGGCCCCTTGCCTGGGATAGCCCTTCCCCCACCCCTATTCCTGGAGTGGTATTTTTCCCCCCTATAGCCAGAAGAGCCATGTCTCAACCATCCAAGAGATCTTAGATTTAACTGCGCTCTTCAGCTGAGTAAGAGGAGAGAAATACAGGAAAATAGCCATTCATCTGTTCAATACATGTTGAGAATTCTGTGCCCTGAGCCACTCGACCAGGCTCTGGGGATGAGAAAGTAAACTGCGGTCCCTCTCCAGGACTTCGTGGGCAGGGTTACGGGGAAGGCAGAAGAAAGACAGACAGGTGCACAAGTCATTATGCTGTGATGTGATGAGTACGAATAGGGAGAGGAGGGAAATGATCGAAAGGGTCCCCAAAACTCAGCCGCCTCAGAGGGAAGCGTCTCCAACACTTAAACCGTATCCGAAATTTTTGCTCGGAGTGAAGATAAGATGGAAATGTTTGATAATAAACAAACATATGGCGAATTTGTTTCAGCTCCCCTCCCAACTGTTTCCCCTGGATCCATAATCCTTCTACTCGCATGAAAAAGAATTAAAAACAAACAAACAAGGTTTATCCTGAGAGCTTTGCACAGATTAGTCCTTACAGTGGGTGAAGCCCACAAATGTACAGCTCGTAGTTACCGAGAACTGTGATAACCAAAGCCATATCCATGGTAACTGATCAGAAACATAGGAAATCTATGGCACAGGAATCTCCGATGAAACAGAGTAATCGGAGTGCATGATACTGACTTATGAATCTAGTTATGGAATTTTATGAGAAAAAGAATTATACCTTCAGAGAGAAGGAAGGGGTTCACGTCTCTATACAACATCCATCTGCGTCAGAATAAATAACCTCACCTTGACTCCAAGGGAATTGCCTTTGTTTTGAAAATACTCAGGAATCTGAGACTCAAAAGCTCTGTGTGTGTGTGTGTGTGTGTGTGTGTGTGTGTTGGCGGGTGGGGGAAAGCAGAGAACCAGGAAGAACGTGGGGAAGATTTAGCTTCCCTTTCCCAATTTGATCACCCTATGGGCATTTGAGAAATCTAACGTAGGTTCACAGATGGACATTTGATATCAAAAGGCTCAATTGAAAAAGCCTTCAGTCTGGCCAAGCTTCTGAAGCAAAAAGGTCCAAGGAAATTCTCTCCAAGCCTTGGGGAAGGACCTTAGCTGAATTCTCAGGGGATGTCATCACAGAGTCCCCTCCTTGCCTCATTGAGTCCGTGCTAACATACAAGATACGCTGTTTATTTCTGAGCACTGCAGAAATCATAAAGACTGAAATTTAATTTTTATATCACAATAGAGAAGAGTGAGCCTGAGAAATTGGCCCTAAGGTCAGCGGAAGGGAACCCGAGATGGATTTCTTCCTGAGATCATCGTTCGGCAAACTCCTGGCCAGATGTGCCCTGGCAAACGTCCACATCTGTATCAGAGACTCCAGAATGCCACCCTCCCATACTTAGAAAACAGATTGATAACGTGACAAGCCGCGATTGCATTAACAGCATACCAGCCGCCTGTCTGATGAATTGGAGTGGGCAGTAGTATATGGAAGTTACATTTTCAGAGTCGATGAGTTTTGATAATTGAGTTTATCCCTCGCAATGAGTACAGTTCTAGGAAATCTAGATAAAAGCGTTACGGGCTTCGTTTGCTTAAGTGTTTCCTGAGCAAGGACCATTAGCTTCATATGACTTTCTTTGGACATTTTGTTGTCATTACGTCCTGGATAGGATTTTCAGCGGCACTCTCCAGGATCATGTCCACCCTCCACAGAACCCTTCCTCAAATAATATATGGAAAAACAAAGCAATCGCACGGGAAAAGTCAGGCGGCTCTGTGTGGCGGATCGCCAGGAGGGGCTGAGACGTCTCCCCGTTGTCATCGCCCATCACACACAGTGGCTCTTGGGGAAAAGCACAGTTTGAAAACCATTGCGTGATCCACAGCAAACTTCCGTGTCTCTGTCCCACTTAGTACACTGTCGCTGGAGCTTCAGGGAAGGCTTGGACTTGGGTGGGCCTCGGTTCGGGTCTGCATGGGTGGAGGAGGAGATGAGAGCTGTCCAGGAAGAGAATGAGCCAAGGGCCAAGGGGCAGGGCCGGGAAGGACCGTGGGGTGGGAGGAGCCTGGGAGTGGACCAGAGGGGTGGACAGAGGGCTCCGATGTCGAAGGAAGAAGACAGACTGGGAACGTGGGGTGGGACGAGGACATAGAGAGTCTTGAATATCAAGCTGAGAAATTTGGCCTTTGTCTTATGTCACTGGGCTCCACGACTAGTGATTATATTGGTTCGCTAAGGCCGCCAAAACAAAGCACCACATACTTGTGGGTTAAACAACAGAAATTTATTTCCCCACGGTTCTGGAAGTTAGAAGTCCAAGATCAAGGACACCAGTCACAGTGGATTAGGACCCACCCTAGTGACCTCATTTTTAACATAATCACCTCTTTCAAGACCCTGTCTCCAAAAACAGTCACGCTCTTAGGTACTGGGGGTTAGGACTTCAACATACAAATTTTGGGGGGGTGCACATTTCAGCCTATAACACTGAGATTTATATTTGTCTTATACATATATTAAAATATATAGATGCTTTTTAAAAAACCATCTGGCAATAGTGCAAAATAAATTGATTGGCTCCAGGCAGAGTGCAGAAGTGAAGAGCCTGAGACTCGAGTGAAGCACCACGAAGACGTGGAACAAAGGCCGGGCCGCAGACGATAAGGGTGTTTATAAGTAAATGCCAGTTGGGGTGGTGCAATCCATGAGTCCCCAGGGACAAGAGAGAAGCCTGTGCAGAGGGCGGGAAGTGTGGCGGGGGGCGTGTGGAGGGGCGCCTGCAAGGATGGGTAGGTTCGGGACAGGAGAAACGGGGGGAGACCTGTGTGAATAAAGAGGGGGAAGCGGAACCACGAGGACAGGCGTTGCAGATGCCGCTGCAGTTTGCAGACCTCTGTGTGCAAGGCCCGGGTGAGACTGCATCGCTGGGGACTTCGCCGCCGAAAATTCACGCGTTTAGGAAGCTGCTTCTCAGGGCACGATGTTCACATATGAAGATCTTTGCCCTTGTATCGTCGTTGATCCTGAAGAAACATCCAGGGGTAACTCTGAGAACCCCACGCTCAGGAAAAATCCTTCCTTCCTTCCGCGATGCGGTGGTTTGCATTTCTGCTCTGTTGGGATACACCAGACAATCTCTTGCTGCCTCCAATGCCCTACTAGGCACTTGCTAACACGAGCCCCCACCGGGGAGCAAGGGAGGAGCACGTCGTCTGAGCAAGTCTCAGGACACCTGACATCCACCATCATGTGTGTGTTTCAGCGGCACGGCTTTAAAAAATTTACAGGCAAGTCCCAGTAACAATCCAGACTCCAGAGGACAGCGAGAAAATGTAGAGAAGCCAAAGATAAAGATACTGGCACATGCCAAAAAAAAAAAAAAGGGTCAATTCACTTCCACAAATTACAAAGGAAATTCCCAGAGGAATGGGCAGATTTTTAGAAGAGAAAAAGAGATTCTATTTTATGGGAAGAGATACAATAACCATTCTCTTCCCATAAAGCGAGTGATGGAAGATTGTCTCCGCTCCATAGATACACGCTGCACATTTTCGGGGGTGATACTAACAAGAAATCAATAGGGTCTTTTATACGTGAAAAGACGTTATCTCTCTGGAAACTCACCACGACTGCTCAGGCTCCAGGATATCGTCACGGAAACCTGCCACTCGCCATTAATCTCAGTCCGGAGGCGGTAAGTAGCCTTTAAATCCAGACCTTTGTTTATTTTTAAATTATCCTTTTTTTTTTTTTTTTTTTTTTTTTAGAAAACATCACATTCAAGGCTTCACCCTTCATTAGAGCCAAAGAGCCTTCTGATAACGCTCCGTGACCTGTGTCTCTGCCGTGAGCCAGATGCTGGCCAGAAAGTCCCCCTCCTGCCCGCATCCATGCCCGGAGAACGTCGCATCATTAGCCACCGAAAGCTTTAACGGGGCGTAATTGGGCAGCTCTGACAGGCTCAGCAGGATTTATGGCATCTCCTGGTTGTTGCCTCCATTGATCTGAAATAGAACCAAAGTTAATATTAGCAAAAAAACACTTTGTGCTGGGGTAATTTTCCCATGAAAGGCTTTGGCGACGAGTGGCTTCGAACATCTATTATCCAAGCGCTCTCGGCCAATGGCGGGTCACAGGTTTGAGAACATCCAAAACCCTAAATCTCCTTGTCTCTCCCACCACGTGAGCATCCTGGGACGATCTCTCGCTCTCCTAAGGAACTAATTGAATCGTCGCAGAGCACAGACCCCATCCGGATCAGCACGGGCTCTGCCCTTGGATTCGTGTCCTAGGGCCCTAACCAAGTACCCAGACCAGGTGATTTAAACCAGCCTCACAGTCTGGAGGCTGGAACTCTGAAATCCAGATGTCCCAGGGCCAGGCACCCTCCGAGGACTCCAGTGGAAGGTCCTTCCTGCCTGTCCAAGCTTCAGTGGCTGCTTCGGTTCCCTGGCTTGTAGCTGTTATCACTCCCGTCACATGGCCACCTTCGTCCTGTGTCTTTGTGTGGTCTTTTTGTGCATCTCCACATCCAGATGTCCCCTTTTCATAAGGACACCGGTCACGTTGGAGTAGGGCATACCCTAGGGACTTCATTTTAACTTAACCTCTGCAAAGTCCTTATTCCAAATAAGGTCACACATTGTGAGGTGCTGGAGATCAGGGCTTAATATGTCTTTTTTTTTGGAAAACACAATTCAACCTAAAACAATCCTCAAGGAACTTAGCTCCTATTAAAAGCAGACCAGATGACTCCTAGCATGACTGAGTTAAATCAGGGGTTCTCCACCTCAGTACCACTGACACTTTGTCCGGATAATTCCTTGTCATGGGGAGCTGTCCTGTGCATTGTAGGGTCGTCAGCAAGATCTCTGGCCTCCGCCCACCAGAGATGCCAGTACGCACGCCGACCCCCACCCCACCCCCCGCTCCGTTCACAACCAAAAATGTCTCCAGATATTGCCAAATGCCCCCCGAGGGCATTGAGAACCAATGGCTTAAATGAAATATTGGTCAAACTGGCAAAGGCGCTTCAAGTAGGTTGAACACATATAAAGAGATTAGGGCGGTTAGACACCCACCAGAGAAGGTTTCCTAAAAGAGACAGATCCTGAGCAGCTCCCTAAACGTCAGGATTCCATCATTAGTTTAACAATATTGATTATGTGCCAAGTCTATGTTGAGTGCTGATCTGGACACTGTGGGAAAAACATAAAACAAGAGAGATTTTAAAACCTCGGCCTTAAACATCACACATTTTCCTGGGGAAGACCGCAAATAAACAAGGAAAATAAAATATGCGTTAGACAGTGATACACGTGAATGTGGAAAACTAAAGCAAGCAAGGAGACTAGGAAGGGTTGGGGGTGCTGGGAAGGGCTCCCTGAGATATGGGCGCACTCCTAAGCAGGCGGGGAACCATGCAGATGTGGGGGGAAGCGCGTTGCAGGCAGAGAGAACGGCGAGGGGAAAGGTGCTGAGGCAGGGACGTCCTGGGGGTGTCCGAGCAGGAGGGGAGACCTATGCAGCTGGGACGGAGTGAACAACAAGGAGCGGGTGGGACAGGAAGTCAGCGAGGTGACGGCAGGCGACGGACAACACGGGGCTCGTGGGTCACGGCGAAGAGCGGCCGTCACTCGGAAGAATGTGAGAAGCCAGTGGAGACGTGCGCAGCGGGCTGCCCCGAGGGCCACGTGCTGGGCGGCTGAGACGTGGGGAGATTCTGAACGTGGCCGTGAGAGGAAGAGGCGGCCTTCGGCTTCCGCAGACAGAAAACGAGAGCGGGTGTTAACCGCGATGGGAAGTCGGCAGGAGGAGCGGACGTGGAGGAAAGGGCGGCAGGTTTGTGCGTGCACGTGGCAGAGTCCACGTGACTTAACGTACCACTTCCGTGTGTACAGTTCTGCGGCGTTTGATACACGCACCTTGCTATGCAACCATCACCCCCATCTCCAGAACTTTTCCATCCTCCGGAACCGACATCATGTCCCCGTGAAACACTCCCCATGGCCCCTGGCAATCACCACTCTACTTTCTGTCTCTGAATTTGAGGACTCGGGGGACCTCATATAAAGAATCACAGCACTTGTCCTTTCGTGACTGGCTTATTTCACTGAGCGTCCTGTCTTCCAGTTCATTCATGCTGTAGCATGTCAAACTTACCCTCCTTCTTAAGCCTGAATAATATCGCATTACGTGGATATAGCACTTTTTGCTTATCAAGTCCTGCATCAATAAACACTTGGGTTGCGTCCGTACGTTGGCTGTTGTGAATGATGCTGCTATGAACACGGGTGTATGAATCTGCGCGGGTCTCTGTTTTCAATTCTTTTGCATATATACCTAGGAGTAGAATTCATGGATCGTGTGGGAATTCCGGTTAAGTGTTTGAAGAACTTCTCTGCAGTGGCCACAGCATTTCATGTTCCCAGCAGCAATGCAGGGGTGTTCCCGTTTCCCCACATCCTGTCAATGCTCGTCATTTTCTGTTTGTTTGTTTGTTTGTTTGTTTGTTTGTTTGTTTTAGAATAGACATTCCAATGGATTTGAAGTGGAATCTTATGGCGGTCATAGGTTAGTTTTGAATATGTTAAGTCTAAGGGCTTTTGAGACATTCGAGTTAAGATATCAAATGTGCAATTGGGTATATGGGTCTGGGTGTTGGATTGGGGCAGCTACGCAGATTCAGGAGCCAGGGCTGCGGATGGTATTTAAGGCCGTGAGACTGGCTGAAATCATCTAGGGCCGTGCCGTCCAATGTGGCCACTGGCCACGTGCGGCCATTGAAATTTATATTCCTTAAAATTAAATAAAATTTAAATTTGACCTCCTTAGCCACACTAGCCACATTTCAAAGGTTCAATAGTCACACTTGACTGGTGGCTACTGCACTGGACAGCACAGGTAAAGAGCATCTCTATCGTCACAGAAAATTCCACTGGACAGTGCTGGTCTCGAGACTGTGTGAGTTAGAAAGGAGAGAGGATCTAAGCACTGAGCTCTAGGCCACTTCAGCACTGCCAGCTGTAGGGGAGCTGGGCACACCCTGGCCTACAGCTAGGGCTACCAGACGTCCCTCCCTTCCGGGGACAGTCCACATTGTGCCTTTCCTTCCGGTGTGATCAGTAGTGGCTCCTTCCTCTTCACAAAATTCTCTGGTTTGGGTGATAATATAGTCACTGCCACATACTCTGAAGGAAGAATGACTGGGTGGCCTCTTCTGCAAAGCAAGGGTGCAGAGTTTCAATGACTCAGCATCCCTACCTGGGCGCTCCTGCCAGGCGCACATCTCTGTTACTAGGAGCCAATTCGAGGATTGATTACGCTCTGCTTCTCCCTATGACTAAACCGTCTTGGAGAAGACTGTGCGCTTCAGAGGCTGTGCCTTCGGCGCTGGCAGGAAGCAGGTGCAAGCTCCCGGCCCCTGTCCTCTGACAGGGCGAGCACATAGCCTTGGGTCCGCTGTCCTCTTCAGTTTACCGGTTCCGACACTAAAGGAAGGAGGCCTTTAGAGTGATAAAGACTTGGGCTGTGATGTCATTTCCTGCTAGAATTTCCATCTCACCCACGGCCTACCCTGGGGGGTACCATCTGCTCATTTACAAGTCTCCCTTCACCTGTTGACATTTACACCCACACGCCAAAACTAAGAGAAAGCCTGGGGGGCAAGAGCCAGGAAGACCTGGGCTGTGCCCGGGTTGCTCCGTGCTCATTAGCCAGGTGGCTTGGAATAGGGTAGAAACTCAGGAGGTTTAGGACATCCAGCTCCCCTGCGACATCTTCAGAATGAACGAAGCTCCCAGGCAAAGCAATCGTCCTCGTTTAATTCTGAAGTCTCCACGCACATGGGCACCATTCTATCTCAACCTTTCATTTCCATGGAAACCATTTATGATGCCACAACAAGAGGATTCTGACCAGAGTGGAAAAAAACGTAGTAGTAGTGAAACTAGCTTTCACGTGAGCTTCTGGTTAAGACAAGGACAGGGGAGAACCAGGGAGCGGTACCCGGAGCTGTCGTAGGAAGGGCGAGGCTTTCAAGAGGCTCAGGGTCGGCATCTACGGCCCAAGCAGAGCAGGGCTATAAATGCCCCCAGAGTCTATTCTGATGCTGTGGCTGGAAGGCCGATCCAAAAACGGCTTTATGTTTTTGTTTTGTTTTCTTTTCTTAAGAAAAAAAATTGTCTTCTTCAATCAACGGTAAAGAGCTCTCTGTTATAACTCAAGCATAGAAAGACACGGGGTGAGGGGACGGAAGTCGCCCACTGTGTAATTTTCCTGTGGCTGCCGTAACAAGTTGCCACAAAATGGGTTGGCTTTAAAAACAGAAATTTATTCTCTCACAGTTCTGGAAGCCGGAAGCCTGAAATCAGGATGTCAGCAGAGCCATGACCCCTCTGAAGACTGTCGGGGAAAATGGTTTCTTGTCTCTGCCAGCTTCCGATGGCTCCTGGAGATCCTTGGCTTGTGGCCGTGTCACTCCAATCTCTGCCTCCATCTCCTTGTGGACTTCTGCCCTGTGTGTCTATGTCTCAAATCTTCTTCTGCCTTTTTCTTATCGGGACACCTGTTGCATGTAGGACCACCCCCAAATCCAGAATGATCAAATCATGAGAGCTTCGATTTCCTCAGAAAAGATCCTTTTTTCCAAATAAGTCCACCGTTGCAGGGTCCAGGGGTTAGGACGTGGATGTGTCTTTTTGGGGGGGACACTATTCCCCCCACCCCACCCACACAACAGGAGGCTTTGCCCTGGGAGCTACAGAGTTCCACATGCTGAGCAGTGAACGGGTGACCCTGTGGATGTCGAGGCTTTGGCCACTTTCAGGGGTGGCATGCCCAGCCCCTGTCATGTGATACAGGGGCCCAGTAGGGCATCTGGGACATTGCCATGGCAATCCCGAACCGGAACCATTTGTCCTTTGTATTGTTTGTACATCACATGAAACACACGAATCCAGTAGATGTGCTGTTTCTGGAGGGAACTCATTGCTCAGAACTTGCTTCTTCTTTTTTTTTTATCAAACAGAATCTGTTTGGATTTTTCCCAAATGATCACTGTCCCAGGCTTAGCAACTACCTTAAACTTTAAACACCATCAGACACATTTGGGAGGGAGGCGCACAGAAGAGTTAGAAGTGGGAAGAAACGTGTCTGATACTTCCCACCCCGCACCACTCCAGCTCAGAAGAGATGCTGAAGACACTCTAGTCTACAGAAACGCTGGCAGTCACATGCACAGGACAGGATGGCCTCCCGTGACTCACATGGCTCCGCCAGGCACATAACTGGTTACGAAGAACTGGCGGAAAGGCCAGGCAGCAGGTGGAAGTCTGTTTCCCCAGGAAATTTAACAAACTTGAAGGAGTTTACGGTCACCCTTCTTGGGATTTTCATGCAGGTAAGCCTGTAAAAAGTGAACATTTTGGTGAATTCGTCAGAGTTTCGGCCCGGACAGAATTTTGGCTAAAGGTTTGTGGCTCATTTTCTTCATCATGCAATAAGGACTGGTGTTTTAAAACACCCATCACCTTCCGGATTCGGCGTCCTGCCTTCGGTAGTCTGCTAAGGTCTGAACTCACGGCCCCACACCGCAGCCAAGGCACCAAGCCCTCGAGAACCCACCAAAAAGGAGGCTGCACAGGAAAACCTCTCCCTCTTAACAATAGTTCGTGATCAAGTTTTTTTCATTCCTATGATACTTACAGACCAAGATCAGCTTAGTAGTGAAAAGCCAGGACTAAGAAACAAAGCTAAGGTGGTCTTTTGATTTCGTGTCATCTTTACGAAAGCAGGTCACGCATTTTTTAAAGAACAGGACATTGCCTACAAAAATATAAAAATCGGCCCCACCTCTGGACAAGCAAGTGTCGCAGCTGCCATTTCTCCAAAACCTTTGCCCTTTTCTGTCCCAAACCTTCAAGCACGATTTTCTTTGCCCGCTTCGGCCGATTGGGACACGGGTCTGCCCTCTGCTGGTGAAGGGACATTTCAGCAGGAAGGGGATGGACGCTGGGCCCCTTAACCAGCTGCCCGGCCGTGGATGTAGAAACGCTCTTGTCTCCTAATTCACAGAGACTTCATCTCGGAGTCAGAGCTGGTGAGGGGCAATAGGACATTCTCCGCCTTCGTGGTCACTGATAGCATCTTTACACGCCACATAACTGCGGGAATGAATGATAAGATAAAGCTGGTGTGAATCGCACATCTGGCTACAAGTTTTCTGAAACGTCATGACATAAATTAATCTGAAAGAGAAAACACAAGTAAACGTAATCAGTCATAAAAGAAGACAGACCTGCATCAGATTCTTGGTTTCACTATTTACTAGCTTGTCCCACGAGCTGGAACGAGCGAGCACTTAATTTCTCTCAACTCAGTTTCTTTCTTTGTAAAGTGAGCCTACATTATAATAATTACATCAGAGAATGGTTGAACACATTAAATGAGATAATGAATCAGTGAGCACAGTGTCTGGCACATAGTAAGTAGTCCATGAATGGTAGCTTAAATATTCCTTTTCAATTCATTGTCTTCTAGAAGCTAGAAAATTTGCTCAGAATGTCCACAGTTGAAGCCAACACTGGAGGAGAAAAGTTAGTGCTGAGATCCCTGAGGTTTGCTTGTCACCTCCTAGCCCAGCAGTTCTCAAGCTGGGGCAATTTTGTCCCCCTGGGGACTCTTGGCAATGTCTGGGGACATTTTTGGTTGTCGCAGTGGGGGAATGTTATTATTGGCATATGGAGGACAGAGGACAGGGTGGTGCCAG
>NW_011888923.1:1739071-1743826 GCF_000151845.1 Pteropus vampyrus
CAGATTCTTGGTTTCACTATTTACTAGCTTGTCCCACGAGCTGGAACGAGCGAGCACTTAATTTCTCTCAACTCAGTTTCTTTCTTTGTAAAGTGAGCCTACATTATAATAATTACATCAGAGAATGGTTGAACACATTAAATGAGATAATGAATCAGTGAGCACAGTGTCTGGCACATAGTAAGTATTCCATGAATGGTAGCTTAAATATTCCTTTTCAATTCATTGTCTTCTAGAAGCTAGAAAATTTGCTCAGAATGTCCACAGTTGAAGCCAACACTGGAGGAGAAAAGTTAGTGCTGAGATCCCTGAGGTTTGCTTGTCACCTCCTAGCCCAGCAGTTCTCAAGCTGGGGCGATTTTGTCCCCCTGGGGACTCTTGGCAATGTCTGGGGACATTTTTGGTTGTCGCAGTGGGGGAATGTTATTATTGGCATATGGAGGACAGAGGACAGGGTGGTGCCAGGGACGTGCATAGAACGTCCCCACACAAGGACTTATCCAGCACCACATGCTAATAGCGCTGGGGTTGGAAGCCCTGTCGTTCTGGTCTTTCTAGAAGTGTCTTTATCTTTAACACCAAAAAACTAAGTCCTCGGCCATCTGCTTTCTAAAACCGAAGCTGTGCTTCCCCGAGTTGAAAACACATTCAGACATGCAGGCTACGAGCCCTCGCTACGTGTCAGGTATGGTCTTAAGCTGTGGCGACTCTGCTGAGCCCCAGAGCTTTCATTCCCTGACCGACAGGTAGCATTTCTGCTTATCACTCAGCTTTCTAGATGACAGTGAGGTTGGGAATAAGGTCTCTGGATTCAAAGGCCGCTCAAAGTCAAGAGGTCAAGACTCTCAACATAATTTTTAAATTTTTTAAGAATTGTGATAAAATACACGTGACACAAAAATTATCATCTTCGCCACCTTTAAGCGTATAGTTCAGTATGTGGAGGACATTGTTGTACCAGCAATCCCAGAATATTCTCCATCTTACAGAACTGAAACTCCGTACCTGTTAAACAACTTCTCATTCCCCTTCCTCCAAAAATTCCCAATATTTTTGTAAGATGAAATACTCCTGAATTTTGTAAAAAAATGACTTGCAGCGGCCACCTCGGCACCATAAGAAGATCCAGTCAAGGTGACACAACTCCCAAGAATGGAGGGAGGCAACATGGAAAGAACCTTCTTTTTTGATGACGAAGTTGGGCAGGTGACTCTTCCACTTCTAGAACCACCTGGCTTTGGGCCTCATGTTAGATGATAAATTTCTTACTGTTTAAAAAAAAAGAAAAACGTAAAAACAAAAAAAAAATCAAAACAAGTAAAACAACCAACCAACAAAAACCCCAGAGGTTTTTCATTAAGATATCCCTTAATTCAAAAGAAGCCATTTCTTCAAGCCCGGCCTGATTCTGTGGTCAAGGCAGGTCTCTGCTCAACCACCCTGGGTAACAACCGCTTTCACTTGTCTCTTCTCAAGATTCCCATTGGATAAGGAAGGGAGACGGCAGCTTACCAAACTGCAGAGCCATGTGCTTCCTAAGGTCAGGGGCGCTGGAGAGAGGCTGATCGGCCCCAATTCAGGAAGACCTAGGGCTTTTTCCTTGGCAGTGTTCTGCTCCTGGGCGTCCCTGGCACTCCAACCCGAGCTCTGTTCCTCCGCCCATCAGAGGATGAAAACATCTCTCGGCAATTCCGCCTCCATCGTCTTCCGTTTCTGCTGTCCCTCCTCACTTTCGGCGTACATTAAATACGTGCCCACGCCTTAGGGCCTCCTATGCCAGGTGCGCAATGCCATTGGAAGTATAAACACGAATACTTCCAGCACCTGCCTCGAGGAGTTTACAGTCTAACAGAGGAAATAAATGTGTAAGTGATGGACATGTGTCAGTGGACTGTAAGTGGCACAAACGGGTAAGTGCCACATCATCGTGTTGTCCGAAGGGACTTACCTTAAACCTGACAAAAATACACGCAAGAGTTGGTCTTCGCTCCCTCCAGAATCCTAACGAAATGATCGGAAAGGAATTAAACAGGTATAAATGCATGTGGACAAAATAAAAGGGAAAGGAGATGACATCAGACAATGTCAACAAAATTTTGGAAAATGTAAAATAGAGGGGCCCTGGGAAATAAATTTAGGTTTTCTCTACTCCACTAATTGCCCGTAGGGTGTGGAGAGACAGCTGGAAAGTGGACTGGTTTGTGCTGCAAGATGCAGAAGCGGCTCAGGAATTAGAGGTAGAGCAGAGATGTTGATAGTCTGTATAAAGAACAGTGATATATGTGTGTGTGTGTGTGTGTGTGTGTGTGTGTGTGTGTGTGTGTGTGTGTTGAATTGTACACTTGAAACTCACTGGATTTCATTAACCAATGTCACCATAATAAAAACAAACAAACAAACAAATAAATAAACAAAAATTTTAAAAAAGAATAGTTATGAACCCCAAGTTCCCCTCCCCAATCTACTCAGCCAGGCAACTATACCATCCCTCCCCGACAGGAGGTTTGTCATCAGGTGAGACTCAACAGAAAAGGCTTTGGAGTCTAGATATCAGAGCATAGCTAGACATCAGATGTTGTACTGAAAATAGGAATTTTGTGAATGTCTCAGTACTGAAATGTTATTCCCAGCCCTTCCCTCTGCATGACTCATACCTACTCCAGGCAGAAGAAAGGAGAACTCTTTTCAGGGAAAACCAATCCACCCAAGAGGAGAAAAACCCTACAGATCTGACACCTGGAGGACTTCACCTGACCACTTGCCAAGAGACCCACCAGAAGACTAGCTTTGAACATGTACATGGAGCTCCCATGAATAGATAGCCAAAGATCAAGAGCTATGAGGGAAGTGCACACACACACACACACACACACACGCACACACACGCCAAAACACACAAGAAAAAAAACACCTAGGAAGGAACAGAAACAGTGAAGGAGTACAATAAAACTTAAATATGTCCTCAGAGATATGAGGAAACATACTACATCCATGAAACTATTTTAAAGAAAAAAATCAGAAAACAAGAAAGAATTCTGGAAATTTTAAAAATATTATTACAGATTTTTTTAAATCAATAAAAGGAATGGTAGATATAGTCGAGATCTCCAATAAAGACTAAAAAGACAAAAGAACAGAAATAAAAAAGAAAACGACATTGGAGAATCAGACCATGAGGTCAAGAACCACAATAAACAGAGTCCAGTAAGGACAAACTAAGAAAACCAATGGAATTAAGTTATAACGCGATCAAATAAATTTATCCAGAAGTGATGGACAGAAGTTTCCTACTTAAAAGAGTACTGAGTGCATAGCATAATGAATTTAAAAACACCTATACGAGGTACATCATCATGGAATTTCAGAACATCAGGAATAAAAACAATATTTCCAAAGAAAGAGCAAGAAAAGACAGTTACAAAGCCTCAGGAATTAGAAGAGAATCCGTCTTATGGCCAGCAATACTGGGAATGAAAGAAGGTAAAACAATACCTTCAAAAATTCGGAGGGAAACATTTTTATGACCTAGACTTTTATACCCAACCAAACTATCTACCTAGCAAACTCGCTATCAAATATAAAGGTTGGATACAGGCGTCCAAGTTCTCAAAAAACTGTGGGAAGTTTTGCTCCATCAAAACGATGTAATAACACAAAAGAAAAATCAGAAACAGGGCATTAGGGAAACAGAAGAGTCAATACTAGAGAGAGAGAAAGGGTCTTTCGACAGTGGTAGTATAGGAAAGATGCAGGACGATAGCTGTGGAGCAGGCTGCATGATCTCATATATAAAATTCTAGAAAATGCAGACAAATCTATAGTGACAGGTAATGGATTGGTGGTTGCCTAGAGGTAAGAGTAAAGAGAGGAATAGACTATAAAAAGGCATGAGGAAACTTTTGGGGGTGACATTATTTTAATTATAGCGGTAGATTCATTGGTGTATACGTGGGTTCATGTATACACGTTCACTTTAAATACACGCATTAGATTGCAGATAAACTCTACCCAATAAAGTAGTAAAAATAATTTTTAGGAAAGGAGGGAATTAGTGAAGTGGAAGGGAGAAGTATCCACGAAGAAGCCATAGAGATTTTAAAAAAGAAAGAGATAGAAAAGAGAGGATAAAAAGCATACAGGATACACTGAGAAGGTCTAGTGTGTGTAACTGGGGTCCCCAAAAGAGGCAAGAGAATCACTTCACAGCAGCAAGAGCAGCAGCCTAAAGGAAGTGAAATAATACTGACAAAGCACTGGAAAACACAATAACTGCCAAACTAAATTTCTCTACCCTGAGAAAATATCCTCTAATATTAATGAAGGCAGCTAGAGACATTTTCAGATAAACAAGAACGGAGAGCTCTCCAACAGCAGACCACATCCAAAGAAATCCCACGGGGTGTTTAGGGTGACAGTCAATGGCCCTATAAGAAATGAGGGAGTGAGTGGCGAAGGAAGCAGAAGCAACAGGTGCCATCTCCACCTGGAGGTCTGACGAAGACCTCGCTCTGTTTCTCCAAAACAGAAGTCTTGGTTCTCCCCTCCCCAGCCTTCCTTAGCTCCACAAATGGCCGTTACTACCCAACAGCTCAAGACCAAAGGCAGGAGTAAATTCTGATTCCTCTTTACCCCACCCCCGGACCCCATCTATCAGTCGAACACGTGTTCTATGTCTAGCCATCCTCCTTGCTTAGTCCAAGTCCAAGTCACCATCCTCACTTCCCTGGACACTGCCATAACCTCTTACAGGGGAGG
>NW_011888923.1:1745334-1747522 GCF_000151845.1 Pteropus vampyrus
ATCCCGATCTGGACTCAGCGACAAAGAGAATCCTAAAAAGAGTATAGGCAATTTCTCCTCCTGAATGACAGAGAAGGGGTGTGGGCTCAGCCTAGTCGTGAGGGACCTGGGTCCGGCTGCTCACCTCATCTCTCAGGAGCATTCCTCACGAAAAGGGAAGGACTGAGGGTCCCCAGTTGGGGTCGCCAGATGTAGCAAATAAAAATACACGACGCCCAGTTAAATTTGAATTTCAGATAGTGAACTTTTTTTAGTATATCTATATGCACCATGCAACATTAGTATACGTATGGTAATGATGATTCGTTGTTTATTTGAAATTCAAATTACCTGGACATCTGCATCCCTCATCCTACATGTTAGAGAAAGGGCTCCAGCATTGGATCCAGCCATTAAACACAGGACACTTCCCGAGTGGCTGCGCTGGGAGACCAAGTATTCTGAGGCCATTCTGAACATGAACAATGGTGGATAAACGTCCTTACATTTATTATTTAAAGATGAGAGCATTAATGAGTTATATATACATATATAAGACATACACAAACTACAGTGACATAAATACATGACATAAATATATTAGACTGCGCTTTACAGCTGTTACAAATTGCTTTCCGCCTTTACCCAATACAAAGAAAACAGAAGTACAAGGCAGTGAGTTAAAATGGCTGCATTTTGTCAGATGCTCTGGTGTGAATAGTTTGCCGGATGCGTGCGTTAACTTATAAATTTGTACTGCTCCTGGTTCCCATCATATTTCCCATCATAGATTAAGGTTTTGGGAGATTAAGGGGAGAAACAAAAAGAGCCAACCTCCAAAGTAAATACATTCTTAGGCTTGCGGTGTATCTAAGTTTATTTTCCATTTGTCACAATCACTCTCCAAGTAACCACAGTACAAAATATCGTGGGCCCAAGAGAGGACAAATGCAGAGCATCCCTGAGTCACTATTTATTTTCTTTGAGTGGTGATAAAAACCAGGTCATTCTCAATCATAGAAACACAGACCTGGGCGTTCCAAAACATATGTTGTGTTCTGTTTCTGTAATTCCTAGAGGCAGTGTTTTCCAAAGCAGAGGAAAGATGGCAAAGAACTTCTCTACCCAACTGAGCATTCCGGCCCAATTAATGTCTACAAACCTAAGGAAAAAAAGAGTGTCTCAATATTGTAGCTTTTCCCCCCAGCCTCTCAGTAAGAAATTCTTAAGGACCAACAAACGTCAGCATGCAGTTTAGCCCTTGATTACCGCTCTGCAAAGGAGAAAAAAAGGGAAAGACCATTAAAAAAATTGCTGGAATGGCTGATGGAACATGTCTCGGAAGCTATTGTGGGGACGCCTCACACAACTGAAGCAATAGCTCTTAATTTACAACCTGGGCTGACAGTCTGTTCCAGACTGACTCAACACCTCGGAATAACGCATCTCAGCGCACCTAAGCGTCTCCTGCCAAAGAGCCCAAGAGGGCGGGGCAACTCGAAGAAAAGATACACAGGCCCAGATGGTGCGCATCTGGCCCAAATTTAGTAGAAAAAGAAATCAACGTCTCAAATCCACAAACAGGTGTTTGGGGCGTCCCAGGAGGCCTGTTTAGGAAGGGCAACGGGGATGGTTCTAAACTGGTGGCTGGTTAAGGCACAATGAACGTTCCCGAGAAATAATGGAGAACAGGCACAGGTCTGCACGAACCCAACAGGTGGCTGGAGCGTGGGGGCCCTGTCGTCCACTCTCTCTTGAAAATTGCATTATTTCGAAAACATTTAAATTATTTAGATGATTGTAACCGAGACATCTTTAATAATGCACCAAACAGCAGGCACCGGGTTGAAATCAATTAGGCTCCACCGCTAAATTATAAGGTAGAAATTTACAAGAGAACGGATAGGGACTGTAGGTATATATGCCTGCCAGAGACGATTATATTAGGAACCAAATGGGTACCGCCTCGTCATTTAAGTAGCAGGAAAAAAAAAAAGGCTGGGTGCTCCTAAACATAGGGTAATATGAAAAATGAAAATGAGGCGGCCCACCCGCTGAGCAGGGTGCTGGGTGGTCAGGAGAAAATGCGGAGAACAATGGCGGCAGGAACAGATCCCACCCTGGAGGTTTCCTGTGCAAAGGCAAGTCAGCAAGTGGGGCCTCGGGGAGCCTCCCGCGGGGGTGGGCTCCGGAGTGCGGCCCGAGAGGG
>NW_011888923.1:1748108-1753564 GCF_000151845.1 Pteropus vampyrus
TCCGGGGGTGTCGCGGCCGGCCTCTGCCCCTGCTTTCGGCCGTCAGTGCGCCGCATGCGCTGCGTCCAGGCGAGGCCAAAGCCCTCCGCACCCGCAGGGGGGGACAGGGTGCCGGTGGTGGAGGTGGAGTCGAGTTCCCAGGCCCCCCCGGACCTGGTGCCACGCTCGGCTCACACGCCTGCCCCGCCCGAGGGGCCGTGTCATCGCCCCCGGCCGGCGGGATGGGAAACTGAGTCTCAGGCAGCAAGGTCAAAGCCACCAGGGACCCTCCCCAGGGGTTCCTCCGGTCCCAGAGTCTTCCTTGGAGATGTCCGGTCTCCGAGGTGTGTCCAGGCTCAGGCACGTGTCTCGTGTCCTCCTTTCCCCGGAGCAGCTGTCCAGAAATGGAAGGAAAGGCCTCCCGGACATAGAGCCTCCATCGGGAGGCTGCAGTTTAGGTCGAAACTCTGAAGCCGGGAGAGAAATGGGGTCCCAAGCACGGCCTGAGCCTGTGCGCCCGTTTCCACATGCCAGGTGCTGGTACCCTGTTTCTTCTCCGAATAAAAGATAATAAGGGAGCGTCTCACACGGAGTAGGGGCTCAGGAAGTTTCCTTGTCGACTAGTCCAGTCACGATCAACGTGAAGGGCAGGAAGGTTTCCAAGGTCAAGTCAGAAGGCGGATCCTTCCTCTCGAAGCTGCGGAGTTTGGTCTTACGAGCCCCGCCAGAGAATCACTAACTCCATCTCTCAGGCTTTTCAGCGATCAGAACTTGCCGGGTTTGGCCGTCCTGGGCAAATCCGGTCAAGTATGAGTTGTCAGGGTTTGTCTGCATAACGTTAACTTAGCTGACTTTTTCTGAATGCTGAATTAACACTTCATGTTATCTCGTTCTCAGTCAGCCCTGAAGGTAGGTGTGATAATAATTCTTGATTCAAAGAATTACTGAGGCAGAGGAAACTGAGGCAGAGAGAGATCGAGAAACTTGCCGGAAGTTTAAACCACTAGAAAGTACAAGAACCTGAATTCAGCCCTGGGCAGTCTGCTTTTGGAGCCCCAGCTCCCGACCTCCATGCAGTGCTGTCACCCTAGCTTACTAGTCCTCAGACTGCAGAGCTGCTGCTTTTGGTACTGTGTGCCCGGGCACCCCACACCAGAACCCCTCAAATATATTAGCTGCTATTTACTTTAAAACACCCAATGAACCAGTTTGGGGAATTGCAGATCAAGTTAGGCTGCCATAGTGCACCTGGAGTTCTTATAAATAATCAACACTAAGGCTTTGGGGTAGATCACTTTAGCCTTCAGTTTCTTTCCCTGTGGGTGAAGCTGTTTGACTCGTTATTCTTCAAGTTTTCTCTGGTTCTTAGAAGGAAAGCAATCAATGAAACCAGCCTTTCTGAAATCAGCCTTTCTTGTCACTCGTTGATAATTAGCTAGGTTATTAGTAACTGAGCAGCCACTAACCCATTTACCAGGATTACTGAATCTTAGGCAGCTGCAAATAATCAAGAAGATCTATAGTAATAGCCTTGGCCAGAGTCCTAGGCAAACATTTGTCAAGAGTACACTTTGAAACTGCTGGAATCTGAGGGCCTGTCATTGTTACTCAGCTGATGGATGGGAGCCAAAGAAATAGTTCTTAAAAAAAAAAAAAAAATTATTTCTCTCCGAGTAAAGTCACTTCTTGTGTTTATGGCCATAGGTGAAATCCCTATGAAACATGTCCTCTTGCTTAAGTCACTTCGTGTTGCCTTTGTCAACAAACTCAGTTTAAAAGGTGTATCGAGCTAATTTTATCTCTCGACTCTGTAGGAGAAGCTCCGAAGGTGATCTCTGGACTTGATATCTACTAGGATTTTTTTGTGAAATTAGAAATCAACCTGAAGTTGAAACAAAGTGAATTAGTTGGAGAGTTAAAGAAAAAATAGAAGTGATTTTGATTCTGACGAGTGGTGAGGAGAAGGTAACATCTGTTTATGTGTTTGCCGGCAGCTCTACAGCTTGACACCATTTAAGTATAACCGTAGGAGGTGAGATCCTGTTCCCACCTTCAAGAGTATCTTCAAAACTCTCAGTGTTCAGAAGTTCAGACCCTTCTCCCTAGGAATCTCAGGTAGAAGCAACCTGACACAAATCCAAGGAATTCTATTTAAAAATGTAAAAATTACAGGTAATACATGTAGTTACAACAATTGGAGTAAATAGAAATGTCAAAAGTCAGCTTAAGAATCTCCCTTCCCAGGTGTTAAACTTTAAAATATCCCCTTGAATTGTATTCCAGAGAGTAAAACAGGCAGCTGGGCAGGACCACCAAAGTCTGCTATCCACAAGACTTGTATGATCTTTAACGATTGCTTTTCTCTAGTGTTCTGGATTTTCTGTTGGGAGTAGAGCTTTTGTCTGCCTGCCAGACATTGTTGGGAAGAGTAGTTTGTCATTACCTGGGCACACAAACCAGATTGCCATCTCTGGCATAGTATAGTCAGATGCATCATCAGGTCCCTAAAATCTAACTGATCTGAGATTTCTGAGATGATTTTCCAAAATGTATTTGGAGAAAGGATTCTTGAACAGTAAAGCAGACTGAAATTTTCTTGATCTTTATACATTTTGAAGACATTTTAATTGACATGTGTTAAACCTAATTTATTCCTAAATAATTTACACTAATTCCTGCTTTACCGATGTTGAATTACCTTTGAGTTTCATTTTTATGCATGTCACTTAGCAGTGTGTGTAACCAAGTTTTAAGATCTCTCGTCCCTGTCGATTTTAGCTTTAAAGAAACCAATGTCTTTTTCAAGTTGTAAATACCTAAAACACACACACACAGTTGTTGAGTACAAAATAAACTGAAGTAAAAAGGTTTTTTTCTTGTAGCGCACGAGCGTAGGTGAGTGTTCCAGGATCTTCATCCTCAGCAACCATCATGAAACTAGAATCATCACCGACCAATAAAACGTTTTCCCGAAGGCCCCGCATTTTCATTCCTTCCCTGGCATAGGCTGCAGTGTTCTTTCCACAAGTCTTGGTTGTCTGGATTTCTTTCTCTGGCTGCAGGTCACACCACAGAGTGGGGCAGACATTCGAGATTGGACTGCAGAGGGAAGGAAAGGGCCACTTCTCACCATCAGGATCGACCTGGGAGCAAGGTCACCCAAACCCCCAGTGAGAATGGGTTGGCCTTATGCAGAAACTGAGCATGGGGGTCGTCAACTAGGCACATTCAGGCCCCGCTAAATAGGTGAGGTGTGTGTGTTTATTGATTCATGGTTCATCTAATCTCATGACGGGCTGTAAAACTGGATCTGAGAATGTCATTCCTCAGTAAGTGTCTCATCTAGTTATGTTCAAAGTTTGGTATTGAGGACAATGACCCCGCTTAGACTGTGTGCGTTGGGCAAGTAGGGTGTAAGCCTTGGTTGTCCAAAAACCTAACTTACCCAGAGGATCACATTTCTCCGGTGTCTTGGAAGTAAAGGCTGAGGGGCACGGTCACTAGGAGCAGGAGTTTCAGCACATACTGCCACTCAAGTGACTTTGAACAAGTCGTTTCAAAGTTCTGTTTAATTATCTGCCACAGTGCTGGATAGAGTTCCTGAGAGAGCACAAGGAGGCAGCACCGCGGAGCTCTGTCAGTGTGGGGGTCTCGGTTTTACTCTTCTGGGAGTTTGGTGCCTCTAGGCTAGTAGTTTAACCTTTTTGCATTTTCTTTGACATTGAGATGTAAGTAACAGGTAACAATGTATTAAGCACTTGACCTTGAGCCAGAATGTTGTATATTGGAGCATTCCAGTGTAGTGAGACTATGTATCAAATGCCCGGCTTTGGTAGATATTTAGTTAATATTTATTGTTATTTCTTGAATTTTGATAAGCATGAGGTTTTGCTTATTTTACAAAGATATACACGTACAAGCTTTTGATGAAGTTTCGTTATGCTTCCTCCTGGCTAAATTTGCTGTCCATCTTGTACTAATGAAAAACAGTGCCAGAACTTGTGGTTAGCATTAGGTTATGAATTCCCAAAGCTTTCTTTGCTCTTTCTGTTCAAAAGACTGAGTTTATTCTCTTCCAAAGACAGTTATCTCTCTGCCTCCTGCAAGGTCATGAGTTTAACCTGGAGGGCAGCGGGGCGGGGTTCCCAGAAGCTGGGGCTAAGCATGGGAGTAGGGTGCAAGGTATAGTCCAAGAAGTATCGGGGTAAAGGTGGCGTGGGCCCCAAAGATAAGGTTTTGAGCTGTCAGCTTTGAAGAGATCAGGCAGGATCCGATCAGAGGCAAAGGTTCTGCCTTTCAGTAACAACATGACTGAGCACTGTGGGTCAAGAGTACTCCCAGTGGGGCCCTAAGGCCTCTGGTCGTCTTGCCTCTGGGTAGAGAGGGAGCTGTTAGGATATCCAGCTAGTTCCAATCTCTCATAATGTGATCAGCAACAGCATGAGGTTAAATTTAAAAACGTTTTCTTTAACGAACCATAAGCTAGTTATTACCTTTCTGCTTTGGGCATTTCAAACAATTGCTTCTTGAAATTTTAATGCTCTAGCTCTGCATTATCTACGAAAATACCTCATTTTTTGCTTTCTTAAAGAGAATCTAATTGAAAGCTTTTACATTTGCTGCG
Organism: Pteropus vampyrus; assembly: GCF_000151845.1. Classification (NCBI taxonomy): domain Eukaryota; kingdom Metazoa; phylum Chordata; class Mammalia; order Chiroptera; family Pteropodidae; genus Pteropus; species Pteropus vampyrus. The sequence goes on from NW_011888923.1 coordinate 1,752,712, forward strand.
AGTTCAGTAATAAAACAATGGAGAAGAAAATATTAGGCGTACAAGCAGCAGGTTTTGTGCGGCCGTCAAATTTTAGTGTTCACCTTTTTATTAAACGTTCATTTTAATTTTACTTATGTATTTTATTTATCCCCTACCTCGTTCAAGAAATGATTTAAGACAACTAATAGAGATGAAAAAATAAAATAGCATAAATGTTTAAAAAGGGGCACCCCCCCCCAAAATGAGAAGACCTTTGGCAGTATTGCCGCTCGTGAGCACTATTGTGGCACACATGTCACACAGACACCTCCCCCCCCCACCGGAGGACGCTCGCAGCCGGAACCTCTGTGAGGGTGGCCCGTGCCGGGATCCTCTTTGGCTCTTGGACTGCGAGCGAGGAGCACACAGCGTGCCCACCCGAGTTCGCAGGAGCCAGAATGTTCCTCAGTAGTAAAATGCCAGCAGACGTCAGCCACGAGGAGTCCGCACGTGTGGGCGGGACGTGGCAGATGGACACGGATGAGCGAAAGTGTAAGGTCAGGATTTTAGGGAACCATGAGCCAAACTCCTGATGCGAAGATAGGATCCAGACCACTAGTTTGGACCCAGAAAGGAACTGAGCTCATTTCTCTGAGATGTTGGCTTTTTTTTTTCTTTTTTCTTTTTTTTTTTTTTAACTGTTGTGTCTCAAAGGCACCAAATAAGCATCCGGACGTGGCCAGGAGGAGAAATGAAAACAATTGTACAGTGGTGGTAGGGAGATATTTCCTAAGCCCTTGAAATGACCTCCGATCAAGAATCAGAATTCCTGCTGCTTTGGCCCATCGGTACTGCAAGAGTTACTTACCCCTGCCCCATAAGCCTCAAAGGT
>NW_011888923.1:1753614-1756178 GCF_000151845.1 Pteropus vampyrus
CTGAGTTTATTCTCTTCCAAAGACAGTTATCTCTCTGCCTCCTGCAAGGTCATGAGTTTAACCTGGAGGGCAGCGGGGCGGGGTTCCCAGAAGCTGGGGCTAAGCATGGGAGTAGGGTGCAAGGTATAGTCCAAGAAGTATCGGGGTAAAGGTGGCGTGGGCCCCAAAGATAAGGTTTTGAGCTGTCAGCTTTGAAGAGATCAGGCAGGATCCGATCAGAGGCAAAGGTTCTGCCTTTCAGTAACAACATGACTGAGCACTGTGGGTCAAGAGTACTCCCAGTGGGGCCCTAAGGCCTCTGGTCGTCTTGCCTCTGGGTAGAGAGGGAGCTGTTAGGATATCCAGCTAGTTCCAATCTCTCATAATGTGATCAGCAACAGCATGAGGTTAAATTTAAAAACGTTTTCTTTAACGAACCATAAGCTAGTTATTACCTTTCTGCTTTGGGCATTTCAAACAATTGCTTCTTGAAATTTTAATGCTCTAGCTCTGCATTATCTACGAAAATACCTCATTTTTTGCTTTCTTAAAGAGAATCTAATTGAAAGCTTTTACATTTGCTGCGAGTTCAGTAATAAAACAATGGAGAAGAAAATATTAGGCGTACAAGCAGCAGGTTTTGTGCGGCCGTCAAATTTTAGTGTTCACCTTTTTATTAAACGTTCATTTTAATTTTACTTATGTATTTTATTTATCCCCTACCTCGTTCAAGAAATGATTTAAGACAACTAATAGAGATGAAAAAATAAAATAGCATAAATGTTTAAAAAGGGGCACCCCCCCCCAAAATGAGAAGACCTTTGGCAGTATTGCCGCTCGTGAGCACTATTGTGGCACACATGTCACACAGACACCCCCCCCACCACCACCGGAGGACGCTCGCAGCCGGAACCTCTGTGAGGGTGGCCCGTGCCGGGATCCTCTTTGGCTCTTGGACTGCGAGCGAGGAGCACACAGCGTGCCCACCCGAGTTCGCAGGAGCCAGAATGTTCCTCAGTAGTAAAATGCCAGCAGACGTCAGCCACGAGGAGTCCGCACGTGTGGGCGGGACGTGGCAGATGGACACGGATGAGCGAAAGTGTAAGGTCAGGATTTTAGGGAACCATGAGCCAAACTCTTGATGCGAAGATAGGATCCAGACCACTAGTTTGGACCCAGAAAGGAACTGAGCTCATTTCTCTGAGATGTTGGCTTTTTTTTTTCTTTTTTCTTTTTTTTTTTTTTAACTGTTGTGTCTCAAAGGCACCAAATAAGCATCCGGACGTGGCCAGGAGGAGAAATGAAAACAATTGTACAGTGGTGGTAGGGAGATATTTCCTAAGCCCTTGAAATGACCTCCGATCAAGAATCAGAATTCCTGCTGCTTTGGCCCATCGGTACTGCAAGAGTTACTTACCCCTGCCCCATAAGCCTCAAAGGTCACGTGGGCCCTGCCTTCTTTTTTAGTGTTTAAGAATTCTGTTGTGACTGATTACCTAATACTTTTTTGAACTTATATTGCCATCTTGGGGGTAATGGGTTCTGGGAATTTTCTAAGTTCCTTCTAAGTGGAACTTAAGGTTCAGAGGTTATTCCTAGTTACAGAAACTTGGACTTGTTTGGTCACCCTCCCGTTTTGCTTTTCTGACTTATTCATGATATTTCTCTCTTAAGCCCACCTTTCCAAAGTGAAGTCTCGAAATGGCCACAGGAGGCCAACTTCCAAGACCCTGTGAAGTGCAGTGTGTCCACCTGACCCCTGTAGTCAGCAGTGATGTGGTGGTGCTAGGGGGTGTTACAGGACAGCTGATGCGTTAGGCCCCTGGGGGCGTTTGTTGGTGATTATTTGGAAAGGCCAGAGACGTTAGTGGAGCTTTGAAAAGAGGTCATCGGCTTCAAGAGCAAAGCCCTCGAAGTCAGGTTCAAGTCTGACTTTCTAGCAGCCTGATCCGAGCCGAGGCAAGGTACTTAACCTCTCGGGGCCTGTTTCTTTATCCATAAGATCTTGACAGTAATTTTTTTTGCCATAGGGCTGTTGAGAGAATTAAGAATGCGTAAGTGCTTAGCATAGTAATGGGCATATTATGGAAAGTAAATGCTGGTATATTTTTATTAGTATCATGAGTAGAAAAGTTAATAAGGAATGCTCATATTGATTTATTGGAGTTCTTTTACATAATTTGGATGAATCCTTTGTCTGGTAGGCGTATTGTCAATATCCGGTCCCTCTCCGTAGGTCCCTTTCACTCTTAAAGGTATCTGCTTTATGAACCTAAGTTCGATTTGAGCCAGGCTACCCACGTTACTAATTTCTAGCTAGCTCTTGGGTCAAGGCCCATCTCCATCTTAGACGAATCATTTAATCTTTTCCATCCTCACTATTTTTGTCTGTGAAATGGGGGTTCTAATACCAACCCTAAGATGTTTTGTGAGTATTAAAGCGTTAAATGAGGAAATGTCAGTGGAAGGGTTTTGTTGCTGTAAGTCTGTCTGAGTGTGCTTGTGACACCATTGACAACTTGAAGTCCCCTCGGTCCCCTGTGGTGCTCTCCGTCCTCCTTAGAATTTCCCCAGGTTCAGTCCTC